>NC_137008.1:5362339-5524839 GCF_032717465.1 Coenobita brevimanus | reverse complement strand
TGCCAGGTGTGTTGTCAACACATGTTCGAGCACACGTGTGGACGCGCTTTTATATCAGGAAAAGTCCGAAGGTGACGAGTGATAAGTGAAATATACAAAGTGAACATTTTTAATTTGTAAGATTGTAAATAATGAGGTGCATAATGTTTACAGTACAATAACTGAAAAGTGTTTGAAATTAAGTTGTAACAATGAAGTATTTTCTAAGTGCTTCCCGGCCCCACTACCTTGGCTAGAAACGAGCGCGTCGGAACGCAGATGTGGTGGTGTACAAAGCTCTCCCGGTCCTCCATCCCCTCCGTTCTCCCCTCAGCCCAGCTCCATCCCAGCTATGGGGGCTTCTGTCCAGGCACAATGAAATACAGTTTCCACGGTCATTATGTCCAGGAAATTGGTTTTATTGGTATAAATTGTATACCATTATCTTTGGTGTTATTTATACTATAAGATAAACTTATAAAAATATACAAAACTGATGAATAATAGAACAGAAATGCGGTGAGAATAAACTGGTTCAAATGTAAAAATAGCTTCAAACAACTTCCCAACATCCTAGCCTAAAATATTGCCCACACCTTGCAAGAGCACAGCGTATGCAGAATTTCACGAGCTTTCTTGGGGTGTGTTCGGAATGTCGATACGAGCAATAGTTTTCGAGTAAATCGCCAAAAACTAAAGGAAAAAAATCTCCGAGTGCGCCGGAAGATGGAGGAGGGACGCGGGGAGGTTGGGGTCGGGGGGAGCAGAGGGGGGGAAGGAGGGGATGTGTGTGTGTGTGTGTGTGTGTGTGTGTGTGTGTGTGTGTGTGTGAGAGAGAGAGAGAGAGAGAGAGAGAGAGAGAGAGAGAGAATGAGTGAGTGAGTGAGTGAGACGGGGAGAGAGGGGGTTGTAGCAGGGCAGTTTGGCCTTCTGCTCTCTCTCTCTCCCTGTCTCCTAGTCCTCCCTCCCCATCCCCCTGCCTTTCCTTTCCCCTCGCCCTCACTCATTCCCACTTGTGTCTCTTTCCGCCCTCCTCTACCCCTGCTTGTAACCCCGTCCCCTCATCCCCGGGTTAACAGGGAGAAGTCCTGATGTCTCTTTTATCGGACTTTAGCTTTTTTGGAATGGCTTGGATCCCAATTAGTCCTTTACATTGAGGTTTTACTTACTGTATATATGTATATATATATATATATATATATATATATATATATATATATATATATATATATATATATATATATATATATATCATCATCATCATCAGCCATTACAAGTCCACTGCTGAACAAAGGCCTCCCCCAACCTTCTCAACGAGTTCCTTGACTGAGCCAATCTTTGCCACGTTTTCCCTGCAAATTTCTCTATCTCATCCCGCCACCTCCTGTCTGGCCTTTTTCTGCCACGTTTACACCCTCTTGGTGTCCAGTCAGTCAACCTCTTGCTCCATCGATTATCCCTTGTTCTTGCTACATGGCCTGACCACCTCCATTTCTGTTCTTTTATAACTTCTATAATATCTTTGACTTTAGTCTGCTCTCTCAGCCAAGTTGATCTTTTCCTGAACATTAAAGATATTCCCAACATTGACCTTTCCATTGCTCTCTGAGAACGAATTAATTTATTTTCCATTGATTTTGTGTTTCCAAGTCTCACAACCATTCGTCATAGCTGGAATTATACATTCGTTATATACTTTTCGTTTCATACAAACTGGCAAGCTACTTTTCATAATGTCTCTATGTTTACTGAAAGCTTTCCATCCAACTGTAATGCGTCTTTTTATTTCGCTATCATTATCTTTCGCTAATTTTAGTATTTGTCCCAAGTAGTTGTACTCCTCGACTTCTTCAAGAATTTCTCCACTTATTCTGATGACGCTCTTTGGTGTTTGAGGATTAAACATTAGTTTTACTCCGGTTCATCTTTAGCCCTGCTTTGAGACTTTCTCTGTTCAGGTCATTTAACATTTCTTGCAATGTCTCTGCTCTTTCTGAGATTAGGACAATGTCATCTGCAAATCTTAAATGGTTTAACTTTTCTCCGTCTACGTTTACTCCTTTGTTTTCTCAGTCTAGCTTTCTGAAAATACTTTCTAGGCATGCTGTAAATAATTTTGGTGAAATTGTATCTCCCTGACGCATGCCCTTCTCAATCTTAATTTTCTCTGAGTCCTCTTGTAATTTAACTGTAGCAGTTCCCTCTTTATATATGTTTTCGAGCAGCTTTACAATGTTCTCATTCACTCCTTGTTCTCGCAATGAATTTATAATTGCTATGTGCTCCACTGAGTCGAAAGCCTTTTCGTAATCAACAAAACCTAAGCACAGTGGTTTATTATATTCTGTAGTTTTCTCAATTAGCTGATTCATTGTGTGAAGATGATCAGTAGTCGAGTACCCGCTTCGAAATCCTGCCTGTTCACGAGGTTAGTTTCCCTCCATATTTGTAGCTATTCTGTTTGTAAGGACTTTAGTGAAGAGTTTGTAAATGACATAGCAAGCTAATGGGTTGATAGTTACTAAGGTCTTTTGAGTCACCTTTTTTATAAAGTAGAATAACTATAGCATTACACCATATTTGGGGAACTTTCTTCTGCTTTATACATTGGGTAAATAGGTGAGCAAGCCTATTTTGTACTTCTGCTCCTGCATCCAACAGTAAATCTGCTACTATTCCGTCTTCTCCCGGGGCTTTCCCTCTTTTCATATATATATATATATATATATATATATATATATATATATATATATATACCCCATCCATACTCCCATTCGCTCACACTTTCTCCTCTCCATTTTGTTTCAGTTATTCCACATACATTCACTTTCGCACCCTCAAGCACCTGGACAATCTCTCTCTCTTTCACCTCATCATTCGCTCCTCTTACATTCCATGTACCCATTACCAAGTCCTTTGTCCGGTCCTGGGTCGTCATCGTTTGGTCAGTCGTTGTCCGAGGCTTCTTGTTTGTTTTTTTAGTTAGTTGTTTTCCGGGGACGGGCACTAACCCTCCGCCAACCCTTTTAGTCGCCTTTTACGACAAGCAGGGATACTGGGGGAGTATTCTTGAAAAACCCCCTACTCCCAGGGGGTATATATATATATATATATATATATATATATATATATATATATATATATTTGTGTGTGTGTGTGTGTGTGTGTGTGTGTGTGTGTGTGTGTGTGTGTGTGGTTTCTGAATCTAACACCTTCAGCAAGTTGTTTTACAAACTCATTTTTTTGTCGTGCCATACACAGCGGCTTCTTTATTCGTTTGGTTATTCTATCTATCTATCTATCTATAGCCCGACGCCCTAATCCCGCAAAGGGTGGCCGCAGACAAAACGCCTCCAAGTCACTCTGTCACCCACCATTTGACTCCCCTCCCCCCAACTCACCCCCCCTCCCTCATATACCTCTCAACTCCATCCCTCCACCTCATCCTCGGTCTACCCCTCCCTCTCCCTACCTCCACCTCACCTACATACACCCTCTTAGTCAGTCTTTCATTCTCCATCCTCTCCACATGTCCAATCCACCTCAGTGTATTTCTCCTAATCTTTTCAACCACATCCACATCTACCCCACAACGTTCCTTCACTTCTTCATTCGTCAACCTGTCCCTCCACGTCACTTCACATGCTCCTCTCAAGTAACTCATTTCCACTGCTCTCACTCTTGACTTGTTCCCCTCTTGCAAGGTCCACGCCTCGCTTCCATACGTCAGGGTAGGGATCACCATACCATCATGCAGTGACTTCTTAACTTCCATACTCACACAGTGTAAATTTCACCGTCAGGGTAGGGATCACCATACCATCATGCAGTGACTTCTTAACTTCCATACTCACACAGTGTAAATTTCACCGTCAGGGTAGGGATCACCATACCATCATGCAGTGACTTCTTAACTTCCATACTCACACAGTGTAAATTTCACCGTTTCAATCGATCTCTTCTAAGGCTGTGTCATCCTATTCTTCTTATACTGTCATTTCATTTTATCTTAACTCAGAGTGCTCCAAACGAAATTATCCTCTTTCTTTATTTTCCATTCCACTTCATTATTCTGCCTGTCAGGTTTGTGGCATTAACTAAATCTTAACCCCTTCAATTAGACGACGTATTTTTGCATTACATTCTTGCTACCTACAGACAGTTTTATTCTAGTTAGTAATGACCTAGTAATGAGGGGATTAGTGAAGGCTGTATGTAACATCTGGAGTTCGAAAATCTCTCCTACGCTTAATGAAACTGTCTGGAATCAGCATAAATAAAATAAATATGGGTAATATGCTATTTGAGTGACTGGATTAAACTTTCCTTTTGTTGATAGGTACAGTTACATCCACTTCTAACGAGTACAGCGGGTGGGGTGTTTGGAGAAATGTGGCACCACTGTGTTTGTTTACATCGTAGTAATAGTAAGTGAATGGGTGGACCAGGCAGAGCTTACCCTCCGCTACAATATCTAGTACCAAGAGAAACAATGTTATAGGAAGTCATACTTTCTCTGCAAATCTAAGTGTTTGCCACGTATGAATAGTGGAAGGTAGAGAGAAAAACATATAGTAATGCCATTGGATCCCATTGTTTCTCTGAAAGGAGATGACTGTGAGGTGGGGTGGAACGGAGAGGAGGGGGGACAGGTGGTGGGGGTGCAGGTATCGAAACTTCGTGTATCGTTTTGAAAAATAAACGGTGTGATTATACAGATGTTCTGAGGTGATCTGTATCTTCGTATGCAATAACGTGTATTGGATGAATGTAGGAGTCCTAATGTTTGTCAAACAATGTGGAGAACAACAGTAGTTGGGCATAAATGTTAGAAGGTGTGATGCCCGGTGACGTGGTTCACCTGGGTCTAGTGAGTGTGCGACTCAACTGCTGTAACATTTTTGTGGCTGAACCAGGGAGACCATAAATGATTCGTGATTAAGCATATGACACAACGGTCTTGCCGTGTTGTGCATCATCCAGTCTGTTTTATTGTGAGGAAAAACAATCATTATATTCGCAAACCATGGCATAAGTATATGTTCTGTTACATAGGATTATAGCTACTTTGAGTGTTGGACAGCTATTGGCTTATTGTGCGAAAATGTTCTGCAGTCATCATAATGATAGATAACGCTGAGGTAATGAGACACTGTATTTGCATAATGAATGCATATCTTGTATTATAATAATTGAAATAACGGTGTTACGGATGTTCAGTCCACAAATGAAGTCGCTTTCTTCGAGGTGCTATTTCATTGGTCTGGATAGTTATGAAACAACATCCATAACCATTGATCAACGTATATTATACTCTCTTTAAAACAGTCATACACTAGTTTTCGTAGAAGTAGTACACATTCAGGCCCTCCTTAGCTCAGATGCATCATACTGTGTAATCGTGTGTCTACACTCACACACTGTTCATCCAGAGGTAGCAATATTTCCTCTACCATGCACGTCTGTCCGTTGTCTGCCATTATAACACAAGGTTTTAGTATGTGGCCACGGCTACACAAAATTTATCGGTGGCTGGTGCTGCTGAGAGAGTGTAAAACTGCCTATAGTGTACGTGTGTTTGTGCAGGAAGTCTGGTAATACACTTCACAGACTTATTCACACTCATGCCAAGATAGCAGCCAATCACGCGGTTTGGTGACTATACTGACTCACCATTGAACTCTCCTCTCAGCAATCTGAATGAGGTCCTGTTTTCAAGATATAGAAACATGAAATAGTGCAGTGAACAATGCAATTATGTATGTAAAGGAAGGAGTGTTTTATGCACCGCGTCATGACTAAGAGGGTGTATGTGGGTGAGGTGGAGGGAGGGAGAGGGAGGGGTAGACCGAGGATGAGGTGGAGGGATGGAGTTGAGAGGTATATGAGGGAGGGGGGGGTGAGTTGGGGGGAGGGGAGTCAAATGGTGGGTGACAGAGTGACTTGGAGGCGTTTTGTCTGCGGCCACCCTTTGCGGGATTAGGGCGTCGGGCTATAGATAGATAGATAGATAGTCATCATACAGGCTTATACAGTGTAACACAGCCAAGGATAAGCTGGACCTAAGTAGGATAAAGGTCGAGTGCTGTTGGAGCATCCAAATACGCGTAAGCAACATTGGTGTACAAGCACCTGGATGGTAAAACCCATCCATCGCGCTTAGTAAAATACCCACGGGTTCTGAAGCTACCCCACGTCATCCAGCAGATTTACACAAGGTCATTGATGAGGGTGCAATCTCGTTGTAGTGATGCGATATGATAAGGAAGTCAGTATCAGGTCTCGTTACCCATTGTATGAGGACGGGCCGGAATTTTGTGTGTGTGTGTGTGTGTGTGTGTGTGTGTGTGTGTGTGTGTGTGTGTGTGTGAGAGAGAGAGAGAGAGAGAGAGAGAGAAACACACAGACAGACTGGTTCATTCATGGTGTCATTACAAGTTGCTACAATACGACATAATAACAAACCTAGGGAAAGATAATGGGTCCTTGTCTCTATAACAGTGAATACTGGTGGAGATCGTCAGACGTGAAAGGATTGAACTTGCTGGTGAATCTCTTGAGTGTGTGGAAGAGTTTTGTTATTTAGGAGACATGTTGTGTGCTGGAGGTGGGGCTGGAGCTAGTTCTGTGGCTAGGGTGAGAAGTGGTTGGAAGAAGTTCAGGGAGCTCTTGCCTCTCCTGACATTGAGGGGGCTCTCCCTACGTGCTAAGGGGTCTTTGTATGCAGCGTGTGTTAGGAGTGTAATGCTGTATGGCAGTGAGACCTGGGCAGTGAAGGAGGAAGACATTCGCCAGCTCAGACGTACAGAAATGACAATGATTAGGTGGATGTGCTGTGCGTCCCTGCGTCCAAGGCCTGGAGGGGCTGGATTTACAATGGAAGAGTTGAGAGGTAGGATGGGACTGGAGTGTATTGGTGTTGTGATGAGGAGAGGTAGATTGAGGTGGTTTGGACATGTGGAGAGGATGGGGGATGATAATTGGGTGAGGAAGGTGAGAAGTGTTAATATTGGGGGTGGGGTTATGAGGGGTAGACCGAGAAAGACATGGGACGAGGTCATTAAGTGTGACCTTAGGGTTAAGGGACTGAACAGGGAGGCTGCAATGGATCGTGCAGCGTGGAGAGCCGCCATTAGGTGACCAAGGCCCACACATGCAAGCATGTTGGAGCCTTTAAAAACGAAACGAAACGAAACGAAACTGGTGCGATACTCTCCTTGCAATTTCAGTGACAGAAATGGACACATGGTATATCAATAGTAGGACAAAGGGAAGCAGGACCTATAATATCATCACGCGTAATGTGTACCGGACACTGGTGAATTTGACTGCAGATGGGAAACGAAGCGTCGTTATGGTATTGTTGTTTAGAGCCATCGTACGAGATTCATAATAACCTCAAGTTCGACAATAAACTTTGACATTACGGATATCTGTGATGCCATGTCCGAAGGCGCCAAACATTGAAAACGATATTCCAAAGTCAGTTGGAAACAGAATAGAATATTTGGTAGGTAAAGCAAGACTTGAGGAGAAGGAGAGGAAGGAAATGTTGCAGGAATAGTGAGGGTGGGAGGGCTTGACCACCCTGCGTGGTGGCAAGGTGTGTGTGGAAGTGAACTGTTGTGGAGTAGGAGGGAGTGAGGAGGTGGGAATATGTGATGTTTGGTGTTGGTATAGGAAATATTGCTCCCTGTGGATGAACAGTGTGTGAGTCTAAACATAGGATTAAGTAGTATAATGCATCTGGAGAGAGAGAGAGAGAGAGAGAGAGAGAGAGAGAGAGAAAGTCTCTTTCTCTTCTGTATATATATATTTATCTATCTATCTATCTATCTATCTATCTATATACATATATAAACATATATATATATATATATATATATATATATATATATATATATATATATATATCTATGTATATCTATATATATATCTATATATATATATATATATATATATATATATATATATATATATATATATATATACTGTATATAAATAAGGAAAGAGAGAGAGAGAGAGAGGGGGGTCTCTCTCTTCTGTTTATATGTATATATGTATGGAAAGAGAGAGAGAGAGAGAGAGAGAGAGAGAGAGATACTCTCTCTCTCTCTCTCTCTCTACTGTATCCATCCCTTTCACAAAATTCCGGCCCGTCCTCATACAATGGGTAACGAGACCTGATACTGACTTCCTTATCATATCGCTTCACTACAACGAGATTGCACCCTCATCAATGACCTTGTGTAAATCTGCTGGATGACGTGGGGTAGCTTCAGTACCCGGGGTTATTTTTCGTAAGCGCGATGGATGGGTTTTACCCAATGGTTTTATCATCCTGGTCCTTGTGCACCGGTGTCGCTTATGTTTACTTGGACGCTCCAGCAGCACGCATCCCTTATCCTTGGCTGTGTTATACTGTATAAGCCTGTATGATGACACGGTGCATAAAACACTCCTTACTTTACATACATAATTGCATTGTTCACTGCACTATTTCATGCTTCTCTTGCTTGAAAACAGGACCTCATTCAGACTGGTGAGAGGAGAGAGTTCAGTGGTGAGTCAGTAGAGTCACCAAACAGCGAGTTTGGCTGCTATCTTCGCATGAGTGTGGATAAGTCTGTGAAGTGTATTACCAGACTTCCTGCACAGGCACACGTAGACTATATGCAATTTTGCACTCTCCCACTCGCACTACGCCACCGATATAGTTTGTGTAGCCGTGACCACATACTAAAACCTTGCGTTATAATGGCAGACAACGGACAGACATGCATAATGTTGCCCAGTGTTGCAGTTCGCTATAAATCCGTTTATCACACGCAATCGTTGCAGACGTCATCTACTGTGTTACCATGGATCTGGAGTGGCCAGTTGCATTACAGGACCCCTGCACAAACAAGGCTGGACTACGATTTTTTTTTTTTTTAGCAAAACCGCATCAACGAAATGACTCTGTAACAGTGAATACTGGCCCGGTACTAATCTTGCAATATCATGACAGACAATGGACACCCATAGTATATCAGTGGTAGGACAAAGGGAAGCAGGACCTAAAATATCATCACGTGTAATGCGCCAGGCACTGTCGTGGTTGTGATTGTTGATGGGAAGCGAAACTTCGTTATGGTATAGTTATTTAGAGCCATCATAGGAGATTCATATTAACAAGTTCGGCAACAGATTTTGATATTACGGATATCTGTGATGCCGTGTCATTCCCAAGGGAGTTAGAAATAGATTAGAATATTTCGTGGGTAAGGGGGTATACATGAGGAGAGGTTGGTCAGCGGGACGAAGTATTAGGAAAGGAAGGAAATGTTGCAGGAATAGAGAAGCTGGGAGGGCTTGACCACCCTGCTTGGTGGTAAGGTGTGTGTGGAAGTGGACTGTTGTGGAGTAGGAGCGACTGGGGAGGTTGGCAGGTGGGAGTAGGGTCATCACCAACATATGTGCTGTTTGGTGTTGGTATGGGAAATATTGCTCCCTCTGGATGAACAGTGTGTGAGTGTAGACACACGATTAAATAGTATAATGCGTCTGGAGCTAAGGAGGGCCTGAATGTGTAATACTTGTATGAAAACTAATGTATGAATGTTTTAAAGAGAATATAATATACGATGATCAATGTTTGTGGATGTTGTGTCACAACTATCCAGACTAATGAAATCAGCACCTCGAAGAAAGCGACTTCATTTGTGGACTGAACATCCGTAACACCGTTATTTCAATTATTATAATGCAAGAGTGAGAGAAGAGTTCTGGACAAATGTAGAAGTGTGCATGGAAAAGTTTGGAAGGAATGAGAGAGTGTTTTTGATTGGTGATATGAATGGTAAAGTTGGGAATGTGAAGGTGGATGGAATAGTTGGTGAGTGGGGTGTGCCTGCTGAGATAGATGAGAATGGGAGTGCGTTAGTGGACATTTGTGCTGGGAGGGGGTTGGTGATAGCCAATACCCTCTTCAGGCATAAAATGATCCACAGGTATACATGGCGAGTGATGAGAAGGGTGAGTGGTGAACTGAATGAAAGGAAGGCAATGATTGATTATGTGTGTATGGGTGAAAGGATGCGAAGATGTGTAATGCATGCAAGAATTTATAGAGGATGGGGGAGTGGACTTTCTGACCACTACTTGGTGATGGCCAGAATTAGAATTCAAGTAAGATGGAGGAATAGAAGAAGGGAAAGACGAGAGGAAGGAGTAGTTGCAAGGAGACAGGAAAGGTTACAAGAGGATAAGAAAAAGGCAGAGTATAAGAGAAAAGTGGAGGAACGATTGGGCAAAAATGAATTGGAGCAGATGGGAGACGTGGAAGGTGTGTGTAGGATATTTATAGAAGAAATATGTGCAGCATGTGATGTGGTGTGTGGAAGGAAGAGAAGACGGAGGGGGGTGCAAGGAACAGCGTGGTGGACTGAAGAGGTGAAACAGGCTGTGGCACAAAAGAAGAAAGCATACAATGAATGGATGAGAAATAGGGGCATGGAAGAAGATGTGAGGCGGAAGAGAGAGTTATATGTAGAAGGAAATAGAGAGGTGAAAAAATTAGTAAGAGAGAGTAAGAAGAGAGTGGATCAGGAGTTTGGAAGGAATTTGAGTGTAAAGTGGAGGGACTGTAAGAAAATGTTCTGGAGAGAGGTGAAAAGAGTAAGACTGGGTGGAAGTGAAGTTAGCAGGGGAGTGAAAGATAAAAATGGTAGATTACTAGTGGAGAAGGGAGAAAAAGTGAGCAGATGGAGAGAACACTTTAAGGAATTGTTGAACGTAGAGGATGGAAGTAATGCGAGTATAAGTGGCTGGGGAATGGCTGGGAGAAGGAGGGAGGTGAGAAGACAGGAAGAAATCAGTAGGATAGAAGTTGTGGAAGCAATGAAGAAAGTTAAATCGGGGAAAGCCCCAGGAATTGATCGAGTGTGTGGTGAAATGCTGAAGCACGGGGGAGAGACAGTAGTAGAATGGATGTGGAAGATGAGCAGATTGGCCTGGGAGGAAGGTAGAGTCCCAGAGGATTGGAAGTCAGGTACAATTATTCCCTAGTACAAAGGAAAAGGGGAAAAAGAAGTGCGTGGTAATCATAGGGGCATTTGTCTTCTTAGTATAATAGGAAAAGTGTATGGTAGGATACTTATTGACAGAGTAAGAGAAAGAACAGAGAAATTAGTTGGAGAAGAACAGGGAGGCTTTAGGAAGGGAAGAGGTTGTGTAGATCAGATATTCATTCTTAGATCTTTAGTGGAAAAGTTTCTAGAGAAGGGAAAGAAGTTGTATGCGGCTTTCATGGATTTGGAGAAAGCATATGACAGGGTGGATAGACTAGGATTGTGGAAAGTGTTAAGAATATATGGAGTAGATGGGAAGTTGTTGAATGCTGTGAAGAGTATGTACGATGATACGAAGGCTGCAGTGCGTGTGGATGGTGAACTAAGTGAATTTTTCTCTTTGAAAGTTGGTTTGAAACAGGGATGTATCATGTCTCCATGGTTGTTCAATCTGTACATGGATGGGGAAATAAAAGAGGTACAAGGTAGGGTAGTGGATGTTGGAGTGGCCCTGGTGAGAGAGGATAGTGTTTGGAAACTCCCTGTACTGTTGTTTGCAGATGATACTGTGTTGTTGAGTGAAGACGAAAGGGAGCTGCAAGGCTTGGTGGATGAGTTTGGGAGAGTGTGTAAGAAACGGAATCTAAAGGTGAATGTAGGGAAGAGTAAAGTGATGGTCTTTGAGAGAGGTGAAGTCAGTGAATGTACAGCGAGGTTGGATGGTGAGGAATTGGAAAATGTGAGTACGTTTAAGTACTTGGGTAGTGTGATGAGTAAGGATGGAGGTTTGGAGGGTGAAGTGCTTGAAAGGGTACAGCAGGGAGGAAAGGTTGTTGGTTCTTTGAAAGCAGTGGTAAGAAACAGGGAAGTGAGCATGGAAGTGAAAAAGTTACTAAATGACAGTATTGTGATACCAACTCTAACGTACGGAAGCGAAGCTTGGACGTTGTTGTAAGGGCACAAGTCAAGAGTGAGAGCAGTGGAAATGAGTTATTTAAGAGGAGCCTGTGGAGTCTCATGGAGAGACAGGCTGACGAATGAGGATATAAAGGAGCGTTGTGGTGTTGATGTGGATGTGATAGGAAGCGCTGTGAGGAACACACTGAGGTTTTTTGGCCATGTGGAGAGGATGGAGGGTGAAAGACTGACGAAGAGAGTGTATGTGAGTGAGGTGGAGGGGGAAAGAGGGAGGGGGAGGCCGAGGATGAGATGGAGGGATGGGGTGGAGAGGTATATGAGAGAGGGGGGTGTGAGTTGGGAGCAGGGCAGTGAATGGCAGGGGACAGGGCGACTTGGAGGCGATTTGTTTGTGGCCACCCCAAACGGGATTGAGGCGTCTAGCAATAGATAGATAGATAGATAGTTAATACAAGATATGCATTCATTATGGAAATACAGTATCTCATTACCTTAGCGTTATCTATCATTATGATGACTGCAGAACATTTTCGCACAATAAGCCAATAGCTGTCCAACACTCAAAGTAGCTATAATCCTATGTAACAGAACATATACTTATGCCACGGTTTGCAAGTATAATGATTGTTTTTTCTCACAATAAAACAGACTGGATGATGCACAACACGGCAAGACCGTTGTGTCATATGCTTAATCACGAATCATTTATGGTCTCCCTGGTTCAGCCACAAAAATGTTACAGCAGTTGAGTCGCACACTCACTAGACCCAGGTGAACCACGTTTCGAGACACCGGACATCACACCCTCTAACATTTATGCTCAATTGCAGTTGTTCACCACATTGTATGACGAACATTAGGACTCCTACATTCATCCAACGCGTTATTGATCACCTCAGAACATCTGTATAATCACACCCTTCATCTTACAAAATGAAACACAACAAAGCTTCGAAACATGCACCCCCACCACCTTCCGCCCCCCCTCCCCTCCGTTCCACCTCTCCTCACAGACATCTCCTTTCAGAGAAACAATGGGATCCAATGGCATTACTATTTGTTTTTCTCTCTGCCTTCCACTATACATACGTGGTAAACACTTAGATTTGCAGACAAAGTATGACTTGATAGAACGTTGTTTCTGTTGGTACTAGATACTGTAGCGGAGGGGAAGCTCTGCCTGGTCTGCCCATTCACTTACTATTACTACGATGTAAACAAACACAGTGGTGCCACGTTTCACCAAACACCCCACCCGCTGTACTCGTTAGAAGTGGAGGTAACTGTACACTCGCTAAGGGGGCCCCCAGTCCTACTCCTAAATACCCAGGGAAGAGGGAAAGGGGGATGAAGCGAGCTACACCCTCCTCTGCCCCAGTTCCCAACTCTCCCCCATTCCCCTACCCCCCTACCTGTCATTCTTAACTGGCAGTTACATCTCAAGCTGACTTCATACATAACACTCATCGTCCCAATACAAACACAAACTTAGAACATTAGGATATGTAAAATGCATATAATAAAACTATCAACACGTTTCCTCCATCCATCCATCCATCCATCAACACGCTGCAGCAAGAATGTAATGCATTATGATGTTGACAGTAAAACAAAAACGATGACAACGGCCATTCCAGGCTTCATGCTTGCTTGCGCTTGCGTGTCTGTGTCGGTGTGTTTGTGTGTGTGTGTGTG
This sequence comes from Coenobita brevimanus, assembly GCF_032717465.1. Lineage (NCBI taxonomy): Eukaryota > Metazoa > Arthropoda > Malacostraca > Decapoda > Coenobitidae > Coenobita > Coenobita brevimanus. Next base: position 5,511,196 of record NC_137008.1, on the reverse strand, counting down.
TGTGTGTGTGTGTGTGTGTGTGTGTGTGTGTGTGTGTGTGTGTGTGTGTGTGTGTGTGTGTGTGTGTGTGTGTGTGTGTGTGTGTGTGTGTGTGTGTGTGTGTGTGTGTGTGTGTGTGTTTGCAATGCAGTGTACCCAACGCATGAGGGTTGAGGTAGTCGTTGTTGACGTTTTTGTTTTACTGTCGGCGTCAAAAGTGCATTAATTTCATGCAGCAGTGTATGATGGTTATATTTTATGCATTTTACATATCCTGGTGTTCCATGTTTCTATTAGTATTGGAACCAAGAGTGTTAAGTATGAAGTCAGCAAGAGATGTAACTGCCAGTTATGAATGACAGGTGGGAGTATGGGGGAGGGTTGGGAGCTGGAGTAGAGGCGAGTGGAGCTCGTTTCGTCCCCCCCTACCCTCTTCCCTGGGTATACAGTGGTAGGAAGGGGACACCTATTGGCAGAAATTAGTGATCGTGAATGTACGTACACGAATTGTTCTCGTAGCCCAGGTTAATCGAATTTATTTTATTCAAGTGAAGGAATGAGTGTAACATCATTGTATTAACCTACTGAGTGTTTGTGTGTAGATTTCAGTCTGGTTATGCGAGACTATTTTGCGCACACGAGGGTAATTCTTCCAATATCCAGTTCAGTCCTACATTCAAGCATAGCTAGAAAAATAACTTCATTTGAAAGAAGACGGTGTAGATGGACAGGCAAATGATATGAAACCAGGTGTACAGAAGTCTTACTCGTAATGGCTAGTAAATGAATGTCTACTCCATTTAGCTGGACATTCTTTTGATTATTCTTCTTATTTTGCCCTTTCTCTTTCTTTACCACACTCCACCCTCAGGTGGGAGAAAGGTTACCGTGATGAACAAAGGATTTAAGTCCAAGTTAATAATTCATTAGTGTCAAAATCTTTCTCAATATCTCACCTGCAATGTTTCGCCTTGCACTTTAACTTATCTCTCAGACCTTGTTATTCGTTTCTCTTTCCCTTAATTTAAATATTGTCTTCCCTCTTTCTCTTCTTCTTTTTCAATTGAATGTTTCTGATGCTTTCACAGTTGTCACTGTGTTCTCTACATTTACGCCTCACTGCATTCCAGCTCATCGAGTCATCCTCCCATGTCGTAGGCGAGATTCAGAAGCAAAATTATTGTCAGTTCATTGTCGTAACGATTCCCTACTGTTTACAAGAAGGACAAGGAAAAGAGTGTAAAGAACCTATTATCTCTGTCTTGTATATCTACGAATGAAAATCTGAATTAAGAAAGGAAGTTGTTCACAGCTTTGTTCGTGAATCCCAATCAAGGCCTGCTTTCTGTGTCCCAGTACTGCCCCTAGATCCACACTCACCTCAGTCTCTTGTTTTAGTCCTCACTATTTCCTTTGCAGCCACTTCCTTAGATCAGTGCCTAAATAACCCTCTGTCTCTGTCTCTGTCTGTCTCTGTCTCTCTGTCTGCCTGTCTGTCTGTCTGTCTCTGTCTCTGTCTGTCTCTGTCTCTGTCTGTCTGTCTGTCTGTCTGTCTGTCTGTCTCATGTAGTCCTCATCTCTGTTGTTACTTTTTCTCACATTCTTCCTCAGCTCTCCCAATTATCCTCACCAAATAACATTTATGCACTGTTTTTCCCTTTTTCTTTTCTTTCTTCACTCCCTCTTCCCTTCCCTCCTCCCGGTTTCTCATACTTTCATCTCTCTTCCTCCATTTCTTAATATCCATATTCTTGTCTCCTCACTTCTTTCTTACATAATCGTTTTTATTTCTCTCAACCTCTCTTTCTCAGCATAAGTAATCTTCTGTCTCTCATGTCATACTAGCCTCGATCACTCCTCGTTATCTTTTTTTTCTCTTACAGTGTTTCTTATTAATACCCATCTTTCATTTTCCACTTTTTTTCCGACAGTCCATCGTAGCCTATTCATTTTGCTCTCCTCCACACCACATTTCCCACTCTGTTCCTCTTGTTCCTTGCGTCTTTCTTGGTTATTTCGCTCCTGCCTCCCCACATCTTTTGTTTTTACTTTCTTGTCGCCTTTCCTTCCAGTCTTCATCCCTAATCTCATTTTCTCATCACTCTCTCCTCCTCCCGCCTCCATGGTCATTTTCCTCGTTTTCCTCCCCAACCACATTTATCTCTTCCCCAGTATAGTTGATATATCTAACAATAACACTTATACGCTTAAACGATAATAGCTTGGATAAACGGTAAATATTTTCTTAAGTCTAAGGAATATGGTCCGCAGAAACCAGCAGGAAGAACGGCCGCATCACCTACTCATTCTAGGAAATCCACTTCTACTCTTCCTCCACAGGTAAACATAACCAGGGTCGCTTGGCCAGGTAACACAGTAACAAACCCGGCCCTTTCCATGAATAATGAAACAGGACGAGGAAAAAGCTGGAAGCAAATGCATAATTAAGGTTAGATCCGGGAATTTGTAGACTTTGTGGTTCCCTCTTTGTCGCAACCGTCCTCAGTATACCTTAAAAGAGAGAGAGAGAGAGAGAGAACTAACAAGGAGTTGGAAAGAAAAGTAGCATCTTATAATAAGTGTTGTAATCCACAACAATGAGGTGCCATGGATGAAATGAATGGGCACTTGCTGCTACCATATATATACCGATATATATATATATATATATATATATATATATATATATATATATATATATATATATATATATATATATATATATATATATATATATATATATATATATATATATATATATATATATATATATATATATATATATATATATATATATATATATATATATATATATATATATATATATATATATATATATATATATATATATATATATATATATATATATATATATATATATATATATATATATATATATTTCCAAAATGAAGTACCTTCCCACTCACCTCCCCCACACACAGAGTGGGCACGGGACGACAAGTATACCATAGTTGAATTCGAGGAAAAACGCCTGTACAGAAAATTTTGCAGGTAAATTAAGATAATAGCAACAACAACAACAAAAAGGCTCAAATATTGATGAACTGCCAACAACCTCTGCTGGTAGCCGATTCCAGCAACTGTAATTTTTTCCGGAAAGAAACTGTAAAAAAAATATATATGTATAATATGTGCAGGTAGCTGTTGTTTTAAAATCCAGCCAGAATTTTGAGAAGCTCAGCTGTCCGTGGACATACCCAATCATTCAATAAGAAAAAGCACTGAGAGAGTGGAAAATCTGCTCCCGCCAACTTGTCCAAGGGCAGAATAAATAGGATTGCCCAGTGACCCTAACCTTCGACAGATTACTCGAATCGAATTACAGCATTCATTTTCATATCATCAACCTTTGTTGAAATCAGATCAAACTGAGTTTATTTTGCCCTCTGGCCTTGATCTTTGATCATTTTTCTGTGGTTTTTATTTCTGGATGATTGTTCTCAATATTAGATATCTTCATCACCCGCGCTGCGCAGCTAGAGGAGTGGTAAGGTTTTCAGTTTTGAGGTTGGCTAGCTGGGCTTGTGTGTGTGGATAAACAAGATATCTCCTTAACGGCTTGAGCTATCAACATGATACTTTCAGGCTATCAGGATATGGCCAAAATCTTAGAGTTCGAAAATAGGCACTCGGGGTCAAGGTCAAGGTCACCAAAATGGCTGCCAAAGGTCTAGTTGACCTTTTGGTAACCTTGACCCCGAGTGCCATTTTTGAACTCGTCCAAGATTTTGGCCATATCCTGATACCTTTGAAGTTTCACGTTGATAGTTCAAGTCATTCATGAGATAATATCTTGTTTACCCACACACACACAAAGTCAGCCAGCCAATCCCTTAACTGAAAACATTACCACTCTTCTCGCTTACCACCCGCGTTGGGAAGCGAGTGGAGTGGTAATGTTTTCAGTTGTGAGGTTGGCTGGCTGGCTTTGTGTGTGTTTTACATCCTGAATTTGCATCCAACCAGAAATGAAGGTGCAAAACTATGTGCCGAGGAAAAACTTTCCGTCTCCACGGGTGGTGAGATCCCATCGTAAGATGGCTTCTAGTTACCCTTGTTTTAATCCACTTGGGTGATTTACAACTCACCCACCAAGGTTGACCTAAGTTAGAACAACACTGGTTTAGTTGCTTTGTTCAAAGACAAACACATGAGTCGAACTCTGAATCTGTCCAGTGACCTCGACCTGTGACTGTTTCCTGATAGAATTCTTTCGTTCTAACCCGATCAATAAACCATGTTCCACGTTTGCTTGAAATATGATGAAACTTAGATTGAACTACCACTGTGACCATGGACTTAAACGCTTCCCTGTGATTCTCAAAATGGAACCCATATATTCTTGTTTTATCCTCCATCATTACCAAAATTTTGTCATGCAATCTTCCCTGGTATCCCATCAGCGTTTTGGTAAAGATCATTTTCCAAAAATGTGACTGAGCATACGCAAATCACATGATATATCTCTTTAGGGACAGCATCCAGAACTGCACAGAATAATCCAGCTACGGTGATATAATGGAACTGCAGAGATAGGGAGAGGACACTCACTATCCCTGTACCTATGCTTCTTCTTAGAAGTTACAAACTTTGTGTGTGTGTGTGTGTGTGTGTGTGTGTGTGTGTGTGTGTGTGTGTGTGTGTGTGTGTGTGTGTGTGTGTGTGACATGTAATAACAGATAGCTTAGACATAATAAAAAAAAAAACATATTAGACTATGAAAACTAATGAATAAAAGATTGAATTATCGGGAGGCTAAAGGAATCAACTGGAGAAATGCGAGAGAAAATGTAAACATCGCAGTCAAAAAATGTGCTACAGGATGGTGTGAGCTAGAAGAATTTAATTAATGTTTTTTGTGGAATGGAAAGTAAGTCATGCAAAAAGTTTATGAAAAAAAAAAAAAATCTGCAAACTCAAGAAGTATAATTCCAGATAAAGAATACCAAAACCAGTACCCAAAGATAAGGTAGCAATGAAGGATCTTGAAGACTTGCACAAGTCTTATGTTTTGGTTCCAGAAGATAACGCACACAATAACACAGCAATCGTCTGAAAAGTGTATGACATAAAAGCACTTCTACAAGAATTGGGCATGATACATCAAGTCTCCGAAACATAGACTACAACAGTTAGTAGTAAAGAGAAAACGATAGTTGAAGAGCAATCATACTCTCCTAGTCACGCAATGGAGGTAGACAATGATAACAAAAAAAAAAAAAAAAAAAAAAACATAACTGTACAGTAAATATTCATAAAAACCCTGTAAAGTTCATATTCATAATTTCCTCTAGAGTATGTGCTACAAAATCACTGGCAAAAAAACTATCACACATTTTTGCGTTGATTCTGAAGCAACGCAAAAAATATTGTTATAAACTAAATTAATATACAGGAATCAACCGTATGTGGAGATGTGATAACTCAGAAATGTGCAGAAAGGATATTCATTCCATGAATCACAAAAGAAATGCAAGAAACGCAGCAACATATGATTTTTTAACGCTATACACTAAGATCAAAACACGAGGATATAGAAAAAGAAGTTGGAATGGGTGGTCTATCTATCTATCTATCTATAGCCCGACGCCCTAATCCCGCAAAGGGTGGCCGCAGACAAAACGCCTCCAAGTTGTTTTTAAAGGATCGAATAAGAATTTGATCGAACTGGGTGAACAGGAAGGTTACTGTGTAAATAAAAAAGATGCTAAAAACCTGACGTTGTCAGAGGATCAGATAACAGATAGGACAAATTACCTGGTAGAAAACTGCATCTTAACATGCGGAAATATTTTTAAACCGTGCATAGGAATACCCATGGGAACAGACCCAGACCCATTCATGGCAAATCTATATTAATATAGTTATGAATTCAAATGGATGGAACGAATGTCAAAAGGTCAATATTCAGTAGCGAAGAAATTTAACAAGACTTGACGATTCATTGGTGTTTTAACATGCTTAAACAATGATGGCGAAATGAATGAAAGGATAAATGAAATATATCCAGAAGCACTAGTATTAAAAAAAGGAAACACCGGCAACTGTCAAGCAAGTTTTTCTTAATATCAAAATAGAAAACAAAATTATATCAACAAAACTTGATGATAAGAGACATTATTATAATTTTTAAAATGTATCACCTAAATTTGTCGGGAAAGATACCCAGAGTTCCAGCATACGGTGTATACATGTCTTAATTAATTGCTGCCGGTCGCTAAGGCAAGTGCAGATTTGAAAAACATTATAACAAGAATCCAACAGATCACAAGAATATTTCTCAGTCAAGGATATTTTTAAACAAAATTACGTAGGACATTAAAGAAAACGTATCATCGTCACTATAACTTCTTCACACGTCTAAAAAGAGAAATACACAGTCTTACAAAAGAAATATTTGATACTGCTACGAATATAATAGTATCACAGGGCCGTCGACGAGCAGAGAATGCTCACTGGATCCCCTCTGGTTCTATAGCAAATTAAAATCGACTGTAACAAAACCAATTATACCTGGCAATTTGGACTACTTGATAAGACATAATCGACCATAACAACAACAAATTATTCCTCTCAGTTACAACCAGTTATACCTACCAATTTAGACTAGACTGGTGCAACTTAATCGACTATGACAAAAAAATTTCCCTAGCAAACTGAAATCCACTGGATGTGGCATATTTGCCCCCTCTTCTCATATATATATATATATATATATATATATATATATATATATATATATATATATATATACACGTGTGTGTGTGTGTTTCGCTACTTCAAAGCACTGTCTGGAGAACAGCATGTGTCCCCAGATTATTACACTTAGGTCTTCACTCAGTTCAGAACTGCCTTCTGCAGTTACTACAAAGAGTTGTTGCTCCAAGTATGGTGGTATTAATGTACACCACCTTGAAATTGTCCAGGATGAACTTTGATTGCCACTCTGCAGATAAATTACTAGTCTTAACTAAGTCTCTAAGTTCTATCTTAATGAGTGAAAAATCAGTATCAACCACATATTTTGCAGTTCAGCTGATGATTTCCACTACTAAAGCAATATCTGGAAGGCTGCCACCCAAACTGAAGGAAGGAAACACAACACCAAAGCCTACTCCAGCAACAGTCTTAGATCCTTTACTATATACAGCGACAAAGCCCTCAAGAGTTGAGGCATCATCTAAAATGAGAGAGGGAAGGATATCTGAGAGGAAGGTTACCTCTTTTACCAACACAAGAGGGAGTAGCCCAAAATCAACCCTCCTGATCCGATGTAGAGGAACTGCCAGTCTTGGAACAGAGAGGGCTAGCACGACAGACTTGACCCAGTAACCAATGGGCTTCAGAAATCTACAACGAGTGTCACAAGCAGGACCCCGGGAATCCTGGGAGACCATGGCACGAGGAACTGAGTCTGAAAACTGGTGAAGAAGATACCAACACCTCATCATCAACGACTAGCGACGTAAATTCAAAGGGAGAGCATCAGCATCCACCAACATACTCGGAATCAGGGATGATCTGAATGTCCCAGTTGCCAGACTTACACTAGCAAGATGTACTGCATTTAACATCTGGAGATGGGCATCTGTTACAGAGGAGTAGACCTCACACCCATATTTAAGTCTGGGAAGGATAAGGGACATATCCAAAAGGTGGAGGGTATAATGGTCAGCACGTCAACTGGTATAAGCCAAAACCCTCAGAAGACCCAAAGCTTTTATATAAGATGTCTTAACAGGACGAACATGAGGAACCCAAGTTAGTCTTCTATCAAAAAGAAGACCCAGACACCAAGTCTCTTCCATGGAGGATATTCTCTGATCATAGAGATACAAGTCAGGGACTGAGAGAACCCCCCCAAATGCAACAAAAATGCATAACCACTGATTTTTTTTTTTTTTTTTTTTTTTTAAAGAAAAATGGAAACCACAACATTCGGCCCGCACAGAAATTCTTTTAGGAGCAAGCAGCAACTTCCTGCCTATCAGAGACGTTCTTGGTGCTGTGATGGAAATTGAAAAGCCATTTACACATTGTGACCCACATAAACCATCATGAAGAACACTGATTACGCTGTTGATAGCCACAGCAAAGAAAGTAACATCAAGGATTCTAAGGATACTCCCTTGTGGTACCCCATCTTCAAGTGCACAGCACTATTAAGAAAAATATATAGAATGCACTCCTCCCACTTGGACCCTTGAAAAACGGTTAGATAGAAGCTACTGTATAAACATAGGCAAGTGCTCACAAAGACCAAATTATTTATCTGTCTATCTATATACCTAGGCAGCTTCCCCCAAAGAATGGTAGGTAGCCGAGACAGGACGACACACTCCCAATTTACTCATCCATGCACACGCATTTATTTAAGATTGGGTATAAGACCAAACTAATGAAGAGAAAGTAAAATGCCATGACATCAGACAGTGTCCTATACCTTCTCCAGATCGAAGTACACCAGGACCTGGTGTTGATTGGAGGAGAAAGCCTCATACACAGAAGATTCCAAGGACAGTAATGCATCTGACGTAGATCACATTTTACGAAAAAGATACTGGACAGGCGATAAGAAGTCATGTCTCTCCAAAAGTCACACAAGCCTAACATTAACCCTCTTTTCCAAGATCTTACACATACAAAAAGTCAGAGAAATGTGCTGATAATTTGTCGCCTGTAGGTGGTCCTTACCGTGCCTGGAGATGGGGATAACTAGGCAACACCCCCAGCAAGCCGGAAACTCAACTTTACACCGCATCGTACTAAACAATGACAGCAAAAACGAAAGAAACTCATTCAATAAGTGACAAAAAAGGCATAAGGAATACTATCACAGCCAGGAAAGGAATCATGGCCCCGCGACATAACCACCTGAGGTTCTGAAATAGAAAATGGAACAATACAAAATTCTCTCTCAGAAGAGGCAAAACTGAGACCACGAGACTCTAGGTGCCGACGGTGACAAGCCGAAGTCGAATCTGTATCCTTCCGTGGCCCATGGGCAAAATGATCAACGTGCAACTCTGCAGCAGCAAAGGATCAACGACAGTTCCACCTGCTGCAGATAAAAAAGGAAGGGAGGAAATAGCAAATTTTCCTGATGTTTTCCACACCCATTTCCACACCTGAGTGAGGGAAACCCTCGAATTGATGGAGGAAACATAAACTTTCTGAGATGAACGCCTGGCCTCCTTTAAAACACACCTCATATAAGCTTGCACCCTCTGATACTTCACTAAATATTGAGGATCCCCACATTGGTGACAAAGTCCTGAGTAAGTGATTAGTTTAGCGCTCATTGCGGAACTGCACTCATTTCCACCAAGGAACCGGAAGTATAGGAAACTTACCCCTCGTTTTTGGAATAGATAATAGAACTGCTGAATGCAACATGCCAGTGAAGTACGACGCCTCAGCTGTAATACAGCCAAACTCACTGACAGAGAGGGCAATGGAATCTAATTCCATGCAAAGTGGCCAGTCAGCCTAATCTAGACTCCAGCTGGGAAGACAAAGCTGAGGTCCACCCTCAGCAGCAAAAAAGGAATGATAAATGGTCACTGCCATATAGGTCTGACAACACATCCCAGTTAAAATCTAAAAGGGCATTAATGCAGCACAAGGACAAATCAACAGCAGTAAAAGCCCTTGTCTGTCTACGGAAAAAAGCCATCTTATTGGAATGCAAAACAGACAATTCCTTGTCTTCCACAAAGGAAGCCAGCATAACACCTCAAGGTTTGCCTCACCATCACACCACAATGGATGATGACCATTCATATCTCCTGGTAACAGAATGGTAGATGGAAGGCCATGAACAAGGTCCCCCAAATCAAATTTTTCAACAGTAGCACCATGAGGAAGATAAAGACTACAAATTGTGTGCTGATGGTATAAAAACACACGGCAGCAACAGCCTGCAGGGGATTGGAGATGCCCAGATGAGTGGATGGGATATCCTGGCAAAGAAGGATAGCAACCCCTCCATGACGACCGCAGTCTGGCACATTATCAGAATAAAAGGAGTCGTAGCCAGAAGAACTAGAATTAACAGCATCATCAACCATGGTCTGCTGGATGCACATGCATACAGGAGAAAATTGTGCAATAAGAAGACACAGTTCCTCCCAGCCGGCATGTAAACCTTGACAATGCCACTGAATAATAGAACCCACAGTGGAGGGAGGAAAATGATTATGTGCAGGACAGTACAACTCCTGACAAGTGGGCAGGCTTGGACTTATGCTATGGAAGGCTCTTAGGAAGAGACTCCCCAGTGCCAGGAACCTGCACCCTATGCTGAACATCAGAAGGCAAACCTGAGGACGAGGAAGAAAGTTTCATAACACTTCTCCTCTGAGCTGGAACAACAGTATGCATGCATGGTGGCTTAGAGGTCACCCTGGGTGATGTGTGACAGCCACAACCACCATCAGAAACCCCAGGCGTACAAGTAGAGTCCACAGGACCAGAACCCTGTGAGGATGATATGCTAGGCAGCAGAACTGAACCACCAATGGTCTGTGCAACACCATCCCCATGGACTGGACTACAGTTGAACCATCAACTTCAGCCTCAACAGGGCTAGACTGCAAAGACTCCAGGGCAGAGGGAACATCAGGGAGGTCAACAGAAGGTTCTCCAAAATAAACTTTGGGTGGACGGTCTTCAGGCTTAGAGGACTCTGAAGAACCACAGTGACGTTTACCAGGTACAGATGGAGCTTCGGTCATGCAGAAAAAGACAGGACAAGAAGACACGTCAACGTGGACATCTGACACATCCACGGAAGTGAGCAAACTCTCGGCCACCAAAGTGGGGGCAGAAACATTCAGATAAGAGGGTGGAGGAACACCAGTCTTAAATGCAGTACTAACTTCCAGGACAGCATCCAGCAAATCACCAGATGCTGAAGTTTGCATTGTAATGGGTCGAGGCAGCTTCTGAGACACAGGGCGGTGCACAGGCAATCCAGAAAGGACATCAGCATAATTATCAATTATAATATAAAGCTGGCGGCGCAACTTCCAGGGTCATGTGCCGCTGGATAACCAGGTAAAAGATTAAAAAAAAAAAAAAATACTTAAAGTTAATACTGCTTTGAAAAAAAAATGACAAGGGAAAAATATATTAACCCCTTGGCTGCACATACCATTCTGGAAATGCCGATCAGTACATCGAATTGTTCATACTGGAGGAGCCACATAAAATTTTCACAAATTTTGTGTGTTTGTTTAATATAGCACATGAATACACTCTCTGTGTGGGATGCAGGAGTATTAGATGTGCAGCACAGACCAGCCTTGTATTCAGTTACATACTGCCAGTCATCGCGTGAACATGTCGCTCACAATCGCCATAAGTACCCCAACTCCCGCCGCCCAATCAAGCGGGATTTGCAGCCAGATGCTTGCCCATCTCATGTCTGTATTTATTCTTTCTCTCTCTCTCTCTCTCTCTTTCTCTCTCTCTCTCTCTCTCTATATATATATATATATATATATATATATATATATATATATATATATATATATATATATATCTCCGGAGTGAGAAAGAGAGAGAGGGAACGAAGAATGAGTGAGAGAGGAGGGACTAATGTTATGCTTTTCTCCTCGTTTGTTTATTCGAAGGGAAGCGGCTTGTCATTCACGTATTTCTCTCTCTCTCTCTCTCTCTCTCTCTCTCTCTCTCCACACTGGGTGCTTCCACTTACATTTATACTTCACATTTTTAACTTTTACTTTCATCTTCACTGTCATCTTCATTTTCACCTTCACTTTCACTCTTGCTTTAGGTTTCACTTTCATTTTCACATTCACCTTCATGTTCACTTTCACTTTCCCCTTCCCTTTCACCATCACTTCCAAATTCATCTTCATATTCATCTTCACTTTCATTTTTAACCTTTTTCATTCTTCATTTTCACCTCCTTGTTCTTTCACCTTCACTTACACCTTCATTTTCACCTTCACTTTCACTTTCACCTTCACCTTTCACTTTCACCATCACTTTCACTTTGACTTTCACCTTCACTTTCAATTTCACTTTCCTTTCACTTTCATACCGAATTTCACCTTCACTTTCAATTTCACTTTCCTTTCACTTTCATACCGAATTTTACCTTCACTTTCACTTTTAGCTTTACTTGTACCTTTAGTTTCACCCTCATGTTCACCTTCATATTCACTTATTTTTGCAGTCGTTTTCAGTCACTTTCACTCCCCTCCCTCATTTTCACACACACACACATGAAACACGCTCATATGTACACATACTGTACACAATCTTACCCTCAGTCATAAATATGCACACATACGTACATTCACGCATACGTGTACACATAATCCCGATGCAGGCGAGCTTGAACTGGTTTGACACACTCTCTCTCTCTCGCGTAACTAATACGAAATAATACGCATCCAACTCGCATTAAAATCATACAACAGCGGATGAAAGTGATATTTCATATTATACTATGCATTATTGTGATAAAATTAAAGTGATCTAGTGTTTTTTTTTTTTTTTTTTTTGTGGTAGTGGTAACAAATGATGTACTAAGCGCATTAGCCAGCGAACATTTTTTGTTGTTGTTGTTGCAAACTGTGCAGGTATGCTATGAAATGATTCATATATTACATTATATCAATAGGCTTTATAGACATAAGTGATAATAAAAGTCCTTCCTGAAGTTATATAAAGTTTGTAATGATTTTCTTAACATAGCTACTGTTTGCTAAAGTCTAGCATAAACACTATTAAATATCGCAATAAAATCATACGAGACTGGGTAGATTTTTTTTTCTACTGTTGTAATTACTGTGAAAAGAAGTGACAGTAACTCTATTTAATATGGAAAAAAAAAAAAAAAGTGTTTTGTTGGCGATTTCCAGCTCGGCTATTTCCCGCATGACACAGACAAAACACACCTTGTCTCCCCTCAAAACGTTCTCCGGGCTGAGAGTACATACATACATGCAGTTTGTTGCAAATGACTGTAGAAAGTTTGAAGTTTGTCTGACAAAGGTATTTAGCTTTTATGATTAAGGATAAGAGGGTTAAAACACGAGTGGAAAACACACCAGTTTTCCCCTATTTCTCTGCATTGAGCACAAACGTTGTCATCACAGTCAACGCACCCAGAGGGATAGTTTTGTTTAAATAACAGAATAGAGGAAGGAAAAGCAAATGATTAAAAAAATCCATACACCAGATTACTGGCTTCCTCCATTCACAAAATACCTGTAGCAGTTGGACTTTAATAGCTGTAGGTTTAGGTTTGGGGAGAAACAACTCCGTGGAAGCGAGTTCCAGAGAGATGCAATTCAGGGAATAAAAGAATTCTGATAGGCAGAAGTTCTGCAGTATGGCTTTGTCACATTCCAGTCATGAGTGCTACGAGATGTCCGTGTAGCATGAGGGAAGGCATGGAGTGGCGGCACAATGGATGCAACTTCGTCTGAGCATTTGCCATTAAAGTATCTGTAAAGCAATGCAAGAGAGGCAACATTCCTTTTGTAGGGGAGGTAGTTTACTTAATATAGCAATGTTATTAATTCCAACAGCTTTGTTTTGAATTTTGTCCTGCTGTTTACTGCGACCTCTCCACATCCATCCCACAAGATTGAGTAATATCCAGGCTGTGAGCGCACATGACTTATAAATTATAGCTAACTGCTCATCAATGAAGAAGATATGGACTCTGTACAATAATACAAGTTTCTTTGAGGCGGCTTTAGCAAGTGATCTGACATGAGAGGTCCAACTGAGGGGATTGTTGAGTGAAACACCGAGAATTTCAATAGTTTTGGAGATGAGAATATTAGTAGCATTGAAGGTAATATACGGATCAGGCAATATCTGTCTGGTAGTAAATTGCATACATTGGCTATTACTAGCATTAAATGAGACAAGGTTATTTTGTCTCCATTCATTGATCTTCGAATTGTCTTGATTTATGGAGATGGCTGTACTGAATTGAGAGTTAGAGATATTAAACTCTGTAAATGGGTGTTTGGTGTGAATGAACTGTGAGGTGTTAAGTCATCTGCATATGCATGGATGGGATTGTGAGTGACAGAGAAGAGATCATTAATGTGAACTAGGAATAGGGTTGGTGCCAGAACTCATCCTTGTGGCACACCGGCATTAAATGACTGGAAATTGGAATATACATTGTCTACTTTTATTTTTCTGTCACTGAGATATGAGGAAAGCAGAGCAACAAAAGACGTTAGTCCAGTTACCTGTAAAAGCGGTAAGAAGCCCGTTTCCTGAAGAAAACTAAAAACATCAGTAAAATCACCATAGGTTCCTCCAAGCATCGAGGACACACAGTAGGCACCATCCACCCTCTTATACCTGCTGAGGAATCTCTGACATAGGTTCCCCAAACATGGACACTCGACCAGCAAGTGACGGACAGCAAGGGGAACAAGGCAATAATCACAATGTGGCTGAGCCCCACCACACACCAGGAACCCATGCATAAGCCGTGAGTGCCCAATGTGAAGCCAGGCAAGAACCACCCCAAATAACTAAGGCATGGAGGGGAGAACCCTCGGCACAACCACATTCTGAAAAAAATTCTTTTAACTTATTATGAGCAACACCATCACACTGTCTCTGCTAACAATTACGAATTGCATATGGTACGTCAAGGAAGGTGTCATATCGCAAGCAGGAAATGGGTAGTTATTGGAGAGCCAAGCTAGCTTCACAGAAGTAGGTAAGGTTAATGTCAAATCTCAGGAACAAGGTCGGAATCTGAGTTAACACACCATCTGTTTTTTTAATATAGGTGTTCAAGAGTCACCACACTGGATGATCGTAGTTCCTCTAACAGTATTGGAGGAGGTCATGAGAAATAATTACAAATTTATGCTGATTAAAACTAGCATGTGGAATGCATGAAACATCTGCACCAGAAACTGAGGTCAAATCCATTATTCAAGAGCTCTCTTATGTGGAAGAGACTTCAGTAAGGATGCTTCCATTTCCCTGGGAAGAGATTTTACATTCTCTTCCACAAGCTGACATTATGGCATAGTAGAAATCAAATATATCAATTTCAAGTGCTGACCTATCCCCAGCAGATTTAATTACTAGGTATTTGGTGTATGATAGAGACACCATCTCCTCTTGGCCCAACTCCAGAGCCACACCAACCTGACGTGAACACCTCACAGTCTCAGCTGAACACTGGGGCAGAGGAGGATATTCCTCAGGGGCCTGGTAAGGCTCTAGAATGGCTATGAGTCATCATGATTTGGAGAGGCCTGGGACAGATAGAGAGTCGTCAACAATTCTTTTTTAGTGCAGCCGTGTATCAAAACACAAACTTGTAAACACATTCTTGTACCCTTCCACCCACCATGGAGCCCAAGAAGGAGAGGTCATATGCAATGGATAACACCGCTGGCGACCCCAGAGGCAGTGAGAGAATATACACAGGTAAATACTGGGGGGCTGGGGCCTGGACAAGGATGACTCCTGGATGATAGGAGCTACCAGGCCCCCCAGTGCCCACTTGACCCTAGCCAACAAGTGACCAGCCGACTGACCTGACCTGGTCGGGTCCAACCAAGCCGTCTGTGTAGGTAGAATAAAGCACCAATGAAGCATGTTGCCAGCTCCAGGGTGCATCATGCAACATTGCTTAACCTCCCGGACTCCCGTTTCCCAGTTTACGGGACGCCAAGCACGGCAAACGCGTGGGGAGACAAAAATTCTACCCCAGATGGAATGTGGGAGGGATGAGCTACATCACCAGCGGGCATGCTTTACCAGAGATGTTTGGGGAATGCTTGGTCCATGAGAATAAAAAATGCCGAGCGCTACAGAGGCAGCCACACCTTCATAGTAAGTGGCACTGCCAGCCACACTTCATGTCTCGCCATGACGTCAAAGTGACCCCCCTCCGCGGTGGTTAGGCTCAGGAGAAACACTGCCACCCTGTAGTAATTAAATTCTCTGAAGGCAGGTCAGTGGTAGATAATGACATATTTATTTGCACCGTTCCATTATCTCTGTGGCAGAGAACCTAAAATCTCTTCCCATGGGGATTGAAGCATTCTTGTTGAAGTGTCCTCCTCGGAAAAAAGCTCCCATTTACTGGCTCTGATCTCTGTTGCTGGTGCGGATGTTACGTGTGTTCCTCATGCTACCATTAACTCGTGGATTGCGCAATTACCTTTTTATTCACCCCATGGTGTGCAAAAAATGAAGGAAATTTTTTTTTGTTTTTATTATAAACCTGAAGATAAACATCCAGGGCATCACTGGTGAAAAAAAATAATAATCTCTCTCCCTCTGTCTTTGCGTAGGATCATGCGTAAGTTTACTTCGGGGAGTTGTGAAAAAATTAAAGACATCGAGGGCATCATCTGGTGAAAAGAAAAAAATCTCTTTCCATCTTCGCACAGAGCCATGCGTAAGTTTGTGTAGGGGTGGAGTAGTTAGCAGTGATGCACGGCCAACACAGTCTGAGCTGTGGCTCGCAATGCAACATTACCCAGCCTGAGCTGTGGCTCGCAATCCATGGGTTAACTGATGTAAGGGTGTCATTTTTTACCGTGACCTCCAATACTCAGAGGCAGAAGAAAACAGACCCTGACTCCGACCTTGTTCCTGATATTAACAAGTTAATGTTCCCTACATCTGTGAAACTGTCTTGGTTATCACTTCATGTGAAGCCATATGTGCCAACGCCAAAGCGATGTTTCTACTGTCGGGGTTATGGACACGTTAGCCAACTTTACCTCCATGTATGCTGGTATTCCTGGTGTCTGTGTCTCCTGTGCCAGCCCAAGTCATAGAAGTGACTGCCTAGGACCCTTTAGTTGCTATTACTGTAAGGGTCCTCATGCTGAATCATGCAAAAATTTTCCTCAGTTTTGCCTGGAGAAGACGTTGTCTATTCGTGCACATGGGAGTGTTTCATTTCCTGAAGCAAATTGGAGAGTCCAGACTTGCTTCTTCCATCCCGGTGATTGTAACCTTTTTATAGATATTATATAATATGTAAAAATAGTATGTAAGTAGTATTTAAGTAGTTGTAAGTAGTTGTAAGTAGGATCCAAGTAGGGCGTCAACGGTAGCTCAGTATGTTATGTCTACGACATATGAGTCACAACTTCTGAGTTGCACCGCTTCTCTCTCTCTAGCCGGTGCGAAACCGGCGATAAGTAGCAGTTCAAACGGGTCTGGGGTCGGATGTGTAATTGTCCACCATCGCTGTATATTGATTCAAGACTGCGTTTAATATATTGTCAGAAAACTACTACAAGACTTTGCCTTTACCTGCAAGTGACGTAAACGGGGCCATCGACAGTTTTAACACTGGGGCTACTTATCTTGCTGTCCTTTTCAGAGTGCATGTGTGCTGCCCTGTATCTCAGAAGCTGCCCCGACCCATGCCATTAACCACTTCTCCATCCGATGATTTGCCAGATACTCTCCTCATTAATACTGCATGTGAGACTGGTGTTCACCCACCCGCTACTCCTACTGTTTCTGCTCACGGTTTGCTGGCTGAGGGTTTACTTACTTCCATGGTGGTTATGGATGTCCACATTGACATATTTCCCTGTACTACACTGCCCAGCATGTCCGAAGTTGCATCTGTACATCCAAACGTCCCCATAGTTCTTCAGAATCCTCTCAGCCTGAAGACCATCCACCTAATATCTCTGTTGTGGAATCTTGTACCTACCTCTTTCCTGTTCCCTCTGTCCTGGAGGCTCAGGGGTCTAGCCTGGTGGAGGCTGCAGTAGATGGTTTGCCAATAGTCTGGTCCTCACCCAGGGATGATGTACAGAACGTTAGTGTGTCAGTGTTGCCTCATAGGATATCATCCTCAAAAGATTCTGTCCTGTGAACTCTACTTGTACTTCTGGGGCTTCTGGTGGTGGCAGTGGCAGTCCTGCATTACCCAGGTGGCCTCCAAGCCATCTTCCAAGCAAACTATTCTTCTGACTCAGAGGGGGTGTCTTGTAAATCTTTCCTTTTCCTCATCCTCATGTTTGCCTTGGGATGTTCTGCATAGAGTGGGTTCCTAGTGTTGGGCAATCTAAGCCTAAAGGTCTTCCTAAGCATCAATCCAAACCTGCTCAGTTATCAGGAGTGGTACAGTCTGGCACCTTATCCTGATCTTCCCTGCACTATGGATTCTCTCATGCAGTGGAATTGTCGGGGTTTATGTGCCAACTATGAGAAACCGTGTCATCTTCTTCCATTGTTTTCTCTTATATGCATTTACTTCCTGGAGACCATGGTTGGTAATGCTATTCTTTCCAGTCCATCTGGCTACCATGCCTTTAATTCTGATCCTGTGCCAGATCTAGTTCGTCATGGAGGTGCTGCTATCTTCCTTTGCCTGGGTATTCCATTCACTCGTCTGCTCCTATGCACTCTCCTGCAGGCATTTTGCTATCCAGGTGTTTCTACATCGTTAATACACAGTTTGTAGTCCGTACATTCCTCTTACGGCTACTGTCAAAAGGGTGGATCGGGAACAACCTTATTCGTGGCCTTCCTTCTCCCTTTCTATTACTAGGAGATATGAATGGTCATCATCCACTGTGGGGTGACAGTAAGGCCATTCCCACTGGGTCTTATGCTGCCTTCCTTATGGGAAGATGAGGAGTTGGGTGTTTTAATTTCCAATGAGATGACTCATTTCCACAGGCAGACTGGAACTGTTACTGCTGTTGATTTGTCCTTGGCCTCAGCTAATGCTATTTTAGATTTTAACTGGGATGTGTCACCAGGCCTGAATGGCAGCAACTATTTCCCATTACTTTTAACTGCTCCTGATGTGTTGCACTCAGCGACCCTGTTATCTATTCCAAGAACGAGGAGTCAGTTTCCTATATGTCCGGTTCCTTGGTGAAACTTTGAGTGCAGTTCCAAAGTGAGAGCCAAACGAGTCACCTTCTCTCGACTTCGTCATCACCGATGGGATTCTCAGCATTTGGTAGCTTATTAGAGGGCCCGAGCTCATGTGAGGTGGATTTTAAAGGATTCCAGGCATTCATCCTAGAATGGTGAGGTTCTTCCATCAATTTCAGGATTTCCCTCATTTAGATGTGGAAACTGGTAAGTAAAATTTCGGGAAAATTTACTATTCCCTCTCCTCCTACTTTATCTGCAGCATGTCGAACTGTGGTTGATCCTTTTCCTGTTGCAGAGTTGCTTCTTCATCATTTTGTCAATGTGTCACAGAAGGATACAGATTTACCCTTCGCTTACCACTATCGGAGCCTAGAGTTTCACGGTCTCAGTTATGTCTCTTCTTGGGGGGGGGGGGGTCTTATAAAGTCCCCATTTTTTTTTTTTTTCTGAACTCCAGGCCACTCTGTCGCAATGCCGTGGTTCCTCTCTGGCTGTTTTGATATTCTTTATGGGTTTTTAAGTCACCTGTCTGATGAGTCCGTTTCGTTTTTGCTGTCATTATTTTATAAGATCTGGTGCACTGGTGAGACTCCGGCTTGAAAGGGTGTTGCTGTAGTTATCTCCATCCCCAAGCTAGGTAAGGACCACCTACAGGCAACGAATTATCGGCCATTGTCTCTGAATTTTTGTATGTGTAAGGTCTTGAAGAAGGTGGTCATTGGTCAGCTTGTGTGACTTTCCGAGAGAGGTGAGTTCTTATCTCTTGTTCAGTATTTTTTTTTTTTTTCGTAAAATGAGATCTACCTCTGATGCCCTACTGTCCTCGGAATCTTCTGCCTGTGAGACCAGGTCATGGTCTTCTTCGATCTGGAGAAGGTATAGAACACTGTCTAGCGTCATGGTTTTTTACGTTCTTTTTATAAAATTATCCTTGGTGGACGCTTGCCTATTTTTATTCAGGAGTTTTTATCTAACCGTTTTTAAGGGTCTGTGTGGGAGGAGTGCTTTTCCCTGTTGCCATCAACAGTGTAATCAGTTTACTGCCAGATGGTGTACATTACTCACTATACTTTGATGACATTTCATTATCAGTTCCTGCATTTAGACTGTCTCTGATAGAGAGGAAGTTGCAGCTGGGTCTTAACAGAATTTCCGTGTGGGCTGAACTTCCTTGTTTCCTTTTTTTTACATTATAACCAAGACAGTAGCTATGCATTTTTGTCTTCAGGGGTTTCAACCAGACCCTGGCTTCTTTTTTAAATAACAGAACATAGTAAGGAAAAGCAAAATGAAGTTTAAAAAGTAATCCGTACAGCAGATTATTGGTGTCCTCTACTGTATTCACAAAAAAACTATAACAGATGGACTTGAACAGGTGTAGGCTGAAGTTTGGGAGGAAACAACTCTGGGTAAGCGAGTTCCAAAGAGATGCAGTTAGGGAAAAAAAAAAGATTTCTGCTAGGTGGAAGTTCTGCGTAATGACAGTGTGACATTCCAGTCGTGAGCACTACCAAATGCCTGTGTAGCACAGAGGAAGGTATAGGGAGGTGTCACAATGGATGCAACTTCGTCTGTGCATTTGCCATAAAAGTATCTGGAAAATAAAGCAAGGGAGGCAACATTCCTTCTTTCCTGTAGGAGAGGTAGATTGTTTGTAGTAGCAAGGTTATAGATAATTCAAGCAGCTTTTTTTGTCTAGTTCTTTTAATGCAACCTCGACATATTCATTCTACAAGGGTGCGCAATATTCCAGCTGAGAGTGCACTTGACTCTTATAAGCTACAGGTAACTGCTCGTCCGTGAAGAAACTACGAACTCTGTACAATAAAGTAAGTTTCTTTGAGGCGGTTTTAGCAAGTGATCTGACATGACCAGTCCAGCTGAGGGCTTTGTTAAGTGAAACACCGAGAATTTCAATACTTATGGAGATAGGAATATTAGTAGCAATGAAGGTAATATAGGAATCTGGCAATATCTGTCTATTAGTAAATTGTATACAGTATATCTGGTTTTACTAGCAATAAATGAGACAAGGTTATGTTGTCCCTATTCAATGATCCTAGGTAAGTATTGATTTATAAAGATGGCTGTAATGAGTTGTGAGTTAGAGAAACTAATGCTTGTGATTGGGTGTTTAAGTGTGAAAGAACTGTTAAGTGTTGAGTCATCTGCGTATGAATGGATGGGATTATGGGTGACAGATAAGAGATGATTAATATGAATTAAGAACTGGGAGTAGGGGGGTTTTCAAGAATACTCCCCCAGTATCCCTGCTTGTCGTAAAAGGCTACTAAAAGGGTTGGCGGAGGGTTAGTGCCCCTCCCCGGAAAACAACTAACTAAAAAAATAAACAAGAAGCCTCGGACAAGGACTGACCAAACGGTGACGACCCAGGACCGGACAAAGGACTTGGTAATGAGTACATGGAATGTAAGAGGAGCGAATGATGAGGTGAAAGAGAGAGAGATTGTCCAGGTGCTTGAGGGTGCGAAAGTGGATGTATGTGGAAAAACTGAAACAAAATGGAGAGGAGAAAATGTGAGAGAATGGGAGTATGGATGGGGTATATGTGCAGGAGTAGGTGAGAATGAGAGGGCAAAGGAAGGAGTATGTATAGTTGTGAGTAAAAGATGGAAGAGGAGCATAAGACAGTATGGATCAGTTGGGTCAAGGATTGTGTGGGTAAAGTTGAAAGTTGGAATACAAATGTGGGCGATTGTGTGTGTGTATGCGCCAACGCAAGATCGTGCTAGAAGAGTGAGAGAAGAGTTCTGGACAAATGTGGAAATGTGCATGGAAAAGTTTGGAAGGAATGAGAGAGTGTTTTTGATTGGTGATTTGAATGGTAAAGTTGGGAATGTGAAGGTGGATGGAATAATTGGTGAGTGGGGTGTGCCTGCTGAGATAGATGAGAATGGGAGTGCGTTAGTGGACATTTGTGCTGGGAGGGGGTTGGTGATAGCCAATACCCTCTTCAGGCATAAAATGATCCATAGGTATACATGGTGAGTGATGAGAAGGGTGGGTGGTGAACTGAATGAAAGGAAGGCAATGATTGATTATGTGTGTGTGGATGAAAGGATGCGAAGATGTGTAAAGGATGCAAGAGTGTATAGAGGTTGGGGGAGTGGACTTTCTGACCACTACTTGGTGGTGGCCAGAATTAGAATGCAAGTAAGATGGAGGAATAGAAGAAGGGAAAGACGAGAGGAAGGAGTAGTTGCAAGGAGAGTGGAAAGGTTACAAGAGGATGAGAAAAAGGCAGCGTATAAGAGAGAAGTGGAGGAACGATTGGGCAAATATGAATTGGACCAGATGGGAGACGTGGAAGGTGTGTGTAAGATATTTACAGAAGAAATATGTGCAGCATGTGATGTGGTGTGTGGAAGGAAGAGAAGACGGAGGGGAGTGCAAGGAACAGCGTGGTGGACTGAAGAGGTGAAACAGGCTGTGACACAAAACAAGAAAGCATACAATGAATGGATGAGAAATAGGGGCGTGGAAGAAGTTGAAAGGCGGAAGAGAGAGTTATATGTGGAAAGAAAGAGAGAGGTGAAAAGATTAGTAAGAGAGAGTAAGAAGAGAGTGGATGAGGAATTTGGAAGGAATTTGAGTGTAAAGTGGAGGGACTGTAAGAAAATGTTCTGGAGAGAAGTGAAAAGAGTAAGACAGGGTGGATGTGAAGTAAGCAGGGGAGTGAAAGATAAAAATGGTAGATTACTAGTGGAGAAGGGAGAAAAAGTGAACAGATGGAGAGAACACTTTAAGGAATTGTTGAACGTAGAGGATGGAAGTAATGCGAGTATAAGTGGCTGGGGAATGGCTGGGAGAAGGAGGGAGGTGAGAAGACAGGAAGAAATCAGTAGGACAGAAGTTGTGGAAGCAATGAAGAAAGTTAAATCGGGGAAAGCCCCAAGAATTGATGGAGTGTGTGGTGAAATGCTGAAGCATGGGGGAGAGATAGTAGTAGAATGGATGTGGAAGATGTGCAGATTGGCCTGGGAGGAAGGTAGAGTCCCGGAGGATTGGAAGTCAGGTATAATTATTCCCTTGTACAAAGGAAAAGGGGAAAAAGAAGTGTGTGGTAATCATAGGGGCATTTGTCTTCTTAGTATAATAGGAAAAGTGTATGGTAGGATACTTATAGACAGAGTTAGAGAAAGAACAGAGAAATTAGTTGGAGAAGAACAGGGAGGCTTTAGGAAGGGAAGAGGTTGTGTAGATCAGATATTCATTCTTAGATCTTTAGTGGAAAAGTTTCTAGAGAAGGGAAAGAAGTTGTATGCGGCTTTCATGGATTTGGAGAAAGCATATGACAGGGTGGATAGACAAGGATTGTGGAAAGTGTTAAGAATATATGGAGTAGATGGGAAGTTGTTGAATGTTGTGAAGAGTATGTACGATGGTGTGAAGGCTGCAGTGCGTGTGGATGGTGAACTAAGTGAATTGTTCTCTTTGAAAGTTGGGTTGAAACAGGGATGTGTCATGTCTCCATGGTTGTTCAATCTGTACATGGATGGGGTAATAAAAGAGGTACAAGGTAGTGTAGTGGATGTTGGAGTGACCCTGGTGAGAGAGGATAGTGTTTGGAAACTCCCTGTACTGTTGTTTGCAGATGATACTGTGATGTTGAGTGAAGACGAAGGGGAGCTGCAAGGCTTGGTGGATGAGTTTGGGAGAGTGTGTAAGAAACGGACTCTAAAGGTGAATGTAGGGAAGAGTAAAGTGATGGTCTTTGAGAGAGGTGAAGTTAGTGCATGTACAGCGAGGTTGGATGGTGAGGAATTGGAAAATGTGAGTACGTTTAAGTACTTGGGTAGTGTGATGAGTAAGGATGGAGGTTTGGAGGGTGAAGTGCTTGAAAGGGTACAGCAGGGAAGAAAGGTTGCTGGTTCTTTGAAAGCAGTGATAAGAAACAGGGAAGTGAGCATGAAAGTGAAAAAGTTACTACATGACAGTATTGTGATACCAACTCTAACGTACGGAAGTGAAGCTTGGACATTGTTGGAAGGACACAAGTCAAGAGTGAGAGCGGTGGAAATGAGTTATTTAAGAGGAGCCTGTGGAGTCACGTGGAGAGACAGGCTGACGAATGAAGATATAAAGGAGCATTGTGGTGTGGATGTGGATGTGATAGGAAACGTTATGAGGAACACACTGAGGTGGTTTGGCCATGTGGAGAGGATGGAGGGTGAAAGACTGACGAAGAGAGTGTATGTGAGTGAGGTGGAGGGGGGAAGAGGGAGGGGGAGGCCGAGGATGAGATGGAGGGATGGGGTGGAGTAGACTGTAGCACCAGTCGAGCAGGGCAGTACTCCCGAGGTGGATGGAAAGCTGATGACAGGGAGTGCTGGAGCTCCCGTTTCATCAGCCCTCAGGACTAGTTCCTGACCATCCCCCTTTGCTGAACTTTTTCAGTGTCTCAGTTACACAGAGAGTAGGCCAGCATGCTCTCCAGTACAAATTTCTCTAACTATCTTCACCAAACTACATGCACAGTACACACTACACTTGTTATTCAAAATTTACCTAAAATGGCGTCGTTATATCAAGCCTCGGAGTCCCCAGGGGGGGGGACCATAAATGCCCCCACCATCTGCCCCTCTCCCGATGACGACTCAAGGTGCCTGGAACCACTGTCTGACTCTCTTCTTCTTCATTTCTGCAACATTCGCGGCCTTTCCTCTAACTTTCGCTCTGTTGAGCACCACCTCTCCTCCTCTAAACCTCACCTTCTTTTTCTAACGGAGACTCAGCTGTCTGAGGCAACTGACAGCAAACCCTTTTCTGTATCCTCCTACTTTCTCTATACTCATTTCAAAGCCAAAGGTGGCTGTTGTGTATATATACGCAACGACTTATCTTGCTCTCGTGTTCCTGAACTTGATTCTTCTGAATTCTCCACACTCTGGCTTCGGCTTTCCTGTCATTCTCTGACTAAATATATCTGTGCTGTTTACTTATCCCCTAATTCTACTGACTATCAAAAATTCTTCGACGATCTTACTTCTACGATGGAACACATTCTATCCATTTCTCCTTTCTCTGAAATCTCCATTCTTGGAGATTTCAATGTTCACCACCACCTTTGGCTCTCCTCTCCTTTCACGGATCCACCTGGTGAACAAGCCTACATCTTTTCTATCCTTAATGACCTAGAGCAGCTTGTACAGCACCCTACTCGTATCCCTGACCGCCTTGGAGAGAGCTCCAACATACTTGACCTCTTCCTCACAACTAATCCTTCTGCTTACTATGTTAATCTTTTCTCTCCGTTGGGCTCCTCCGATCACAACCTTATTACCTTAACCTGTCCTATCACTCCGGTACGGCCTGTGGACCCTCCAGGGAAACGTCGTCTGTGGCATTTTGGAGCCGCAGACTGGGAGGCCCTCAGGCAGTACTTCTTTGATTTTCCCTGGAATGATTATTGCTTCCATGGCTGTGAACCATCTGAGTGTGCCTTGCGCATTACGGAGGTTATTCTCTCGGGCATGGAAGCATACATTCCTTTCTCATATCCTTTGACTAACGCAAGAAAGCCTTGGTTTAATCACGCTTGTTCTAATGCTGTCCGCAACAAGGAGAGGGCCTACAAAAGGTACCAGAGCCAACCCACCCCTGAATCACATCATCTTTATGTTTCTGCCCGGAATCGTGCTAAGTCTGTTCTTCGCTCTACTAAAAATAATTTCATCCATACTAAATGCTCTCAACTCTCCAACTCGAATTCTTCCCGCTCCTTCTGGCATCTTGCCAAAAATCTTTCTAACAACTTTACCTCATCATCCTTCCCTCCTCTTTTCTACTTTGATGGTTCTGTAGCTATTTCTTCTACTGATAAAGCAGATCTCTTCGCACAGACTTTCTCCTCCAATTCTACCTTAGACGATTCCGGTGCTGTTCCTCCATCATTTCCCCCCTCTGACTTCCTCATGGCTGACATTAAAATTTCTTCAGTTGATGTATTTTCTGCCATCACTGGCCTCAGTACTAACAAGGCATATGGGCCTGATGGGGTCCCTCCTGTTGTTCTCAAGAACTGTGCTTCTGTGCTTACACCCTGCCTAGGCAAACTCTTTCGCCTTTGTCTGTCAACTTGTACCTTTCCTTCTTGCTGGAAGTTTGCTCTCATTCAGCCAGTCCCAAAGAAGGGTGACCACTCCCAACCCTCCAACTATCGTCCAATTGCTTTAACGTCCTGTATTTCAAAAGTTTTCGAGTCAATTCTTAATAGAAAAATTTTAAGGCATCTTTCCTATCACAACCTTCTTTCCAATCGTCAGTATGGGTTCCGTCAGGGACGCTCCACTGGCGATCTTCTCACCTACATTTCAGACTCCTGGTCATCCTCCTTTCGGGACTTTGGCGAAAGCTTTGCCATTGCACTTGACATCTCAAAGGCTTTCGATCGAGTCTGGCATAAATCTTTAATTTCCAAACTGCCCTCCTACGGTTTCTATCCTTCTATCTGTGCCTTCATTGCTAGCTTCCTTTCTGGTCGTTCTATAGCCGCTGTTGTAGACGGCCATCGTTCTTCTCCTAGATCTATCAACAGTGGTGTCCCTCAGGGCTCTGTCCTATCACCAACTCTCTTCCTTTTATTCATCAATGATCTTCTAAGCTGTACATCTAACCATATCCACTCATACGCTGATGACTCCACCCTTCACCTTTCCATTCGGTTCCCGCAACGCCCATCTCAACAGTTACTTCAACAAACAAGGGATGAGGCTATGGCACACCTAATGTCTGACTTGGCTCGTATCTCTGACTGGGGTAAAAATAATATGGTTGTCTTTAATGCATCTAAGACTCAGTTCTTACACCTATCAACCCGACAAAATCTTCCACAGGTATACCCACTAATGTTTAATAATATTCAGCTTAATCCTGCATCATCCTTGAACATGCTTGGGGTTTCATTTACTCGGGACTTATCTTGGAAAGATCATATTACATCTCTTGTAAAATCTGCTTCCAAGAGATTGGGTGTGCTAAGCCGACTCCGCTCTTTCTTTACCCCTGCGCAATTGTTGACTCTATACAGGGGTTTTATCCGCCCCTGTGTGGAGTACAACTCTCATGTGTGGGGTGGCTCCCCACATACAGCTCTTCTCAATAGGGTGGAGTCAAAGGCTTTTCGTCTCATTAACTCTCCTCCTCTTACTGACTCCCTTCAACCTCTGTCTCTTCGCCGCACTGTTGCATCTTTATCTCTTTTCTATCGCTACTTTAATGGTCATTGCTCCTCTGAACTGTCTGCTTGCATTCCTCCACCTCTACGACGGGCGCGTAGCACCCGTCTGGCAGCAAACTCTCATCCTTTTTCTGTCCAACTCTCTAATGCAAGAGTTAACCGTTACTCCTAGTCTTTCATTTATGCAACAGGTCAGCTCTGGAACTGTCTCCCTCTGTCTGTATTTCCTGCTGCCTATGATCTCCAGTCTTTCAAACGCAGTGTGTCCAGGCATCTCAAAATGATCGGATCTTGAATTTGGCTCTATATTGTATTTTGTTTTTCTCTTGGAGGGAACTGTTACTGCGGGCTCATGGCCTTTGGTTCCTTCTTCCTCGCATAAAAAAAAAAAAAAAAAAATGAGAGAGGGGTGTGTGAGTTGGGAGCAGGGCAGTGAAATGGCGTGGGACAGGGCGACTTGGAGGCGATTTGTTTGTGGCCACCCCAAACGGGATTGAGGCGTCTGGCAATAGATAGATAGATAGAAGAACTGGGTTCGAGCCAGAACTGATCCTTGTGGCAAACCAACGTTAAATGAATGGAAATTGGAATATACATCATCTACTTTTACCCTTATCTTTCTGTCACTGAGATATGAAGAAATAAGAGGGACAAAAGACTTTGTTCCATAGCAGGGGAGTTCGGATAGCAGGGAATGGTGGAACACAGTCAAAAGCTTTAGCAATATCAAGGGCTACTGTATGCGTTTCTCCATGTTGGTCAATTGATGTATCTCTGTGGATGGAAAATATCCTGTTTGGAAGATACTAGCTTCCTGGGGGTTCTATTTGATAAACGACTGACTCGTTTTCCTCATATTCATTGTGTTAAAGCAGCTTGTATCAAAAACTCCAGTCTTCTGAGGGTTGTGGCTCATACCTCTTGGAATACTGACCATCAGACCCTTCTCCTCTTGCGAAGATTCCTTATTCTTTCTAAAGTTAAATATGGTTGTGCGATCTCCTTCTCTGCAACAGATACCCATCTCTGGATGTTAGATTCAGTGCATCTTTTGGGTGTACTTCTGGCAACTGAAGCTTCAGGTCATCCCTGATTTTTAGCTAGTATATCGATGCTGACGCCTACCCACTCGATTTATATCGCCAGTCATTGATGATGAACACCACCCTCTGCACTTTGCTTTGTGCCATGATCTCCCAGGATTCCCGATATTCTGCTTATGACACTTGTCCTAGTTTCCAGAAGCCCTATAGTTACAGGGTCTGGTCTGTTATGTTAGTTTTCTCTGTTCAAAGACTGGTAGTTTGTCCATGTCGGATCCCAAGGGTGGGTTTTTGGCTACTCCCTTGTGTGACATTTTGTAGGTCTGTTGTTAGTATTCCCTCCCAGTTGCCCCTTCTCTCTCTTTTTAGAGCATGCCCCAGCTCGTGAGGGCTCTGTCCCTGTCCATACTGACGGTGCTATGACTGATACTAGAGTAGGCTTTGGTGTCATTTTCCCTTCCTTCAGCAGCTGGTAGTGTTTTAGTATATATGACGGAACTGACTGCGATTTTATACGTCCCTCAAGTCATTTTTACCATCCCTCAACTTGGTTTAGTAATTTTTAGTGACACAATGCTCTTTCTGCACTGGAGTCTTTTAATTTATCCCAACCCCTGTTTTTATTAATTTTAGAGTGGCTTTTTCTCCTTGGTCGTGGTGACCATCGTGTGGACTTATGTTGGTTTCCTACCCATTTGGGCATGCCCGGGAATGATCGAGTTGATCTGCTGGCTAAGGCAGTATCGACTCACCATATTGCTTCTGTGGGATGTCATCCTCCTCTACATCGGCTACATGCATACGATTTTTTTACTCCGTTATTACTAAACAGATTCGGCATTGTTGGCAAGACATCTGGAATGCAGTTGAGCCTAACAAGATGTGCATTATCTGTGGAGAAGTGGGCCCCTTCACTTACCGAGGCTTGTCCTGCCGGTGGGAGACTGCTTTATGCAAGCTGAGAAATGGCCACACCCGGTTCTCTCATGGATTTGTAATGGGGAGCATTCCCCCTCCATTATGTAAGGATTGCTTGCTCCCACTGACTGTTCGGCACTTGCTGATGGAGTTCCCGTCTTTGGAATTTACGACATCTGTATCCTTTGAGGACCAGGCGGTTGATGGGTGGTACCGTCTTTCACTGGTGTATGAGGTGACCTGTTGTATGGGAGGGGGAACCCTCAGCTTTGTGGTAACAGCTGGACAGCTGCATAAGGTTTAGTACTCGTTTTTTTACTGCCTGTTTTAGTATTTTAGTGATTTTAGTGTATTTTTCTGTGTCGTAGTGTTTATATTTTTACCTGACTTTTAGATTAAGGTAGTTGTTTTTTACCTTGATGTCCTGCGGCATATGACCCTGGCACTTGCGTCGCCAGTTGTTTATTAATTTTATTCAGTCAATACTACAGTTGTATACACTTGCTGTTCTTCAGAGGATGTCATCAGTGGTGTTCCTCGGGGTTCTGTCATGTTAGGATCTCCCTTTCTTTTTTCACCAGTGATCTGAGCAGCACATCTAACCCTATTGATTCATATGCTGATAACTCCACGCTTCGCCTTGACTCTGCTTTCCACAGCATCCACCACATCAGTTACAGTACTTCAGGAATGCCACAAGGAGGCTATTGCATACCTTATTTCTGACTTGGCTGATATATCTGACTGAGATAAAAGAAATCTTTTTGTTTCTGATGCATCAAAAACTCGGTTTCATCATCTTTCGATCCAGCAGTATTCAAGTCAGTCCTTTATTTTCTCTCAGTATTGGGGTTTTTTATTTTCTTCGTACATACCTTGGAAATCTCACATTACCCTTCTTTTAAAATCTTCTTCCAAAAGATTAGGCATGCTAAGCCAGCCCCTGCCTTCTTTACCCCCAGCACAGCTGTTGATTTTGTACAGGAGTTATGTTCACCTGTGTGTAGAGTACAACTCTTCTGGTTGGGATGCCCTCCCCCCCCCACCACCACACACAGGTCTTCTAAACAGGGTAGTCTTATTAAATCCCCTCTTCTAACTGGTTCCTGTCATATCTCTATATAGCTACTATAATGGAACTCTTCTGAACTGTGTGCTTGCATTCCTACTTCATTACAACAAGCGAGTAGCTCTTGTATGGTAGCACACTCACTCTTTTTCTGCCCAACTGTAATGCAAGAGTTACCCGATACTCACAGGTATATATATATATATATATATATATATATATATATATATATATATATAACTGACGAATGAGGATATAAAGGAGCGTTGTGGTGTTGATGTGGATGTGATAGGAAGCGTTATGAGGAACACACTGAGGTGGTTTGGCCATGTGGAGAGGATGGAGGGTGAAAGACTGACGAAGAGAGTGTATGTGAGTGAGGTGGAGGGGGAAAGAGGGAGGGGGAGGCCGAGGATGAGATGGAGAGATGGGGTGGAGAGGTATATGAGAGAGGGGGGTGTGAGTTGGGAGCAGGGGAGTGAAATGGCGGGGGACAGGGCGACTTGGAGGCGATTTGTTTGTGGCCACCCCAAACGGGATTGAGGCGTCTGGCAATAGATATATATATATATATATATATATATATATATATATATATATATATATATATATATATATATATATATATATATATATATATGCAACAGGTTAGTTCCGGAACTGTCTTTCTCTGTTTTTCCTTGTGCATAATTATGATGTCTTACAAACGCATTGTTTCTGGGGATCACGAAATGAACAAATCTTGAATTTGGATATTTTCTTTTATTGTATTCTTCATAAAGGAAACAACTTTAAGGGTTTACAGCCTATGGGTCGTTCTCCTTGATATATAAAAAAAAAATGTAAAATGAGAGAATTTTCGTGTTTTGACTGAACTCCAGACGAGTACTGTATAGGGTAAATAATACGATGTGTAGTAAATAAGCCTCTTAAGTATATTCGTTTGAAATCACTTGATACAAAATTTCTTTTGAAACAGGTTTTTCACAGTTGATACGAGACAGATAAAAATGATATTGTGTTGAAACGACTGGGTCCTGTTGTAGAGGGAAAGGCTGTATTTTTTTCTGGGCTTGGAAGGCCTTCTTACTAATTATTTGGCTTATTGCACCTAAACATTCTACTGTCTATACATAGATAACAAAGATCATGACATTCCAGTCACGGTGCAGGAAGATATTTATAAAATGTCACACCTATGTTCGGTAATTCAGCGGAGTGATCATGCTAAGAGCTTATTTCAGCCATAAACTGAGAAAGATTTTATTCATTACCTCTGCTCAGAATGAGGTAACTATGGACTGAGAAATATTTTTCGTTGTACAAGCAATAAGATGTGGAACGAAGATTAATATTGCTGAATGAAGAGCATAATTTGATGTCGAGCAAATTATCTTGTTATTCTACTATTGCAAATTAAGATAAAAACAATAATGTGAAGACAAAATGGTAGAAACATCCATAACAATAGTAAAATATGTCTGTTCACAGCTCAGATAAGTATTCAATGCCGCACAATAGCGCTTTCATTTAACCTGACGAACATCCCTAACGCCTTTATCTCACTTTAATGCCATATCTAGCCGGACTGAAGGGCTGATCTGTCCGGTCATCAAGGACTTACTCATACCTGGTAGTAAAGTTTCAGATATTTTAATGCAACTGTCATTTAGTTATTCAAACTGTGAGCATGGCCCAGTTCCGTCAGTTTCAGAAACCAAATTCTCTATATTACATTAATAAGGTAAGGTATAGGAATGCGTCTTCGCTGATTAGTCAGCAAAGATTATGCAAGAGAAGTTTGAAAATAGTCTTTTTTTTTTCATTTGCAGTAAACCTATAAAAGATGCTCACAGGTGTATACAAGAAAAGCTGGGTAAGTCTGATTAAAAACTGGGCGAGTTTGATTAAAATAGAACTACACAAGTCAGATTTTATTCTGTAGCCCTTTATAAAACCTGTGTCAGCATTTAACAAAATGAATGAAAACTTTTGTTATATACAAAGAAAATAAGAAGGCAGACGAGGAACTTATTAACTGTGTTGACTCCCTGCTGCTTCTCTGTCTGCATCGTGTGTCCAGCACCACCTAAATGCGTGATGGCTAGAAGACAAGCTGAAAGGCGAACGGTTATGCAGGGAGGCAACGGGACAGAAAGAGAGGCACGCGGAGTAGGATGAAGGCAAGTGGGTCATTCATGAAGGACGGCGGCAAGGTAAGGAGACAGGCAGTAAGTCAGGAGTACAGGTACAAAGCTTGTATGATGTGGAAGTAGGCACGGGTAAGTGGAGTCTTGGATACAGCTTAGGTAGGTAAGCTGATTAGAAGAAGGTTGGTTGTTGGTACGACAGAGAAAGAATAAACTCTAGTGCATGTGGCAAAAAACCTTGAGGACGTGCTTATATTTTGCAGACACTTGAACGACAGGAGAGAGAGAGAGAGAGAGAGAGAGAGAGAGAGAGAGAGAGAGAGGGAGAGAGGCTTGCACAGCCTTTATGCAAGAAGAGATAGCGAGTGAGGGAGGACAGGAGGGAGGGAGGAAAGTAAACAGACTAACGAATGTTATGGAGGTTGGAATCAGGGACGTGCACAGACGCTCAAGGGGGCATATGCTCAGATATTTAAAATGGCACATTGTGCGTGCGAGGGGCTAAAACAAAATATATTTTACTCCAGATTAAGAAATCTTATTTTGTATCAGGTGAATTTTATTACTCCTTTTCCTAAAATATGGCCAGTTGTACAAATAACACACACACTTTTTAACTACTGGTACTTATTGTGATGCACTGTCGTAAATGTGTTAGTATTCACACTGAATTAAGTGAAAAGAGTGAAAAGTTTCGAGTAAGCACAGTGGAATTGGGATTATTAAGGAATGTAAATGAAATGTTTAGTAAGAACGAGAGAAAATATAAAGTGATTCACGTACGATGAGGAGTAAGGAAACCTACTGACAGCAGAAAATGTGCATAGATGATATGGTTATATGGAAAAAATGAAGTTAGATAAGGCGATTGGGAGTGTAGATTAAACGAAACTGTTTGTGAGAAGAGTCGTGGTCAGCCAAGAAGTAAATGAATATAGCAAATAACTGTGAGAAAGTAAGGTATGGAGGTGTATGGGGCTAAGGAGTCACAAGGGATCGAGATGGGTGGGTGAATTTAACTACGAAGAAAACATTCTATTTTAAAATTACTTCTGATGCAGAGGAGGAAAACTGCAGAAACAATGGATGAATAAAGCACAAAAACAAGAGATCGTTTGGAATGGAAGATCCAGACATCAATACCCATTACTCACAAAAGGTTTTAGTTTTGGAAATGTAATGGGTATAGAACTCAGAATCTCCTCCCATCCCAAATGCTTTGTTGTTCTGTGCTTTATTCATCTTTTGCTTCCGAAATTTTCCATCTTTACATCTTACCATTTCAGAATAAAATTTTTGTTTTATAGTTATCTTAGGAAAATAGCTACAATATACACATTAGCCAGTCTATAAAACGACTATTAATTGTATGGTTACAGTACGAAAATTGCTGATACAATATAAGCAAAGGCGTAAAGTTGAGATGACAACACTAATCCGTGGAGGTTCACATGTTCTGAGACGTGGTCTATGAGCTAAAGCATGTTTTAGGCTATAAATCGGGTTCTGTAGCTCAAGTGCTGCTCAAAGCATTAAAAAATAATCCACTGTTGCTAAAAAATGTACTGGTGTGTAACACGCTCGTATATATCTTATCCTTTTGGAGTTCGACTGACGAAGAAAGAAAGAAAAACAACGAAATCTATATAATTGCGACTCTATTCTGCGACTCATATGAAGGTTTGTACGGCAATGGAGTATTTACAATCGAATAACGAAGGTCTTTCAGTCTGTATGATTAAAGCTGGACTTCGCTAACGTCTTGGTGCACATGTCCTTGTGTCTTTTGCTCGAGACACCATTTTGAACTTGCACCATCCACACGAAGCAAGTACACTTTTGTTAGCCGAAATCGTGACTCCTACGAAAGTTAGCATGACACTGCTAGCTAATTACTTATATGGCGAAGGTCTTTTAGTCTGTATCCTTAAAGCTGGGGAACATGAGCGTTTTGGCTGCTTGCGCTCTTATGCCTTACGTACGCGACGCCGTTTTGAACCTACGCCTTCCCTACAAAGTAATGGCTACCGCGATTCACAAAGTAACTCACGACAAGGGTATAGCATCCCCTTCCCTCTTATTATATCTTACCTTGACAGTCAATAGGCTGACTGTCTTTGTGAAGCACAACAGAATGGAAAAACCAATGTGTGTACAGTAGGTGGTAAGGTCCGTTATTCTGGGGGCTTGATTAGTATGTGAATGAAGAATTTGGCTTAGGATTGATCTTTGTAGATTGCACGAGGTTACTAAGGAAATTTTTTTTTTCTACGTCTCACTCTTCCCCCAGAAATCACGCAGTTACAGGTATATAACTTACATCCAAGTCACAAACTGTACTGCTGGGTGAACAGGAATATGGGTCAAAGCAAACATTCTCTTAAAGTCTCACGAACCCGAGATTCAGAGAACAGAACTTGATGTATTCAAGCTGACAGCTATGCTATCACTGCACCACCGGATACAGCACCTCATGTGGATGACTGAGTGGCCCAGTTTCCACTGGTACGGTAGTTTCCTTTTTTTGGAGCTCTTCGTTCCTTGTTTTCTGTATCTTATATCACCATATTCCTAGGTGAGGAAAAGGTGTTACCAGCTGCAATAGAGAGGCTGGTATTGTTTTCAATTTGTCTGTCTGTCTTTCTGTGTATCTGCACGATATCTTCGCAGTCGCTGAAGATATCATCAGAAAATTTTTCAGGTGTGTAGTAGGGATGAAAATTTCCAACTTGTTCGAAATTGGTGAAAGTAGGTCATGGTCTGTGTGTCTGTAAACCACGATAACTTCGCAACCGCTCAAGGTATCATGACAAAATTTTACAGGTGTATAGTAGGGATGACAATCCCCTACGAGATCCAAAGTGGCGAAAGTAGGTCAGGGTCACTGTCACATTCCGGGCCGCGCTAGATATGTACCGGCTCCCGGCTGGTTTGATTCACCCCATGTGGGGGCCTCTAGTTTATGTTGTTTTTGTTGTTGGTGGTGGTGATTATGATGTTATTGATGATGATGATGATGATGATGATGATGATGATGATAAATTAATTTCAAAGACTTTATGATTTAAAAGTATCACATCAAATTATCCCCTCTACTCCTTGAATATATATATATATATATATATATATATAATATATATATATATATATATATATATATATATTTTATATATATATTTTTATATATTGAGAGAGAGAGAGAGAGAGAGAGAGAGAGAGAGAGAGAGAGAGAGAGAGAGATTTTCCTTCGGTTTATGTATTTATCTATCTGTATAACCAGACGCCATAATTCCGTAAGGGGTGGCCGTTTGTATTTGAGTTAGTTGTTTTACGGGGAGTGGCACTAACCCCCCGCCAACTCACTTGTTGACACGTAGGGAACACGTATGTTTTGGTTATATGGTTACCACCCAGCGTTGTAAATAGTTTCCTGGCTTACAGGAAACCATTAGGTTTGTCACTGAAGAGGAAAAAAGAAGAATAAAAAGTGACAGGATATTATGGGAGAAATAGGAAGAGAGGAGGGCAGACAGAAAAAGAATGATAAAGGTGAAGGAAGAAGTAGGCAGCACTACATCAAGTGGGTGGATGATGGTTACCAACACCAACCACCTTACAGATTTTTCGAAACTAGGACTTAATATTTCATTAATTGTTCCTATGCAGGTACTCAGTACCAGCCTTCTCGAGACCTTGACTCTCGATAGCCTATTTCACTGACCATGCTGTCGTGCGCAAGGGAACAGGAGGACACAGAAAGCGATTAAGAAGTGAGTCGACTACTGGTGTTGTGCGTCTACATACCTGAGCTAGTGGGAACATACTGGATTAAATAAAGTCAAGTGTGCAGGAATAGCGTTTGACGAGTCCAACGATAAACAAAAAATCCTTTTTGAATAGAGATAATTCACTCGGAGGACAGATGGGCAGATGCTGGTGTGTTGGGTGGGGATTATCTGTGCACGTGCCTAGCCTGAATGGTTGTTAGTATAAAAGAAAAAAAAAAGTGTCACACGCAGACCAGGCAATATGAGAGAGAGAGAGAGAGAGAGAGAGAGAGAGAGAGAGAGAGAGAGAGAGAGAGAGAAAGAGAGAGAGAGCAACCCCTGTATAAAACGCTTGTAACCTATCTTGTTTTTTTCCCTCCGCACAACATAAAAGTCGTTCAAATATTAAGTTGCATATAATTTGTCTACCGTTATTATATTTTTTTGTAAGCAGTTACCAAGACAAAAATAAATAAATAAATAATTAACGTACAGTGTCACTTTATCCTATTCAACTTCGTTTCTTCCATTATTATAATTTCTTGCCAGTAACAATTTTTATTTAATAAGGGAGAATTTTTGAGCTGGAGGGGATAGACACATTCATTAGTCACTCTTCCATAAGAAGATTTTTATTTGATGTTTACCTAAATCATCTGGACGATGTAAGAATTTATATATTTATATATATATATATATATATATATATATATATATATATATATATATATATTGCTTTGACGTTAGGGAATAGTCAGCAGAGCCTCATATTTCCCCACATACATCAACGATAATTCACTGTAGTACTTTGCTGACCTTTTTATGTCATTCTGCAGCCTTAATATTTAAAAGAAAAGACGTACTGACCCCCGGCACGAGGTAGTAAAAATATTTTGAATTATAAGTTCCTCAGTCCATTGATGAGCTCAACTGCTACTACTACTGCTGCTACTACTACACGTACATGCACACAGCGCTAAACGCTGTCGTAAACATGGAATATTAGCATATTCTGGCCATCTTAATTTTCATCTTAAATTTCATTTTAGCTGTTCATTAGCTTAAACGATCTTTTGTCGTTACATTCTCAATTAAGAAGCATTCATGGAGTGCATACTTCCGTCTATGCCAATAATATTTATGATTTTCTGTTGTAATTCCTCTTTCACACCAGACGAATACATTTAAGATCTCACATAGTCAACTATTTCTACTGTATTAGTCTCCCCTGCTACACAGTATCAGAGAGCGCTTACCTTTGCTGAGGCCAATAAAATGTATGATTTATTCTTGCATCCAAATCCAGATCAACCTCTTAATCTATTCAGTTCAACCTTTACTCACTGACCATCTATCGTCCTGATTTTACTAAAATATAATAACAGAAATTTTGAAAAATATTGTTCATATACAGACAAACAGGCACGGTTGAATACATAACATCCGACCAACTTCGTTGGCGGAAGTAATTTGTCAAGTTTAGCAATAAGTAATAAATAGCCCCTGATACAGGGTATTCCTTATCCTTTGTTATGGGTCTCATATTTATTTAGGGCTTACAAACTGTCACCATAATTAACATTATGCCTTTCTTTTAAGATATTAGGACTGACACATGAGCAGGTGTAGGAAAACTTGATTTCTTACAGATTTTGCTAATAAACTTCCTCAGAGGCTTCTTCATTTCTATGAAGAAGTCCATTACAGTCGGATCGGGAATGAAGTTCTATCTTGAATGCATGATACCCTACGCCACCCTGAAGAAGGGAGAGATCGCGGAAGAGGTGGAGGGTGCAGGTTGGAGTGTGGCAGACTCGTGGCGTAGGACAGAGTGACATGGAGAGAACTGGTTTATGCCAACCCCATCCCTCCCACTACGAGATTAAGGCATTTGGATACAAACAGATAGCCATCACTATAACTTTAAAAGAATTGTGCTTGACAAGGATTAGGACAACGTTGGACGGTAGCAGTGAGAAGTATAAAGTGATATAATGAAGATATTTATAAACATAACTGTGAAGTGTTGGACCATTGGGCTACTGATGGCGGTTTTCAAGGGTCGCATGTTACTCCAAATGACATTACTGCAGTGCCATAAATGAGTTTTCCATCTTTCCCTGAGCTTAGATAATGAAGGCAGAAAACAAAATTTACTAAATAACTACCTTTCCCAATACTACGAAGTGCATTGTAATTATATCCAGGTTCCGAATTGTACTGTTGGTTGAACAGGAGCATGTTATACATTCATCCCTCATCTTCTTTCCTATCCTATGATTGCAAAAGGGTAACATTGGGCTACTGTTCAATGGGCTCACTCTCAGATAAGCTTGGGGCCATAACAACAACAATAGCAACAAGCTGAGGTACGGAGATCTAAATCAAGGTTTTCTTAATTCTGTGGTGACAAGAATCATAGAAGAAAATATACTCCAGTTACGTACATTTACATATTCTCCCTTTCCAGCATGCGTGAGTTACGGAGCTGCCTGAATCACAAGTGCGGAGTCGCAGGATCGTCACATCCCAACGCCAATGCAAAGCCCCCTATGCTTCCTGTTTCAGGTAATATGGAGGACGTGAGAAATTGTCTTTTCTCTCGCCCTCGATAATTATTTAGTTCTGTATTAGATGTGAAAGGCGTGGTTAGCTTTCTGACTGCACTTGTTGTATTCGTAATTAGAGCAGTAATTACTATGAATTTCAACTCCACCTTAACATCCACATATACATCTTAAGAACGAAAAACTAACGTGTTATATTGTAATCTGGGGAAATAATTGTTGTTACCAGTTTCCATATGGCAAAACTTTAATATATCACAACAATGCTTAGAAATGAGCAGCAGCATAATGAGTGAGCAAAGAATAGTTTCGGTTCTGAACAGGGTGTAGTAATACAGTCAATTACTCATATCTCCTCCTGCTGGTAGAGTTGCCGCAAGGAGTTCCTAAACCCCCTGTGTTACCTCCAATCAAAATGTGGCAACGTCGCAGCAGTAGCGTAAATATCTATGAATGAACGGTTATTCGTACTGTAACGACGGACGTGAGTGGTGGGTATGTATGCCAGACGTCATAATGGTTGTCAATATTATGCAAACAAGGATGTGATTAAAATATCACGAGAAACAATGTTCATAACGGGTATGTTAATACAGAATACCAGTACAAATAAAAATGCAGGCGAAAATAAGAAGATATTTATTTTATCATGAAGGTTGTCCCAGTTATAGTCCTCATACATCATTCACCTTCACTACACTTTTACATGTGAAATTTGGGGTGTTTAGTCTGTCTCAGATATCTTACTGTGGGACAGCTTTGAAACCTTTATGAATCATAGAAAATATGGAATCATGTATGATACGCATAAATTTTTTATATATAAAGCAATGTAACATGAAATGGAAAAAAAAAATTATGAATACAAATATACTCGTCACAGACAACTGGAAAGGTGATGCTTCAGAGCAATGTAGTTTGAATCACTATTTGACAACACCAATATTGCTAAAAGTGTATGAGGCATGAGACATCAGACACCAACTGGCAGATGTTACTGCAACAGTAATATTACAAGTGATCGTAGTCCCTTTGGGCCCTCTCGCACTTGCTTCTGCGGAGGGCTCTCGCACTGCGCGCTCGCTTTCTCGTGCTTCGCACTCATTTCCTAGCGTTTTACGTGCGCGTTGCAATCATTTCAGGTACTCCAAGTCATGTTTATGTGCTGTTCTAGTCTAAAGTTGTCACTATCGGCTGTCAAGGCGACATCGATATAAAGCCATCAAAAGCTCTACAGTGAACGCAACTCTAATTTCATGCACTCACGCCGGGAGCGGCGTTTTTTGGTAAAACTTGATCGCTCATTAAATATAGTAAAGTTTTTCAATAGTGATGGGACCAAGTTTTTTCACATCAGCGAATTTTTTGCGATTTTTGTGCCAATTTTGTTGCGATTTGAATGTGTAGTTTCGGCTGCCCAAAATACACACAGACACAGACACATACACAGCTAGTGATACAGTGTATTACATATGGGATACGTGGCAAGAGATATATTTATGAAAATATATACAGACCGATGCACTGATCAGTAAGTGAAACAACATATGACTGGGAAAAACAATAATGTCCCAGGCCAGTTTGTTAAGTCTGGTGGCGATTTGTTAAGTCTGGTCATCGAAGTATGTCATATTTGATACTAATTTTTACATTATGCTGTGTCCGATAACCTCCCACATCTAACTGTGTCAGACGAGTCACGGCTCACATGGTTAAATATACCATATCAGATATACTCTTCACTGGCTCACTTGTTTTGCTGGACATGATCACAATGTTCAATAACATTGTTATAGGCTAACCGTTTCCGAAGTACTGTATTACTTCAGTAGTTCTGTCTATATGTTTCATATTTTCCACAGGCATGCCTTGCATTCATGACGTAAAAACCAGATATATATATTATACATAAAAAGAAACTAAACATGCAACCTTTTCATTCGTGCAACCTTACGAATGTTACGACGCTGGACCCCTGATTCGACCCCGTGGCAGGTTTATCTCACATTTGCACTAAATACCCACTAAGTGAACGCACGTGATTTTGTTTCATAACGGTATTATATATGCACATCCACTTACATATACTAGTGGTAAATAAGCGTTGAATAATTAAAACAAACATAAACATAATTAATTGATTAATAATTCTCCAGGCTCAGCTGAAGATGCTACACGAGCATCTAAATTTACAGTGAATATTTAATTTTTCTCGAGTTCCTCTGTGTATGTGCTGTATGCTGCGATTATCTGTTAAATATTTAAGGGAGGAAAGGGTGGAGATTTCTACAGGAGTTTTGGGTCAGTGGTAGGGGTATTTCACTTTTGTAATATGGTGGTATACGGTAAAGTAAAACCGAGACTAAATAACGAAGACGTGAAGTCCTACAGCTCCTTAAATATACATGGAGCTGCTTTTATCCATCGTAACTTTCTTTTTAAAATGTTAGCAAATTCTGCATAAAGTTCTGGAAAGCAAATTTAAAAGAAAAGGTCAAGATGTCCCTCTCCCAATAGTTATTGTCTGTTACTGTTAGATCTTTACTGACTTTTTTTTTAAAGATGGAAATTTGTGTTTATTGTCAAACAGCAACATATTTCATCTTTACTAATAAATACGATTTCTTTCACATTTTATTATTTGTTGTGTGAGTACCGACAATTTATGTAATCACAATCCTAATGTTGTGGTAAGTAGTATAACGCCACCCAGTCTGCTGAGGTACCCTTCAGATGAGAGTGCTGAAAACTATTCGCTGTTGCTTGAGGCTCACTGGGTGAAGGTATGGTGGGGCTGCCGACACTGGTTCTGCCACTGATGTTTCTGGCTGCTGGTCATTTAGACAACTCGTGCCTGTTTTATTTCTGTATTTATTAATTTCTTTTATTAAAATACATACATTTAATGTGGTGGTGATCCGTCTTTACTCTACCGGCTCTAGAATTATGTATGGTCAATTCTTCTGCTCCTGAATGATGTCAGTTTCAGTTTCATCCGTTTTATTCCAAATCATGTTTTTTGTGTAAGCCAACATTGTTGACTGTTAGTTTAATTCCTCCATGTAATCCTTCGCTGTTAATTCTAGTTCTATATTTAGGTGTTGTATACAAATCTAAGTGGTAAAGACAGAGAGAGAGAGAGTTATATATATATATATATATATATATATATATATATATATATATATATATATATATATATATATATACACAGTATACAGTACATCCCCACAGTAGGCAAGTTCCGAGTACGCGATTCCCCTTGTACGCAAGGACCTTTTTTTTTTATGTATATTTTGTTAGTACGTGAATTGAACTCCTTGTAAGCGAGACGGGCAGTGAAGAGTGGCCCAAATCCGGGGTTACCCCAAGTACGCTACATTGCCCCCCCAAGAAGCGATAACGTTACTTATGCTCTGCCCACCTTGTGACGTCAGTGCTGCGCACTCGTCATGTGGTGCCCATATGTACCGCTTGGAGGGTGATGAGAGTCCCAGCAGAGGAAACACGTACAGAGGGTACACTAGCTGTTCCAGCTACGTCCCCGTGTACTCTGAGGCTATTTTTTTTGTGTGTGCACCAGGATGTCTGCCCCCTCCTCCAGGAAAAAGTGCATCACCCATGCCATGAAGATTCAAGTCATTAGGAAGGAGAGTGGGAAGGGTAACACGGCCATTGGCAAGACACTGGGCTGGGAAGAATCATCCGTGTGAACTATATGGGCTAACAAGGAGGCCATAAAGAAGACTGTGAAGACATATGGGATGGCGGCATTGGACTAGAGAAGCAGGCTGACCAACCAGACTATAATTCTTATGGAGCGGTACGTGGCTATATTTATCCTGAGGAAGGAGAAGGAAGGAGTTCCACTGAATGGGCACTACATCAGGGACCAGGCCAAGATTTTCTACAAAGCTGCAGCTCTGAAGCTTGCTGTAATGAAACCATTTAAAGCCTCCATGGGATGGCTTTGCTGCTTTCTGAAGAGGAGGGTGCTACATCACATTCGTCTCATGGGGGAGCGTGCATCAGCGGATGAAATGGCGACCAGGGATTATCCAGCCATCCTAAAGGGGATATTCGACGAGGGCAGCTACAGCAAGGACCAAATTTATAACAATGATGAAACAGCCCTATACTACAAGGCTATGCCGAAGCGTACTTATATCAGTAAGCAACAGCACCAGGCCTGGGACAGAAAAAACAACAAGAGCAGGATAACAGCCATGTTCTATGTGAACTTATCAGGCTCACACAAGATTCGTCCTGTTGTGGGGCATACCGCAGCACATCCCAGATGTTACAAGAATCTTCACTGCCTGGATGACAGCGGGGTATACTGGTACAGCAACTCCAACGGTTGGATGACGAATAGCATCATTTCCGAATGGCTGTTGCGGCACTTCATCCCTGATGCCAAGGCTATATCCCAGGAACTTGGCATCCCCTTCAAGGTTCTTCTCGTCCTCGACAATGCCCCCAGTCATCCTACCTGGCTAGCAGGCCTCAGCAAGAAATGCAAGATCGTTCTTCTGCCCCCAGGAATTACCTCTCTCATCCAACCACTTGACCAGGAGTTGATTGCAGTGGTCAAGCAGCTATACCACCAACGCCTCTACGATCACCTCCACAGCAAGACCGACAGCTGTGAGGAACTGCAGGTAATTCTTGACTTGAACACAGTTGGGAGTGATGTCATGGACGCCAAGGATGGTTTGGACTTGCCACCTACTTCACCTGCTTCATCCTCACCGTGCACAGCACCCACACAACCACCTTCAACTCCTGAGAAGACTATTATGGCTTTTTGGCGGTTATTCAACCTCAAGGATGCCATCACTCTCTTGTTGTCCTCTTGGGCAGATATAACTGCTGCAACAATTAATCATGCTTGGTGCCTCCTCGTACTGTACCTGTGTGAAATCGCACCAGGAAGCAGCTTTCAGTCCCTGGCTGCTGCCAAGGCAGAAACTCTCACAAGTGCACAAGCTGTCCCCGGGTTTCAGGCCATCTTGCTGGAGGAAATCAAGGGTTTACATTCGGCAGCAGCAGAGCAGGATCCCCAGGAAATCGTGCAGCGAATGGACGAGGCCGACGCAGAGCAGGAGATCGCAGCAGAAAAGCCAGCAACACCAATGATGAAGAGTGAAGTTTTGTCCATGATGGAGATCAGCCAGGTACTGTGTGCCCTTGATAAATTCAAGGAAGAATTGAAGGACATCAAACGCACTCAGTTGCGAGTGGAGGAGGTGATGTCTTCACTGGACAGAACGTCCTGCTACTACACCGACAAGCACAACCAGGAAGTAAACAGATGGAAGCAAATACTCATCACCGTTTCCTTCAGCTTGGACAAAGTGAGGAATCACTCCCTTCAACATTAGAAGAGCCATATCCTGAGGAGGATCAAGAGGCTGATTCGATGTCTGAGGTGTCAGAAATAGACTTTGAAAGGTTTATGAACGAAGTGAGTGTATTAGGTACTGAAAGTGTCGAAAGTGCTGGTGACGAAAGTGTTAAGGAAGGTGGTGTGGTGGGTGATGCAGCAGATGCACGCTAGGTGCCTCATCCTACCTCGGATCCTCTTCTTACCTCCATGACGCTTGTTGTCCTCTTGGGTAAGGGTGAGCAGCCATATTCTTGTTGGTTTAGTTAAGCCATATCCTTGTTGATTTACCTAGTAAAG
Source organism: Coenobita brevimanus (assembly GCF_032717465.1). Classification (NCBI taxonomy): domain Eukaryota; kingdom Metazoa; phylum Arthropoda; class Malacostraca; order Decapoda; family Coenobitidae; genus Coenobita; species Coenobita brevimanus. The sequence continues at coordinate 5,466,899 of NC_137008.1, read as the reverse complement.
CCATAATCTTGTTGGTTTACTTTAATTTAGGTAATATGTTTTAGATATTTACACTGTATGATACAATACTTAGGTCTGAAAGTCGTCTCAAGGGTTGCCCATGAAGAGGGGGGCTCCCATATGTAATTTTTCCCATAAGGCTATGTATTCACAGTACGCGAATTCCTAGTACGCGACGTCCTCTGCCGTCCATATAGGCGCGTACTAGGGGGATATACTGTATATATATATATATATATATATATATATATATATATATATAGCTATCTATCTATCTATCTATGTATAAATACACTGATATATATATATATATATATATATATATATATATATATTACGGTGTCCCAGCCTCACATGTGAAAATAAAAGTTTGCAAGAGTGAAGTCGCACACGCCTTTAATTAATTACACTTGCAGAAAGAAAAAAAATGGCGAAATTTCATTGACCTGTTAGGAGGGGAAGGGTCCCCTCATCGACCTTGTTTATTCGACCCTATATGAACAAACGGATATGTTCAGCATTATTCATTCTAGAATGAAAGAATGAAATGTAAATTGTTTCTAATGACTAAATTAAAGGAAATGGAAATTCTTTCTAAATGCAAATTTATTAAGTGAAATGGAAATTCTTCCTAATGACACATTTCATTTTGGGGGATAGAGGATCTTTCTGTATGCTGAGGGGAACTGCTGGTGGTGGTATTCAACGACTTGGTACACGAGTTGACGTTCCACCTCGTTTTTTGTCAGGCCCTCATTGAAATCTTCTGCCAGTTTCACCACCCGTTCTGCAGCGTCATTCACAGACTTAGCGATTGTGCACATCCTTCGAGATCTTTGGGGGGTTTTTGGAACCGGCAGCTCCAGGCAATGAAAAAGGTTTTGAATCCTTTTCATGACCAAGGTACTCAGATCCAACCATCTCACGGTCAAGGCCCTCTTTCCCTCCAGCCGACGCAATGTTTTGGGTTTTCAGTCTTCTTGTGCAGGTTTTGGAGCACGGCCGTCTTCTCTGCATTGGTGGTTTTGGAGGAGAACATAGCGAGTCTGGCTAAATCTTCGCTTAGGTACCAGGTGGCCCTGGCATTTCATCAATGCGGTGGAACCTTCATCATGATCCACCACCTTGTACCACTCTAGGTCCTCCAACAGCTCCAAGTCATTGACAGGCGCGTCCACCATCAATGGAGCCTCGAACCACCTCTGCAGGTAGATGGTGATGGCAAAGACGTTTATCCTGTGTAGTGACCGGACCTCGTTAGTGGTCAGGTGGATTTGGCTTTGGAAAATGAACATCTTAAGACAGTAAATGCCTTTGGCTATCCACCTGGCCTTGTGGTATGCTCCAGTATGATTGTACCAGAGATCTTGTTTGCCATGACCATTGAGGAAGACCAGAGTGAGGATCAGGAACTCCCGGTAATTGTCTTTTGGTGGCCAGCTTCAAGCCATTCTTCAATGAAGTGAACAATCTGCTCTTTTTTCAACGCCACCGATTCTGAAAGGATGTCACTTAGGCAATCACCGTCGAATGGAGAAGCCTGCCTCTGATCGGTGAACTCCCATTGGAATTTGAAGTGAGCGAACAGTGAAATTTCAGGGTCAGAAGACTTCAAGAACAGGTCTGAGACTGAGGTGATTACCCATTCCATCATGTGGTCTCTGTAAACCAGGAAAAGAACGTGGTGGTACAATTGGTCCTGGATAATTAGTATAAGATAGAGAATAGCCGTTCAGCACTAGTAACTTATGGTTTGAGGGGACTCTAAAAATTAAAGAAAACGAATGAAATTCATCCTCCTCGCATGTTTTCACAAGTGGAACAATTCAGGGGGGGTATGCATGACAAACTTCTTGAAGAAAAAAAATTGGGACACGCTAATATATATATATATATATATATATATATATATTTCCAGATAGAGATGAGGTTGGCTGATGTATGGTGACTATAACTGAGACAACCTTCATGATATATATTTTTTTGTTTTCACCTGCATTTATATTCCTAATGGTATTTTGTATTTATAATGAAAATGTCTTCCAAAATGAAATTCTGCAGATTAAGCCTCTTTAAATCAAAATCTGACAGTTTGATAATACCCACAAAATCTTTTGATCTACAGATAAATCCATAGAAATGGCATAACTGCTGGTGGTGATGTTGGTCGTTCCTGCCTTCTTTCCATATTGGGTAGGTTTCTTTTCTCCCCACATGTTTGCCTTCTGCGGCCTGCCATAATGCTGGGAAACAAGGGTCCTAGGGGTTGAGTGATACTGCACGATGCGATCTGCAGCTAGCAACACACCTTGTTTCCCTATTCTGGCTTGACGGGCGGCCTGGTTGGGCCGACCAGATCAATCGGCTGGTCACTTGTTGGCTAGGGTGAAGTTGGCACTGGCGGGCCTGGTGGCTCCTACTTATCTGGGTCCCCCCACTGGTTACCTGCTTGTACTCCCTCCCTGCTTCTGGGGTTGCCAGTGATCTTATCCCTAGCATATGACCTCCCCTTCTTGAGTTCCATGGTGGGAGGAGGGGTGGGGGAATGAGGTTCTTTTGTTGTTCTGTATGGGTGCCGTTCTTCAGCCTCTTCCCATATTGCCACTCTGGAGCCTTTCCAGGCCCCGGGGGACTATCCTCCTCTGCCCCGGCATTCAACTGGGACTGGGAGGGGGTCACGTCATGTTGGTTCGGCTCGGGGATTCGGCCCAGAAGACACGGTGCTAAAAAAATATTCCAAATATCTAGTGCTGAACTCCTTAGCTGGTGTATCAGTGCTGGACATTGATGTATATTTGATTCACACCGTGTCATTTTATCAGCCTGTGAGAAAGAACTCAAAATTTCATCTCAGGGGGATGGAAGCATCTTTGTTGAGGTGTCCTCCTTTGAAGATCAATGGCTCTGACCTCCTATTCTTGTGTCGATGTTACCTGTGTTCCACATGTTACATTTAACGAATTTAAGGGAGTAATGTTTTCCCATGACCTACACCAATACTCAGAGGCACAGTTGTTAGAGGAATTGCTGTAATCTGGTGTGGTCAATGTTAAGTGCCTGCAGAAGAAAATAGATGGTGTCCTGATCCCAACTCCGACCTTGTTCCTGACTTTGGCAGGTTTACCTTGCCTGCTTTTGTGGAACTTGCTTGGCTGTTACTTCCTGTGAAGCCATGTGTACCGGCTCCATAGCAGTGTTTCCACCGTCAGAGATATGGACAGGTTAGCCACTTTTGCTGCCGTGCAAAGGCTGGCCTTCCAGGTGTGTGTTTCGTGTGGTGAACCAAGCCATACAGATAAATGTCCAGGACCTCTTAACCCCAAAAGACTGTATTTTTCTGAGGCTGTCCCACCACAGCTGCAGTTCGGGGTCGATTTTTCAACTTTTTCCACAGTAAAAATTTTTCTTGCAGATTTCAAGAGCTTGAATTTACACACCTGACAATGCCAGTCCCATTCCCCTAGGCCTAATGGTTACCGCAAAACTGCCCATCAAAGATGATAAAAGTCCCCCCCTTGATGGTAAGATAGAAAACAGGAAAACAATGATGGAAACCAAATTTTCGCTGGAATCTTACCAAAATCAATTAAATCAATGTAATATAGGCTATGTTTCTATTGACGAAACTAGGTGTGGGAGTCAGCATGAGACAATTTTTTTTTCCCAAACTCAAAAGATTCTGCAAAAAACAAATTTTTGCTAATGAACCTTACCAAAATAAATGAAATCAATGTAAAATATGTTTCCATTGATGAAACTAGGTGCAGGAGTCAGCATGAGGGGTAAAAAAAGAAAAGGAAAAAAAAAATGGTGAGTACACAGACACAGGCTGATCATGGCCAGGACAAAGGATTGGGAGGAAGGAAAGTGGAGGTGGGGTGGGGGAGTCTCTGATGGGGAAGAGGGGTGATGAGACACTCCACCAATGTGGGGGAGGTGGTGTGGGGGGTATTATGGTGGGAGGGAACTCACACAAAACGATCATAGCAGGGAAATTGCTTTCATCATTCGATATAAAGGGGGGTTAGGGAGGTGGAGGAAGGGTGGGGGTCTCTGGTGGAGATGAGGAGGGATGAGACACACCCCAATGTGGGGGAGGTGGAGTGGGAGTATTATAATGGGAGGAAACACTCAAAGTGATCACAACAGGGAAATTGATGAGTCATTCGATATGAAAGGAGGGTGAATGGAGGTGGAGGGGGGGTGAGAGGTCACTGGTGAGGGTGAGGGGGGATGAGACACTCCCCCATATGATGTAGATGTGGTATTGGTGGGTAGTTTGGGTGGGAGAGGACACAGCTGGCTGTATCCAATCAGCGAGAGGAAGGTGGAGAAGTGGCTGGGGGGAAGGTCCTCAACAGACCTTGTGAGGGGGCTGGATCTTCCTTCCCACCACTTCAACCCTTAGTTCTGATTGGGTAGGAACCATTTACGTCATAAAAGGGGTTGGCTTATTGTTCCGCACTCTTTGACAAACCTCCTACGATCGCCAGTCATAGGACTCTACGTGGCAAACTAGCAAACTGACAATCGTCAGTTAAAGTTCTTTAGGGGTTAAATTCTACCACTGTGGAGGTCTTCATGTTGCGTCTTCTAGACACTATCCCTGGTACTGCCTAAAGAAGGAGATTTTGTCCAATCGAATGCATGAGAAGGTTTCACTTCCAGAAGCAAAGAGGAGAGTCCAGACTCTCTTCTTTCAGGCCTGGTTTTTTTATGCTTCTGTCCTTTGTGGAGCACCTGAGCATGGGTCTATGTCCCAGAATATCCTTCGACCCGTCAACCCATTCACTGCATCAGTGTTTGTTTACATGTACATCCCGTGTGCGGCAGTTTTCAAATATTTAGAAAAAAATATTAGAAAAAAAATAATATGGTCAAAAGATAGAGAAAAAAATCCCGAGTTCAATGGTATATAACACAATATAGCAAACAAAAAAATTACCTCTGATACAGGTCCGTGAAGTAATAAATATTCCCTGTGTGGTGGTGCCAGGCGAACGATGTGTTATGGTTGCACTGTGTCATCAGTGTCAATCTTGCTATCAGAGTGTAAATCAGCATCTGAACCATCCTTGTCGTCATCTAACAACAAATCAGTATCATTACTACACTCATCCAGAGATTTCATCCAATATATGCATGGGCTACTGCTAGCGGCGGCATGGAGAAGATTTCGTACCCTTACCTTTGGCATTTTGTAGGTAAGTTAGATGAGCTCTGCACCTTGTAAAAATGCATCAACTATGTATGGCAATAATCTGTAGGGTGCCATGAATTGCTAGCTGATTTATTTCATGCTATTTCTGACAGCAGAATTTTTGAAAGCAGGAACTCATTAACCCTTTAACCGCGGGTGTCATTCCAGAATGACATTGACGAAACTGGACCAAACCGCGGGTGTCATTCTGGAATGTTCGTGAATATTTTGAACACCGCGCGTTTTTCCTGTGCGCAAATTGTCTCACGCAAGAGTAGCTGTTGAGTTCTTTCATGCCAGCCATCCCACACCTCCCTCCTCCCACCCCGAGGGGGTCCCCCCCCACCCCTGCCCTGACCCGCATCAGTCAGTATCTGTCCAGCTCTGTGCGTGATAATGGCGCTCCGTCCCGACTCATCGTCGCTCGCTTCCTCCTCGCAAGTGATCAGTGCTAGTGTGCCTTCGACCTCTACACCGGTGAAGGAACTGCCGACGGCGAGGCAGAAGGGGTTGAGCACTCCAGAAATTAGAACAGAGCTGGACCAAACTGTAAGTACTACTCTGGATTGTGGCAGTGAGAGTGATACACTTACAGCAAGTAGTGACGATTTTGCAGTGATTGGTGGTGAACCCTTTACCATTGACAGTGACAGTGATGAAAGTGAGCGTGTAGTTTCCCCCCCACCACCCCCAACTTACTCTGGGAAAGGGAAGGCGCCTATGGGGAAAATTGGTGTTGCACGTGGGAAGGGAGTGAAGCGCAGACTTACGTCTCCTACACCAGGCCCTAGTAAGCATTTCCCACCACTTTCCCGTTCCCCTAGCCCTATTGCCCTCACATCATCTTCATCTTCTGCCGTGCCCTCTCCTCAGTCTACATCATCTGAGGAATATGAATTCCCAGAGCCTGCACAGTGAGGGAAGGCAGGCCGTGCAGGCAGGGTAAGCAGGGCAGGCCAGCCTAGAACAAAGGGGATGCATGGCAGTTGGAGGGCAAAGCTGGGCGATAAGCGAGGTGATAAGTGGGGAAGAAAGGGTCAAGTTTCACCACGCACCAGGTCAGTAACCCCTCCGCCTGCCCCCCGCTCAGCTCCCTCACCCTCGCCACCTCCCCACTCACCACCCCCGCACTCACCCCCCTCCCGCTCTCCTGCCTCACCCCCCTCCCGCTTGCCTCCTGCCTCACCTCCTGCCTCACCCATTGCCTCCACCTCAGCTCCTTCTCACGGGGAAACGAGTGCAATGCGACCTGCCACTTCCACTGAACCACGCACAGGGAAAGTTGATGCATTTGTTTGGTCTGACGGTGCAGATTTTCAGCCACACAATCCGCCGTTTGATATGACAAATGCTGGAATACAGCCTGCCTTTCCATGCAACGCAGATGATTTTGTTGACTACTTCCTGGCCTTCATGGATGACGAAATCGTGCAGCATGTCAGCGATGAGACCAATAGGTATGCAGTTCAGTGTGCAGCAGAAGGGCTGGGACCTATTGGCTCACCAAAGCAAGTGTCGTGGTTGCCTGTCGGGATCAGAGAGCTGTATGTGTTCTTTGCACTGATGTTCTTGATGCCCCATATCAAGAGACATGAGTTGGAGGAGTACTGGCTCGTGGATGACATTACTTCTATCCCAACATTCGGGAAGTATATGTCACGGGATCGGTTCCGACAGCTGCTAGGATACCTGCACTTCGCTGACAATGGAAACCCGTCCCAAACTGACCCTTTGTGGAAAGTGAGGGATTTTCTCAACAGGATTAGGGATAGATTTATGCGATTTTTCCGTCCTATGCAGAAAGTCGTCATAGACGAATCCCTGGTATTGTTCAAAGGATGTCTCAAATTCATGCAGTACATCCCCAGCAAACGCCACCGCTTTGGGATAAAGTTCTTTGTGCTGTGTGACTGTGAGATGGGGTATATCCTTGATTTCGTCATCTACTCTGCAAGCACAATGGACGTAAACAGGAAAGACCCCCTTGGCTTCTCTGGCTCTGTTGTAAAAGTGCTGATGGAGAGGTATTTTGGTGGGAATTATGTGCTGTACACAAACAATTATTACACAGCACCGAAACTCTCCAAATACCTGGCTGAACACGGCATTGGCACTGTTGGCACTGTACGGAGCTATAGGAAAGAGTGGCCAAGTTTCCCAGAAGCATCATCCTCATCCAAGGGAGATGTGCACCTGAAGAAGTCAGACAAGCTTCTGGCAATCAGGTGGCATGACAAGAAGGTCGTGAATATGATCAGCACCATCCACAAGGGGGAATTGCAGAGAACTGGGAAGGTCAGCTACAGGACAGGAGAGCCAATCATGAAGCCTGATGCCGTCATTGATTACAATGTGAACATGAGACTTGTTGATAAGTCTGATATGATGATTGGCGAAATAGACTGTCTCAGGAGAAACACCCGATGGTACAGGAAGGCTTGCCTGCACATGCTCGATATATGCATGCTCAACACCTTCATCCTCTACAAGACACAAGTCGGGGGCATAAGGCAACCATCCCTGAGACAGTTCTCCAAGACTGTCGTGCAGCAGCTGCTTGCACAATTTGGTCAGGTCACGGCATTGATCCCGAGGCGACACTCTGACACACAACCTGACCGTCTTGAGTGCCGCAATTACATGAGCCGGCACCAGCTTGTGAAATTGCCTCTTACAGCAGGCGACAGGTTGTCACAGGGCTGCTGCAGAGTATGTCATAACACCACACGGAGGCCTCGGACGAGAAAAATGAGCACACACCAATGCCAGGAATGCCAAGTCGCTTTCTGTGTGACTCCGTGCTTTGCCGAGTACCACTCTCTGAGTAAATACTGAAAGTGACAGTGATATACAGTGATGCGACAGTGACATGCTTTACCAATAATTGTATAATGGATAATGTAGTAACAATGGATATTTTGCCTAGAAAAAAATGTAAATATTGGCCAGTATAATAAGTGATATTGTAATAAGAGAATCTGTGGCACTTGTGTAATTCTGCGGCACTTGTGTAATTCTGTGATGCGACAGTGACGCAATATAGTAATAAGTGCAGTGTAAATATAATGTATATTGCCCAGATTATATGTAAAATAATATTAGAAGTTAGAAATAATGAAAAGATCGCCCCAAACGTCAGTGAGCGGGTGAAGCCGCAGTGAAGTGGGGCGCAGCCGCAGTGAAGTGCGGGCGCAGCCGCAGTGAGGTGCCTTTTACCTACCTCAGTGAACACAGAGTGGGTGTTTATCGTATGTACAGTGTTCATATATGTTTATATTACTATTATCAGAGAGTGGTTGGCATTTGGTACTGGTGTGTGGGGCGTAAAATAGTGATTTTACACCCCTCACTTCTAACGGCACTGCCCGTCCTGTGAAAGTCAACAAAGTCATGAAACCTACATCAATGGAAAGCTGAAGGTTAGTACTTTCTAATGGTACCTAATTTTTTTTCTCTAGCTTTATTCTGTGCAGAGTTATTAAGGTTTAAATGTTTGTTTACATTTGGCTGAAACCCCTGCGGGAGAGGACAGTCAGGCCAAAACAATGTCCGCGGTTAAAGGGTTAATGATACAGCCGCAGTGAGAACCATTTGGACTCAGATATCATATATGATACAGCTGCAGTCATTGGATTAAAGTGCCCACTTCTCCATATAGTGATTTGCCGGGTGCTGTCTCTAGAGTTAGTAATGCATGTGAGAATGATGTTCACCCACCCTCTTCTTTGACTGTTTCTGCCCCCACTTTGGTGGCTGAAGGTTTGCCCACTTCCATGGTGGTGGCAGATGTCCATGTTGACATGTCTCCTTGTTCTGCCTTGTCCATCATGTCCGAAATTCCATTTTTACCTGGCAAATGCCACTGTGATTCTTCAGAGTCCTCTGAGCATAAAGATCATCCACCTAAGGTCTCTTGTGGAACCTAGTGTCAACCTCTCTGCAGGTCCCTCTTCTCTGGAGGCTCTGGGGTCTAGCCAGGTGGAAGCTGAAGCTGATGGTTAGTCTGTGGCCCTATCCCTATCTGGGGATGTTGTTGAACAGACCGTTGCTGCTTTAATTCTGCAACATAGGATATCATTGTCACAGGGTTCTGCTCCTGTGGATTCTGCTTCAACTTCTGGGGCTTCTGATGGTGACACTGGTCATTCTACATCACCCAAGTTGGCCTCCAAATCATATTCCAATCGAACTTTTATGCCAACTCAGAGAAGGAGTGTTGTAATACTTTCCTCTTCCTCGTCCTCATGATTGTTTTCGGATGTTCGACTTAGGGTGTGGGTTCCCAGTGTTAGGCAGTCTCTTCCTAAGGGCCTTCCTAAGCACCAGTCCAAACCTGCTCGCTTGTCATGAGTTGTACAGTCCCACAACTGATCCTAATCCCTCCATTATGGGTTCTATCATTCACTGGAATTGTTGGAGTTTACATGCCAGCTATGAGGAACCGTGTCATCTTGTACCACAGTTTTCTCCTATATGCATCTACATCCAGGAGACTGTGGTTGGTGCTGTTCTTTCCATTATTTTTGTATATGCCTTTTATTCTGACCCTGTGCCAGGCCAAGGTCGTCATTAACGTGCTGCTATCTTCTTTCACCAGGATGTTCTATTCACACATCTGGCCATTTCCACTCCCCTGCAAGGTGTTGCTGTCCATGTATTTCTGCATCATTGGTACACAATTTGTAAGTCTATATCTTCATCGTAGTGCTGCTGTTGAAAGGCCGGATCTGGGGTACCTTATTCATTGCCTTCCTTCTCCTTTTCTGTTACTAGGAGATATTAATTGCCATCATCCTCTGTGGGGCGACAGGCCAATCCTCGGGGTGCTATGCTGGCTTCATTACTGGAAGAGGAGGAGTTGGCTCTTTTAAACTCCAATGAGATGACCTATTCCTGTAGCCAGACTGGAATTTTGCTACTATAGATTTATCCTTGTGCTGAACTGATGCTGTTTTAGAATTTAACTGTGATGTGTTGCCAGACCTGTATGGCAGCAACAATTTCCCATTTTTAAAAACTGCTCCTGAGGGTGGCCTTCAGTCCCGTTTTCCTTGCTGGCATCTGGATTAAGCTGGCTGGCCACTTTTTATGGACCTAAGTTCCATTGACATTTCTATCAATGAGTCTGGCTGTCTAACTGAGACAGTGTTTTATTTCACTGATGTGTTGCACTTAGCAGCCCTGTTACCAGTTCCAAGAATGAGGGGTCAGTGTCCTAAAGGTCCGGTTCTTGGGTGAAATCCTGAGTGCAGTTCTGCAGGGTTGCCTTTTCTCTACTTCGTCGCCTGCATGGGCATCCTCAGTATTTGGTGGTGTATTGGAGAAAGCGAGCTCATATGAGGTGGGTTTTCAAGGAGGCCAGGCGTTATGTTTCCTCCATCATTTCGAGGACTTCCCTCACTCAGGTGTGAAACTGGGTAAGGAAAATTTCAGGAAAATTTTCTATTCCCTTCTCTCCTCTTTTTTCTGCAGCAGGTGGAACTGTGGCTGATTCTTTTGCTGCTGCAGAGTTGCTTCTTGATTATTCTGCCAGTGTATCACTGAAGGATATAATTCGGCTTTTGCTTGCCATCCTCGGCACCTAGAGTCTCGTGGTCTCATTTTTGCCTCTTCTGCTGGAGAGTCTTATAATCTCCGCTTTTCTATTTCTGAACTTCATGCAGCTCTCTCGCAATGCTATGATTCCTATTCTGGCTGTGATGATATTCCTTGTGCCTTTTTATGTCATCTATGTGATAAGTCTCTTCCATTTTTGCTGTCGTTGTTTAATAAGATCTGATGTACCGGTGAGTTTCTGACTTGTTGGATGTTGCTGTAGTTAACCCCATCCCCAAGCCAGGTATGGACCACCTATGGGCGATGCAAAATCATTCCATTTCTCTGACTTCTTGTATGTGTAAAGTCATGGAAAAGATGGTCAGCATTAGGCTTGTGTGGTTTTTGGAGGGAGGCGACTTCTTATCAGTATGGTTTTCGGAAACTGAAATTTTTCCTCTGATACCTTACTGTCCTTGGAATCTTCTATCTGTGAGACTTTCCCCTCAAACACCAGGTCATGGTCTACTTCGGTCTGGAGAAACCATGTCACTGCCTGGCGTCATGGTATTTTACTTTCCCTTCATGAGTATGGTCTTCGCTGGCGCTTGTCTAGTTTTATTCAACAGTTCATATCTAATAGTTTTTTAAGGGTATGAGTAGGAGTACTTTCTAATGCCCGTGCACTAGAAGATGAGGTACCACAGAGGAGTATCCTTAGTGTTCTTTCTTTGCTGTGGCCATCAACAGTGTAATTAGTGTGCTTCCTGATGATCTACATGGCTCACTATATGTAGATACCCTTTTAATTTCCGTCACTGCATATAGAATGTCTCTGATAGAGGGAAAGTTGCAGCTGACTCTTAATAGAATTTCTGTATGGGCAGAGTCTCGTGGTTTCCATTTTTCTTTATCAAAGACAGTGGCTACACATTTTTTTCCGCTTTCGGGGAGTTCACCCAGACCCTAACTTGTATCTCTTTGGTCGAAAAATATCCTGTGTGGAAGAGACTCAGTTTCTGAGTCTTCATTTTGACAGCTAACGTGAGTTTCTCATATTCGCCATGTAAAGGCAGCTTCTAGTAATGCTTTGAGTCTTCTGAGGGTTTTTGCTCATACCTATTCGGGTGCTAACCGTCACACCCTCCTTCTCACACATAGGCCCTTTATCCTCTCTAAACTTGAATATGGGTGTGAAATCTGTTTCTCTGCAACAGATGCCCTTCTCCTTTTATTAGATTCTGTGCATCATGCTGGTGTATGTCTGACAACTGGATCATGTGTGGAAAAGACTCAGTTTCTGGGTCTTCTATTTGATAGACGATTAACTTGTTTTCATGATATGCACTCTGTAAAGGCAGCTTGAACTAAAGCTTTGAGTCTTCTGAGAGTTTTAGCTCATACCTATTGGGATGCTGACCGTCACAACCCTCTCCTCTTGCATACATCCCTTATCCTTCCTAAACTTGAATATGGGTGTGAAATCTACTTCTCTGCAAAAGATGCCCGTCTTCGGATGTTATATTCTGTTCATCATATTGGCGTATGTCTGGCAACTGAAGCATTCAGGTCATGCCCGATTTCGAGTTTGTTGGTGGATGCTGACGCCCTCCATTGGTTTTACGTTGCCAGTTGTTGACGACGAGATGTTAGTATCATCTTCACCACCTTCCAAACTCAGTTCCTGGTGCCATTGTCTACCAGGATAACCAATTTTCTGCTTATGACACTCGTCCCAGTTTCCCGAAGCCCTTTGGTTAGAGGGTTCAGTCTATTATGTTAGCCCTTTCTGTTCCAAGACTGGCAGTTTGTCCACATCGTATCCCGAGGATGGGTTCTTGGCTATTCCCTCGAGTGGTTCTTGGTGGAAAGAGCTTACTTCCCTCTCAGGTGTCCCTCTCTCTGTCTTTGTAGAACATGCCTCACTTCATGAGGGCTTTGTCCCCGTCTATACTGATGGATCTAAGACTGATACTGGAGTAGGGTTTGGTGTCATCCGCCCTTCCTTCAGTCGGGGAGTAGCCTTCCTGCTATGTGTATCAGTATAAATGGCGGATCTGACTGCGATTTTGTATACCCTCCAAATCATTTTTACTCTCCTCCAATCTGTTTCTGTTATTTTTAGAAACTCCTTCAATGTTCTATCTGCACTGGAGTCTTTTAATTCATCCCATCCACCATTTTTTATCAATTTTAGAGTGGTCCTTCTCCTCAGTCGTCGTGGCCGTCGTGTGGACTTCCGCAGGGTTCCAGTGCATGTTGATGTGGAGGGCAATGAGAAGGCAGATACACTGACTAAAGCTGCATCTTCTTGACGGCCCCCTGCCAACTACTCATTTCCCACCTCCGATATGACACCTTTTTTCAAGTATGCAATTCGTACATGTTGGCAGAAACAGTGGGATGGTGTTGCTCATTATATGTTAAAAGAAATTTTTCAGAGACTGGTTGTGCCGAGGGTTCTCCCCTCCATGCCTCGGCGACTGGAGGTAGTTTTTGCCCGGCTTCACATCGGGCTCTCCCGGTGTATGCATGGGTTCCTGATGTGTGGTGGGACTCAGCCGGATTGTGATGATTGCATTGTTCCCCGAACTGTCTATCACTTCCTGGTCGTGTCCAAGTCTGAGGGACCTACGTTAGACATTCCTCCATAGGCACAAGGAGGTGCAATATGCCTACTGTCTGCCCTCGATGCATGGAGGAGCCTTCAGTAATTTTACTGATGTTTTTAGTTTTCTTTTAGAGGCTGGCTTCTTAACAACTTTTATAAGTAAATGATTTTTTAAAAAGTTTGGTTGTCATATTAAGTATTTTATTTGTCCCGAAGATTTTTTTTTTTTTTTTCGTCTTTACCTGGTTGACCGGCGGCCTAAAACCCTGGGAGTATCGCCGCCAGCTTTTTATTACTGTATATATGTGATGCCCGATCCCTTTTATTGGATGTTGTTGTTTGAGGCTGACTTACAACGAGCACCACAATTGTATCCCTAGGGTTCGTTCGACCCTTATCCTGATATTGTCGGACTAACTGTGGAATCGGTTGGGATCCGAGATTATTCAAAATTAATTTTTCTCTATCAAATATCACACACAAGGAAAATTGGCCGTTCTGAATAGGAAAGAAATTTGGTAGCTTGATCGAGAGTAGCGTAACAATAAGAGAATTTTTAGGTAGCGTAACAATAACAACTTTGGGTAGCCTGACAATGCAATAACAGAACTTTATACTCCCAAAACCGATTCAGCACAGGGGTTGAAAACAATTCCCACCAAGGAACGAGGGTTATGAGAAGAGTTATACAGGATTTGAGAGATATAAGAGAGGAATGACAGTGAAACTCAATAAACTTTTCAAAATGCTGAATTTACTAATATCTCTCCTTTCTTTAAATCCCATTAGTCAATTTACTAATAAATGACAACTCAAATTGATTTTTCTCTAAGAAATGAAACTTTACTTTTTAATAGAAATCTAGATTTTTCAATCATTTAACATTTTATATATTCACAGTACACAGAATTTTCTCCACAACGAATTTTATACAGGCACATATACCTCAGTTAGCCAGCAAATGTTATTATTCTTTAGATCTCACTCCTCCCCAACATCAGTGAAACTTAACATCCTGAACGAGTTGGTGACCCTTTTGAAAGACGGTACTTCCTACCAAACAGTTTGCCACATTCAGTACACTCGTGGGCATATAGGTCTTTCTCCGAGTACATCAGGCAAGGGAGTTTGCCTTGGGGACTTTGGGTGCTCTCCGAGCTCACCTGGCGCGGGAGAGCTTTAGGCCGTGCCCAGAAGAAACGTTACACCCGACTCCATCGATACACTATATACCAAAAGAAAAAATCACGACTATTCTCCTTTCACAAGATAAATTCACTAAACAATTACATAATCAAAAGAACTAATCACTGTGCTTTGTGTAAATGGTGAGTGCACAATGTAAATCCTAACGAACTTTGCTAGGGCAGTTACAATATGGCGGTTAGACGGAATTTTTGAGGTGGTTTTTTCACAGCATCTGTACGTGGCACGGAGACAAAACTAAGAGTCAGTTTCACTACAAGTTAGGTCACAACTGCACACATATCACTGAACTTTTACAAAGCCAGTATGAACAAGCGGGAAGGGAAGAAAATAGAGTAATGAAACTCACCTGTATGTGGCACGGAGACAAAACTGAGAGTGAGTCTCACTACAACTTCTATGCGGGAAACTAAGCGAATTGGATGACGTGTAGGGAACTTTTGCTTTACCCCATATGAGGGTCACAATTCTAAACTTCTGATTCTGAACGGATGCAGATATTAATTTTCTTTACTCTCAATCTGACAGGGATAATTTAGTTATACTAATTGTCCCACACAAAGAGTCGTAAGTTGAATCAACAGCGGTCGCTAGCATCCTCTTGGCGGAGGAATACATTACCCAACTATTACGTCATGTCCTCGGGTACTAGCTAACTAAAATTTTTAATGGCTTTCCCCCTCTATACGATATTATTTCTTCTATAAGCATGTCAATCGACAACATTATGACTTTACTATGATTGCATCAGATCTGATTTAATAGAAAATGAGTACAGACGATACGCCACTCAAATACCCCACGTATGCCCCCAGCAAAGCTTCACCTACAACATGTACAAATATTCTTAAGGACTAGCACAGCATAAATGAGATTTATGATCTTACAGCTACAGAAATAATGATAAAAAGAACATGTATTAACTACTAGGTAGAAGCATGTTTCTATACCTTAAGCCTAGAATGGATTAGGGTAAACACTTACAAATGTATAGCTGACGTACTAAAGCCTTAACTTACATGACTTTCTCATGTTTTGACTTGTGGCATTACATATATAATAATCAATGAATCAACCTACTGCCACAAAAGTTATACCATAGTTATTCTGTCAACGGCTGGGATGATGGTGAGAGGAATTATATAAAAAAAATCAGTTTTGTTCAGTCTCTACAAGGCAGTAAAATTCAGCATATCCACGCACAAACAGAAGCTGATATAGACCTTTTCAGTGTAACAGAGACGTAATTGCATGATTACGGCTTTAGAGATTAACAAGGAAACTGTGGCTAAATGACACACACACACACACACACACACACACACACACACACACACACACACTACTGACAGTGAAAGTCTTATCTTTGAAAAATTGTATCGTGAATTTGTAGAAACCAAAACTGTGAGTTTACTTGGACACAGATCAGTGCCCGTGTCTTCAAATTATGTGCTGAGAAAAAACAAAAGAGATACTAAGGGCTTTGAAGCCGACAATACACACCATCTCATTCCATGACTCCTCTCTCTCTCTCTCTCTCTCTAAATTTCTTTGTCTATTAAATTAAATTTCGTCTCTCCTTGTCCAGGTATCTATAATGATAAAGATGATGTAATCCACTTTTTTTAAAATAATTTCTTTGTTACTGTCTTCATATCCTTCCTCTTCTCCCTTGTCCCCGGCTCCTGCCAGTGCATACAACATCCACACCCCCGATCAGTCCATATGGGAGTATCCAGGACTGTACGACGGGGAGGGGGAGAGGCTGAGGCGAACATGCTAAATATCTTTGGCCTACAAAGCTAAGCCAGAAAGAGGAAGGAAATAAATGCAAATGTAGAGTAACAATCATGTAGGATCCACTTGAAGAAATCATTAACAATTGGAATGATCTGTCAAAAATTGTATGTATGTTTTGTCCAAAGAGGACGAGGGAAGGGTTTTCCCTCCCCTCTCAGGAAAAAAAAAAAAAAAAGAGAGAGAGAGAAAACGCTCCCTCTCCCAGTCCGCAGGGACCATCAAACTTCGACGCTCGGTTTAACTAATCCCACCAAAACTTTCCAGGTCGACAACTTTAACAGCGATTAATTGGAGAGCAGGGAGCACGTGACGAGGCGACGACTCGTTATTAATACCATCATCCATGGGCTTTATTCATGCTGTCTCCAGACGAATTTTCTCGGCTTCGGATAGACGTATTGAATTAGTGAGGTTAAGTATAATTGCTAAAAGAAAATTAAAATTATTTTCACGGGCCAAAGGGTTTAGTAGAAATTAAATATCGTCAACCCCATCGACTGTGTTGTGGGTGGACCAGGTGATGTGTGGGTGAGGTTGTGCAGGGTGTAAGTGAGGCTGCGAGTGGTGTGAATGAGGCTGTGCAGGGTGTGAGTGAGGTTGCGAAAGATGTGGGTGAGGCTGAGGGGTGCGAAGGAGGCTGAGAGGTGTGAGTAGCAGCGTGAGGAGTGTGAATGGGGATGTGAGGGGTGTGAGGCAGTCAGGGGTGTGAGTGAGGCCGTTAGGGGTGACCTGGACTCGAGGTCATATTTGATGTTGTGGAAAAGCTTCTTTAAGTTCAGTGTTGTCGCCGTTTCAACTTGTATTCTTGCCATCTAATATAGAACTAAAGCCCTTTAAGTTTCGTCCGTCCATACGGTACTGTATGAAGATGATGTTAATTACTTAGACTTTCGAAAAATAAAGGTAAGATTAAGCCTCCATCAACCGCGTCTCATAGTTAAGGAACTTTCATAAACTAAAGAAAATCGTCTGTTGGTGCCAAAAATATAGCACAGCAGTCGCCATCACGCATAAGAGATTTACAACGATGGTTCGTAGAAATTATAAAATTTCATTTGTTATGCCTTTACCCAAGAATGGGATAGAAAGCATAAGTGGTTGGCCTGTCCGTCCGTATGAGTATGGGTGAGTGAGTCTGTGCATCCGTAACACTTTTGTGAGCACTCTATCTCCTGAATCCATTGACGGATTTCCACTATATATTTTTTAGTGATACAGTATGAGTAGCTGACGAACAGTTTAGGTCAGCGAGATCAAGGGGTCATATGGGGTCGACTTAGTTTATCCTTGTGGGCGTGTTATTTCCTGAACCCATCCACGGATTTCGATCAAACTTCGTCAGTGATACAGTATGAAGGGGCGATGAAATGATTAGGTCAGCAAGGCCAAGGGGTCAAAGATCTAGGTCATACGCGGGGTCGAGTTATTTTATCATTGTGGCTGCAATATCTTCTGAACCCCTTGACGGATTCTGACAAAACTTTTGTCAGTGATACAGTATGATGGGACGATCATCCGATCAGGTCAGCAAAGTCATGGAGATTGTATGGCAAGTCAGTGCACAAGGTGTAGTGGAGGTATTCCGAGCAATACTTTCATCGACTGGTAGGAGGCCAAGTTCTTGGCATTTCATTTGTTAATGTTATTGTTATCGAGGCTTTCAATATTATCTGCGTATATGTTGCTGTTAATTTTCTTCCAGGTACTCATACCAGGCAATATCATATAGCAAGGGCAGGGAATATAGTTTTGGTCAGTTTGTTTCAATGTGTGTCTTTGTGTGTGTGTTTGTATTTGCTCTTAATTATCTCGAGAAGTTGACGAAAAAATTTTACCAAACCCTCGGGAAATAGCAACTATGTAGATGTGCAGAAGCCTATTGCTTTTGATGAAGAATTGATCTAAGGTGACTAAATGCCAGCTGCCATATATTTTTATCACTTGCCCTTGGAAGGCGAGGCGATGTAGTATTTGTGTGTGTGTGTGTGTGTGTGTGTGTGTGTGTGTGTGTGTGTGTGTGTGTGTGTGTGTATGTGTGTGTGTGTGTGTGTGTGTGTGTGTGTGTGTGTGTGTTGTGAAAGTATCATTTTTTGAAACACGGTGGCTGAATTCTGTACTTTTGCGTATTGTCTTCAAATTTAGTGAAGGTGACTTGTGCGATAACCAGCGACCTAATTTGGCAGGCAATTAGCATTCGCCCCTGAATGTTTTTGTTACAGTTGACATGGGTTGGCTTTTTGCGAAATGTGATGATTTAATTCTGTAGAGTCTTGCAATTTGTCTTCAGATTTGGTTTATAGGTAACTTGTACCCTATTCAAGAACATATTTTGGCGGGCGATTAGCATTCTGCCCCCAAATGCTTTTGTTTCACTGTGAAACAATTTCTGTCTAATACTTTTCTGAATACAATAAATGGAACAGATATCAAAGTGAAATACAATTATACGACAGTATAATCTGGGTCATTAATCCCTATGTTCATTTATTTTCACGTTTCTCTCGCTCAGTTGTGTTATACTTCATTATTTTTGGGGAGCTGGTCTTAGCATTTTTATGAGTTATTTACTTAATTATGCGTGTTTGAGAATCCTCGACTTTAAGAACGTACAGTAACTGATGAGAAGAGAATGATCGTGTTTTTGTGAGTTTACAGTATAAAAGTGGGTAATAGGGGTATGATTGTATGGTATGCAAGACAGGGTGTGTAGGCTACTTGGTAAAAAATGTGTGACCAAGATGTAAAGGTTCATGTGTGTATGTGATCATGCATTAGATTATTAATGCAAGTTACGCATTCTTTACGAAATATACACAAGTGTGCATTTCTTGCATTGGTGTGTCAGCACAGAATACGTTTCAGTTTTAGGAAAAGGAAAAGAACGCCTGTGTGTGTGTGTGTGTGTGTGTGTGTGTGTGTGTGTGTGTGTGTGTGTGTGTGTGTGTGTGTGTGATACAAAGGGATGAAAATAATTTCGACAGACTAAATAAGATATGCAGGGATATACATTTTCCTTTTTTAACGCACCTGTGGTAATGACTGCAGCATTAAATTTATAATAGATTTTTTCAGTGTCCTCCAGAGTCTCCTTAACATAACAGAGAAGGGTTCATTTCTTTTACCATAGCCATTTATTGTAAATATAGCTGGAGTATTCTGGGAATAATAATACCATAATATTGGAGAGGAGACTACATCTGGATTTCAAAGATCATGAGGTGGAACTTCATGTTATTCAGTTTTCAGATAATACAGCGTTCAAGGAAAATGAGCAGTGGGAGTGACCGAGTCGGACATTAGAACAGTAATATCTCTGAAACACAAAGGATGAAAGGAATTATTATCTACGTCTTGATGCGGCAACAAGTAGGTCCTCACAGTGTTAAGCGTGGGAATGAGCAAAATAATAGTCTGTTGAAATTGCATAAACACGAAGTATGCCTAAGTGTGACAACAAAATGATATAGAACTAGAGGAACAGAATACTGTTTAATTATATGGTATTTGTTTTGAGCTGAACTAGAAGAAAGGATGCAACAATGTGGAGGATTCGTAGCATGGGCGATAAAGGTACCGTACAGAGAAATAGGAATGCATACCTGGATATAAAGACAACTCTATATGTATGTATGAGTAGATCAAAAACTCAGCTCTTAAAGCCAGTTTTGCGTAAAGAGAAGCAAAATCAAAGGCTAAAAGGCAGCAGAGTTGTTGTTTTTTTTTTTTCCAGAAGAGGAAAACAAAACAAAACCATACATTTAAGATCCGTTAATTTTGAGATATCTCGATATCTTGCGATAAAAATAAAAATGGGGGTTAAAAACAGATAGGATAATAGGCTAAGAAAAATAGTGCCAAAGTTAATCTGTTCCATACATGAATGACTGAGATCATTAATTAACTCCTTCGTAAGAAAATTAGACAGAAAACGGATGAGAGCACTTGAAGCAAATGAAACTTTTTAGGAATACTAAACACAGGTTTTGCATGATACCGAGCAGAAACATAAAGAACTGGATTCAGCGGTAAACTGGAGTTCGTACCTTTTGTAAGTCGCCTCCTTGTTGTGGACAGCATTAAAACAAAAGTAATTCAGGCCAGATTTTTTTTTTTTTTAATTAGTCAGACGGTGAGAGAGAGGAGTTTATGCTCCCATAGCCCAGAGGAAAACCCTTTTGATGCACAAGACACAGTCAGTTGCTGAGGGCTTAGGAAGAATTAATTATTCCAGGAAAAAAGAAAGATTTACTGCCTGACAGCCTTCCATTCAACAGCACCAGAACTCTACAGGTGCCGTTTCTTGGTAGGATCCAAAGGCCTTAGAGCTCGCGCACAAGCACAGTTAACTGTCAGTCCAACTGTGGAAAGTGGTTCGAAAATTTCCGGTTTGAGCGTGTGGATGCTCCAAAACTGCCGGTTTGAGCGTGTGGATGCACGGTTTCCGAGCATCCACACTCCCAGGCCAGTAATTTCACACCACTTCAGTGACGTACCAACCAGAAGGGGGGGCACAGGCCCATCCAATGGTGTTGCTGGGGGGACCGGTGTATGTTTGGGCCCACTCAATATTTTCACACAAAAATTACATTACCAGAATGACTAAAACGTCTTACTGTGATCTAGATACAGCAACTACGCCTAGTACATAATATTCATAAAGTTTTTTTTTTTCTAAGTTCCACCTGTCTCTTATCATCAGTCATTAAATTTCAACCAGCCCCCATCCCGACCACTTTTCCACCACTGACTCTCCCCAATCTCGACCTTTTTTGGATTTTTTTTTTTTTAGCTCAAACCTCCGCTTTTGGTGAGAAACATCGAAAATTCATAGAAAAATCGCTCACCTGAGGTTTAAAATACTTGATCCAGATACCAGTACCTCCTTACCTGACTGGGTTTTCTAACAGGCTGACACCAAAGAAAACGAGTTCTAAGGGAGGGTAACTATTTCACACCTCTCATAAATGGTATTTATTTATTTACTTGGTACGAATTTATATGTAGTACAAGAGTATATTGGTTTTCAAACAGTAATATAGGCATTATAAGCATTGTTTCACTCACTAACTCATCACCATACCTGACCTTTTTTTCCAACGTTACCTGATCATCATTTCTGACATTCTTCCTTCCTCTAATGCTATGTAAAATTTGTCCTCCATATTGTCACTGATTGGGGAATCACTCTGGCCCTGAATTTCGTACCGTGGCATGACATGGCTTTACTGGCCAGGTCATTGGTAACAGGTGAATTGCTAAGACAATGGCATGCAGGGGGGGGGAGGAGGTCATGCTGCATAAGGCATTGTCCCTGCATGGCATCTTGTAGAGGAAGGTGTCCCGTGTATACGTACCAAAAATCACTCGTAAAAATTTAAAATTTTGAAAATTAGGGACCTTGGAATTGATTCGTGTTTATGTACAGTCCCGAGCTAATGGAAGGGAAACACCACCATCGCCCAGAGAAGCACATCCACGGTTGTTTCTACCCGGCGAGTTATTGGGGAGAGGGTGAGAGTATGGGAGAGGGGGAGATTTTGTGGGGGTCTGATGGAGGGAGAAGCGGGAGGGGAATAGAGCTTCCAGACAGGGCTGCCTGTTAGTGGATAGTTAGGTCAACATTACTATTTCACTGATATATCTGCCTTAACTTTGGCCAAAATGGGAATAATTATAAATCATTGTCCACTTATTGTATTCAAAATTTGGCAGCGAAATCACTGATATAATACAATACTGTGATGATATTGCTGGTCGAAGGGACAGCCTCGTCTTTACAGATGTTTTCTGTCTACATCTACGGGCTCCGTCTTACCTTCCTCCTTAGTTTCCCCATCCCCTCTCTCTCCCCCTTCTCTCACTTCCCATGTGCACGTCCTGTTCCGCCTCTTCCACTCCCTCACTCTCTTTTCACATCTCCCATTCCCCCTCTATGAGCGGTATTATTTATTCTGGCCCCCTTCCAAACTTTGCTCATATCTGACGATAACTAGACGATGTAGCCGAAACTGTCGTGTCACATAAAGTTATGATTTTCAATTTTTTTTTTTCATTTTTATTATTTTTTATTATCTATTTTGGGTATTTGATTTTTATTTTTTATTTGTTACTTATTACGTCCGCCAAGGACGTTATAAAATCGTCGCGGTTTATTTATCTGTCTGTCTGTCTGTCTGTCTGTTAGCAGGATTATGTCAAAACTACTGGATGGATCTTCAAATTTCTACCAGGGATAGACCTGGGGCCAAGGAAGACCATTAAATTTTGGAGGTCATAGGTCAAACGTCTAGGTTTCAAAAAGATCATCAAAAAGACCCCCCCAAAAAAAATTTTGGAGTCAAAGCTACTGGATGGATCTTCACCAAATTTCAACCAGGGATAGATCGTGGGCCATGGAAGACCCCATTAAATTTTGGAGGTCATTCAAAGGTCAAGGTCTCAAAAAAAAAAATTTGTAATCGGCAATGTCTTTGTTCTTGTCCATATCAGGCCTTGGCGGACGTCAGAAATCTGATTGCTCCTGTTTATTTTTGTTCTTATTTGTTTCATTTTTTAGTATTTTCATATTTGTCATTTCATTATTTTCATTTAATTTATTAGTTATTAGTATTATTATTGTTCTTTCATGGTCATCTCACTTAATTTCACTTTCTCAAATCCTTGTCTTTGGGTAGTGTGTTCATATTAAATATACTTATATCATAGCATACCACAACATTTCGTGTTTTACACCTCCAGCTCTTTAGTTTATTTATGATAAAAAAAAAGATAAAGAATACGGAAAAGATCATAAGTTTAAGAAGTGTAAGCGGAAAAAATTTGCCCATTTTTATATACTCGTAATCCAATGTATGATTAAACTTGGGGATTTAAACACTCCAGAAGTAAAAGCACTATATTATGGCACAACATTACAATAACAATTATCGGTAGGGGAAGCGAAGAGGCACCAAACTGAGGCTGACAGAACAGGCTGGTCGGAATAGCTGGATGGTAGTGGAATGATGCGTCTCGTCCTTTCACCGGTCTTGATATATATACTGCAAGTGCTGTTTGAAGTAAACATGACCTATTATTATTACCATAGCTTAAAAAGGAAGTCAGTCACATTAACCAGTAAAATGAATTACAGAATACAGTAAGCCCTATTAGCAGCAGGACATTTATTATAACAATACAGACTCTCAAGCTGGGAATTCAGGCACATACGCCACTACTATTCTCTATGCCTCATGTAGCCTATTATCTTTTTAATTTCACCTGTCAACATAATCACAACCTTAGTATCCGGTCCATCCTCCATCCCTTTCAATAACCGCTTGAAGCCTCCTAGGCATGTTAGCAGTGTGATTCCTCACAAGGGCGGGCCGAGCTCGAAACATCTCCCACACCTCACGTGTATGGTTCACGAGTTGCTCCCTTGTGCGCTCCATGCCAGGCTCCCAGCTGTTCACCATTGTCCCCCAGATGTTTTCGATGGGGTTGCAGTCAGCTCCCTTACTGGGCCACGGTAGCAACTGAAACTGTGGATGTTGGTCAAACCAATCCTGCACAACCCTTGCTTGGTGAACGGGGCAGCGGTCGTGCACAAAGTATACTGTGCCTGGAGGGAAAGGGTGATTCCTGTTATTAAAAGAGGGCAGGAAAAAAGTCATTCAGGATGTTCACATATTTCTGGGCATTAAATCGCCCCTCTATTTCCTGAATATCACCCATTCCGTGGAGGCTGATCCAACCCCAGACATTCACTGTCTGGTGCCCACTTCTTGCCACCTCGTAAACATTCTGGCGGTCATAACTGAAAGAGAAGTTAGAAAGAATAAGTTGAAATGAGCATTCGTTTGACATTATGGTAAAAACAAAATATTCGAGGAGACATTATTGACAACGTTTCACAATTGCTTTGACCTGAAGAAGCAAAGCAATAGCGAAAAACATCAATAAAAGGCTCATCCTCGAATGTGGTGTTCTTTTATCAGAAGGTATATAATTGAAAGTAGCACTCGTATAGAATAATTCATTAATAATATCTTTGTGAAATGAAGATAACCAAAATAAATGTCAGTATTTTGTATGTCCTAATGGTTTATACTCACCGGGTATTATTGCGTCTCCAACAATGAAGCTGTCCATGGGAAGTAGATGAGAAAGTCTTTTCGTCCGTCCAGATAATGCGACTCCAAAACTCCTCCCCTCTGTTCACATATTCCCTAGCAAATTGGAGCCTTCCCTCTCTGTGCTGCTGGGTGAGACGCTCCTTGGCCGCTGGAACTCGATGATGCAACCCAGCCTCGTGTAGCCTCCTCCTCACTGTCCACACACTTGCATCCAAATGCAACGCATCCCGAATTGCCACTGCATTAGTATGTGGTCTGTCCTCTGCAGCAGCAACAATTTCTTGGTCTTGTGCTGGTGTTGTGCAGCGTTGTGGTCTACCTCCAGGCAAATTTCTTAGATCGCCACTCTCCTCCCACCTGTGATAATATGTATGGAATCAACACCTATCAATTATAATATAATATTAACAGATAAAACAATGAAACTGGGCAATAATATAATGCAGTATAATTCCGGCCTGATTTTACCGTTACATTCACAATGCTAACGCCTGTTTCTCTGGGATTAAGAGTTTGAATCTGTTGAATCATTTGTCTGAAGCATAGGAAGAGGGGACGGATGAGACCAGGGAAGATGGTGGTAAGACACACGGGAGAGAGGGAGGGAAGAGACTTGGGAGAAAGGACGGGAGGAGTCGGGGAGAGAGAGGATAGCCATTCGGATATGTGCAAATATAGGTTAGGGGAAGAGAGAAAACAGACAACATAACGCATTAGTATAACATGAAATTAGAATACTTCTGGGATATTTTTAGAAGTAATTGTAATCGAAATATTAACATCTTCAGCACGTCAGTCAAGTGATATTCATATGCACTTTAATGTGTGCAATTCATACGTGGAGTTAGAGGGGCCTAGATAGGGGGCATAGAGAGATAAGGGATGGTGAGCGGGTGGTGGGGCAGAGTGATGGTATTGGGGGGGAGGGAGGAAGGGGAGGGAGGGTAGCAAGAGGAGGGAGAATGAAATGCAAAGTCTGTATTCATATCTAATTTGTAGATGACATTAGTATGTAACAATAACCTCAAACATCATCTATATTAACATGCTAGAACTTTCGTGACGGTTTCCTTTATTCTTACCTGTGAATCCACCTCAGTACAGTCCTAGGAGTAATTCCCAGAGTCCTGGCAATGTTCGAACTGACATGCCACTGTCCACGAAGTCCGATGATACGACCTCGCTCAGCAACTCTGTGCAACCTCCGCTCCATGGTGATTCCGACTTCTGATCAGCCTCACCAGGCGCCTGTCCTGACATCATTTTTGTTTGTGCTTCATTAACCTTTAAACCAATGTTTGAAGCGTATCGCACCATGTAGTTGCCACCATTCGGTTCGCTTTGATAATGTATGGTAAACGGCTTAGCACCACCTTCCCTTCTGTTCATGGTTGCCTGATTACGGTCTATTGTTATCAAGTTGTATAACAAGGAACGTGAGGACTGCTAACTTGGTTTATCTTGTCTCGTTGATTTGGCTCTTATCTTAACTGACCCTAGTAGTAGTTAGTTACAGTTAAGCACCATATTAAATAAACGTATTTAGACAGTGAGATACTTGTGTAAATGCTATCGCTGAAATAAATGGGGAGTGAAATAATATTCAACATTTTACATCTGTTGTCATCCTCTTTATTTACTGAGTTAATGTCATTGTAGACGTGTGTGTGTGTGTGTGTGTGTGTGTGTGTGTGTGATACAATATAATGCATCAGACGTTCAAGCAATTACTCAATCACTATCTTTAATCGTAAACTACAGAGTGATTTTTAAAACTTAGATAACATCTTTTTTCTTAATAATGGCACACCTCATAAGCGTAATGTTTCACCTCACAAATTATATTTTTATTATTATTTATATTGTTTTAGTAATATTATATAACAAACTCACGATCTTCTATCGAAGACTTTGCAGACAGTTCTAAAACGCTATTCAATTTGTGAAATATGTTTCTGTAACGATAAATTACTAATTATATTTCAATAATCTTGATCTTTATTACCGCACAATATTATATCTGTTACTTGACAATCTATTTTCTAATCCGACTGTATTCAATAAGTGGACAATGATTTATAAATATTTCAATTTTGGCCAAAGTTAAGGCAGATATATCAGTGAAATAGTAATGTTGACCTAACTATCCACTAACAGGCAGCCCTGTCTGGCAGCTCTATTCCCCTCCCGCTTCTCCCTCCATCAGACCCCCACAAAATCTCCCCCTCTCCCATACTCTCACCCTCTCCCCAATAACTCGCCGGGTAGAAACAACCGTGGATGTGCTTCTCTGGGCGATGGTGGTGTTTCCCTTCCATTAGCTCGGGACTGTACATCGACGGGATTGGCAGTGACAAAACGTGTGGACGTTATTTCACGTCGACGGGACGCCGCTGGTTAAAGGTCTAGTCCATAAGACTGTCCCTAATTTGGAAGCTTCAGATGAACTGATTTGTTTAGGCTGCTTTACTGAATAATCAGTTTATTTCATAATTTACAATTGTCAGTATGAAATAAATACAGTAAATTTAGTGATCCTCAGCAATGTTACAGCTGTGCCAATTTCCTCTCATTGTTTTCATTTTGATATTTTCCACACATCTCATGCTATCATTCTCAGTGATATACCATTTTTTCAGTTCTTTAGAATGATGTACTGTAACACATTTAACCATAGTACATATGATGTATAGTGATTTACATCAAAGGGACACATTACTGTAAATCATTAAAATGAGTACCGGGTATTTTCTTCAATGTACTCAGGGCCATTGGCATTGCAGGGAGGGGGGGTTATCAAAGGGGTAAGCTAACTTTGTATGAGCAAGAGTTCCAACCCTTGTTTTTCCCATTCTACCTTATGAGTGGCACAAGTTTAATTTCTTTTTTTTTTTTTTTACTTATTTAAAATTAGAATATTTTTTACAAGAGGAAGAAGGAACCAAAGGCTAAGCCTGCAAAACAGTTCCTTTCAAGAAAAAAAAACAACTAAAACAATAAAAAAAAAAGGAGCCAAATTCAAGATCCGTTTATTTCGAAATGCCTGGACACACTGTACTTGAAAGACTGGAGATCATAGGAAGTAGGAAATACAGACAGAGGGAGACAGTTCCCGAATTGACCTGGTGCATAAATGAAGGACCGGGAGTAACGCTTAACTCTTGCACTAGAGAGTTGGACAGAAAAGAGATGAGAGATTGTTGCTAGACGGGTGCTACCCACCCGTCGTAGAGGTAGAGGGATGCAAGCAGACAGTTTAGAGGAGCAGTGACCATTGAAGCAGCGATAGAAAAGAGATAAGGAGGCAACAGTGCGGCGAAGAGACAGAGGCTGAAGGGAGCCAGTAAGAGGAGGAGAGTTGATGGGACGAAAAGCCTTTGACGCCACACTATTGAGAAGAGCTGTATGTGGGGAGCCTTCCCACACATGAGAGTTGTACGGTACTCTAAACAGGGGCGAATAAAACCAGTGTATGAAGTCAATAACTGTGCAGGGGTAAAGAAGGCATGGAGTCGGCTTAGCACACCTAATCTCTTGGAAGCAGTTTACAAGAGATGCAATATGATCTCTCTAAGGTAAGTCCCGAGTGAATGAAACCCCAAGCATGCTGAAGGATGATGCAGGACTGAGCTAGATATTATTAAACATTAGTAGGTATTCCTGTGGAAAATTTTGACGGGTTGATAGGTATAAAAACTGAGTGTTTGATGCATTAAAGACAAGATTATTTTTACCCCAGTCAGAGATACGAGCCAAGTCAGACATTAGGTGTGCCATAGCCTCATCCCTTGTTTGTTGAAGTAACTGCTGAGATGAACGTTGCGGAAACCGAACGGAAAGGTGAAGGGTGGAATCATCAGCGTACGAGTAGATTGGGTTAAATGTACAGTTTAGATCATTGATTAACAGAAAGAAGAGAGTTGGTGATAGGACAGAGCCCTGAGGAACACCACTGTTTATAGATCTAGGAGAAGAACGATGGCCGTCTACAACAGCAGCTATAGAACGACCAGAAAGGAAGCTATAGATGAAGGCACAGATAGAAGGATAGAAACCATAAGAGGGCAGTTTGGAAATTAACCTGCCCCATCCCGACCACTTTTCCACCACTGACTCCCCCCAATCCCGACCATTTTTGGAAAATTTTTTTTTTGACTCAAACCTTCGCTTTTGGTGAGAAACATCGAAAATTCGTAGAGAAATCGCTCACTTGAGGTTTAAAATACTCAATACAGGTAGGAGTACCTCCTTACCTTACTGGGTTTTCTATCAGGCTGGCACCAAAGAAAACGAGTTCTATGGGAGGATAACTATTTCACACCACTCAGAAACGGTATTTATTTATTTACTTGGTACGAATTTATATACAGTACGAGAGTATATTGGTTTTCAAGCAGTAATATAGGCATTATAAGCATTGTTTCGCTCACTAATACCTGATCTTTTTTTTGCCACATTACCTGATCATCATTTCTAACTGTTTCTTCCTCTAATGCTATGTAAAGTTAGTCCTCCACATTGTCATTGACTGGAGAATCACTCTGGCCCTGAATTTCATACCGTGGCATGACATGGCTTTACTGGCCAGGTCACTGATAACAGGTGAATTGCTGAGACAGTATCATGCAGAGGGGGGGGAGGAGGTCATGCTGGGTAAGGCATTGTCCCTGCCTGGCATCTTGTAGAGGAAGGTGTCATGTGTATACGTACCAAAAATCACTCGCGAAAATTGAAAATTGTGCAAATTAGGGACCTTGCAATTTTTTCACGTTTATGTACGTCAACGGGATTGGCAGTGACAAAATGTGTGGACCTTAAAGAACGTCGACGGGACGCCGCGGGTTAAAGATTTATGCCAGACTCGATCGAAAGCTTTTGGGATGTCAGTTGCAGTGGCAAAGCTTTCGCCAAAGTCCCGAAAGGAGGATGACCAGGAGTCTGAAAGGTAGGTGAGAAGATCGCCAGTGGAGCATCCCTGATGGAACCCATCTGGCGATCAGAAAGAAGGTTGTGATAAGAAAGATGCTGTATATTTTTTTTTAAGAATAGACTCGTATTCAATTGAGGCACAGGATGTTAAAGCAATTGGACGATAGTTAGAGGGTTGGGAATGGTCACCCTTCTTTGGGACTGGTTGAATGAGAGCAAACTTCCAGCAAGAAGGAAAGGTACAAGTTGACAGACAAAGGCGAAAGAGTTTACCTAAGCAGGGTGTAAGCACAATTCCTGAGGACAACAAGAGGGACTCCATCAGGCCCATATGCCTTGTTAGTACTGAGGCCTGTGATGGCAGAAAATACATTAGCTGAAGAAATTTTAACATCAGCCATGAGGAAGTCAGAAAAGTGATGAAGGTACAGCACTGGATTCGTCTAAGGTGGAACTGGAGGAGACGTTCTGAGTGAAGAGATCTGCTTAATCTGTAGAAGAAATAGCTACAGAGCCCTCAGAGTACAAACGAGGAGGGAAGGATGATTAGGTAAAATTGTTAGAAAGGTTTTTGGCAAGGTGCCAGAAGGAGCGTGAAGAATTTGAGTTGGAGAGTTGAGAGCATTTAGTCTGGATGAAAATATTGTTAGCAGAGTGAATAACAGACTTAGCACGATTCAAGGCAGAAACATGAAAAAGATCTGATTCAGAGATGGGTTAGCTCCGGTATCTTTTATAGGCCCTCTACTTGTTGCGGACAGTATTACAACAAGTGTGATTAAACCAAGGCTTTCTTGCATTAGTCAAACGATATGAGAAAGGAAAGTATGCTTCCATGGCCGAGAGAATAACCTCCGTAATGCACAAGGCACACTCAGATGGCTCCCGGCCATGGAAGTAATAATTATTTCAGGGAAAGTCAAAGAAGTACTGTCTGAGGGCCTCCCAGTCCCCAGCTCCAAAGTGCCACAGACGACATTTCTTTAGAGGGTCCACAGGCCATACCGGAGGGATAGGACAGATTAAGGTCATAAGGTTACGATCGGAGGAGCCAAATGGAGAGAAAAGATTAACAGTGTAAGCAGAATGATTAGTTGTAAGGAAGAGGTCAAGTATGTTGGAGCTCTCTCCAAGGCGATCAGGGATATGGGTAGGGTGCTGTACAAGCTGCTCTAGGTCATTAAGGATATAAAAGATGTAGGCTTGTTCACCAGGTGGATCAATGAAAGGAGAGGAGAGCCAAAAGTGGTGGTGAACATTGAGATCTCCTAGAATGGAGATTTCAGAGAAAGGAGAAATGGATAGAATGTGTTCCATCGCATAAGTAGGATAGTCGAAGAATTTTTGATAGTAGAATTAGGCGATAAGTAAACAACGCAGATATATTTAGCCAGAGAATGACAGGAGAGCCGAAGGCAGAGAGCAGAGAATTCAGAATAATCAAGTTCAGGAACGCGAGAGGAAAATAGGTCGTTGAGTACATACCGGTATACACTACAGGCACCTTTGGCTTTGACATGAGTACAGAGTAAGTAGGAGGATACGGAAAAGGGTTTGCTGTCAGTTGCCCCAGACAGCTGAGTCTCAGTTAACCCGCCCCATCCCGACGTTTTCTGGGCAGTGGTACGCCCCAGTCCCGACATTTTTGGACTTTTTTTTTTTTTTTTGGCTCAAACATCCGCTTTTGGTGAGAAACATCGAAAATTCATAGAGAAATCGCTCACCTGAGGTTTAAAATACTCGATCTAGGTACAAGTACTTCCTTACCTGACTGGGTTTTCTAACAGGCTGGCACCAAAGAAAACGAGTTCTATGGGAGGGTAACTATTTTATCCACTCATAAACAGTATTTATTTATTTACTTGGTACGAATTTATATGTAGGACAAGAGTATATTGGTTTTCAAACAGTAATATAGGCATTATAAGCATTGTTTCACTCACTAACTCATCACCATTCATAACCTTTTTTTTTTTTTCCCACATTACCTGATCATCATTTCTGACTGTTTCTTCCTCTAATGGTATGTAAACTTTGTCCTCCACATTGTCATCGATTGGGGAATCACTCTGGCCCTGAATGTCTTCATTGGCCAGGTCACTTGTAACAGGTGAATTGCTGAGACAATGGCGTGCAGGGAGGGGGGGAGAGGTTATTTGGTGTAAAGCATTGTCCCTGCTTGGCATCTTGTAGAGGAATAGAGGAAGGTGTCCCGTGTATACGTGCCAAAAATCACTCGCGAAATCACTCGCGAAAATTGAAAATTGTGCAAATTAGGGACCTTGCAATGTTGCCGCATTAATTCACGTCGCCAGGACATGAGTGCACATCATGTGCGGACGTTAATTCACCTTGCCGGGACGCCGCGGGTTAAGAAGAGAAGGTGAGGTTTGGAGGAGAAAAGATGGTGTTCAACAGAGTGAAAGTTAGAGGAACGGCAGCAAATATTGCAGAAGTGAAGTGAGTCAGACAGTGGTTCCAGGCACATTGCGTCTAATACATAGTGTATTCAGTCTCAAAACGTCCCTGAAATTGGTGAAATCTCAAAAATTTCTTTGGGGAGGCTTACAGTCAACTCCCCCCCCCCAGTTGTTTGAGCTCGCGCCTATGCACTTGGGGCAGTGCGTGTTTACAAGCCTTTACTCGAACAATAGAACAGGTTACTGAGAGAAAACCGTCACTGTCCGAACCCAGCAGAGATAAGATTGACAAAGTAGAAGGATTGATATAAGTGAAAACTGCTACATGTTGGAACTCTCTTCAGTCAAGGATAGAGGTAGGCTGGTGTGCACGCTAATCTGTCAGTATGGAGAGAAAATGCGTAGGCTTGTTAATTAGTGAATTGATAGGATTGCCAAAAGTATTGGTAAACTTTGAAACCTCCTAGTATGAAAATTTCATATAAAGGAGAAATGGGAAAAAATGTGTTCCACTTAAAAGTAAGAGAATCAATGAAATTTGCACAGTCAGGTTAAGTAAAGTGCATAGATGTATAGTGCTCTAGGCAGAATGTCAACAACTCTGACAACTCAAGTTCAGGAACTGGAAGTAAACCAAGTTGTTTTGGTCATATACATAACAACTAACTTTTTGATTTTGAAATGAGCATAGGGAAAGTAGAACACAGAGGATGGACTGCTAATAATTGCTTCATACAACTGAGTCTCAGCTTGGAAGAGATGGTGAAGTTTCGCCATTAGGTGGCATTCAACAGAGAGGAATCCAGAAGAATGTCCGCCGATGTAACAGAGTTAAATAGAAAACGTTAAAAGAATGTCCAGAAGATTAGGCGGTAATCATGCCGCCTCCCTTTCCCCAGAGGCAGTGTTATTATGCGTGTTAATTTAAACAAAGTCTGATGTGTAATGTGCATGCAGTTTAGTGTAGATGGATAGAAGAGAATGTTTAGGAGAGTACGCTGCCCTACCCTCCTGGAGTGGCCAGGACTAGATCCTGAAACGGATGCTCCAGCTCTTCTCCAGCTTCCCGTCCACCTTTAGAGAAGTACCAGTTTTTTAATTATTAATTTTCCAATTTTGTCATCACCAAAAAACGCTCTACAACATTTCGCCAAACTGAATGTAAATGAAAGCCATGTCTAGGGCGATTTGTTCCAAGACTTTATGAAATATTGACGACAATACTGAAATCCATAAATATATAGTAAAGCACTGCAAGAGGTTGGCATACGTCGGGATTGGCAGGTGTTTGATGTTTTTCCCATCTTTAGGAGGGGAAACTACGAATATGGCAAGTTCATGCAAGCAAGTCTCTCAAGGCACAGAATATAAGTTTCTCCATGAACACATAAATAATACGTATGAATTCCCTGTGAATTTATGCATCATAATTAACGCCTCCCAAACATATCAAGATGTTATCACAAACCTTTTTCACAAAAGAATATAGGCATAACCAAACCCCACCAGCAATCGCTCGAGTTTCTGGATGCCTTTATACTAGAATTACACTCTGCTCGTCTGTGCTTAGCCTGAATCAGTCATTCTGTTATCCACAATCTGCAGTATGCGGACGGACAGCACCCAATTCCTGTCGCCTTTGAACAAATGCAGTCAACGCTTGGGCATTTGGCAGTCAACGATTTGGATGGTACTCTTCATTGTCATAAGGCGCCCGTAGCATTATCATCTGCCGCCAATAATGCCAGTGCTTATCTGCATATGCAATATCAGCATACTCATTCCTAGTATACTGTGATGCGATTTCCTAAAATTTAAAATAAATAAATAAATAAATGATCGTGTAATAATAGCTGCAATGGTACTGGAAAAAAAAGGTACAGTATGGCAATGGCTTTAGTCCAGACTACAAAAAATTACAGTATTAAGTATACCTATCACCCCACAACGCTTCCCCTTCCCTTACGGTAAAAAACCGCTGTCTAACATTACACTATACATACTCCATAGTGAACTGGGTGAATTTTTCTATTTGGAGGTTGGACTGAAACAAGGTTGTGTCATGACTCCATGGTTGTTCAGTCTGTATATGGATGGGGATATAAAAGAGGTGCAAGGTGGTGCAGTGTATGTTGGAGCGACCCTAATGAGAGAGGGCAGTGTTTGGAAACTCCTTGTACTGTTGTTAGCAGATGACACTATGCTGTTAAACGAAGATGAAGGGGAGCTGCAAGGCTTGGTGGATGAGCATGGGAGAGTGTGTAAGAAACGGAATTTAAAGATGAATGTAGGGAAGAGTAAAGTTATGGTCTTTGAGGGAAGTGAAATCAGTGAACGTACATTGAGGTTGGATAAGGAGGAAATGGAAAATATGAGTGCGTTTAAGTACTTGAGTAGTGCAATGAGTAAGGATGGAAGTTTAGAGGGTGAAGTGCTTGAAAGGGTACAGCAGGGAAGAAAGGTTGCTGGTTCCATGAAAGCAGTGATAAAAACAGGGAAGTGAGCATGGCAGTGAAAATGCTACTACATCACGGTATTGTGATACCAACTCTAACGTATGTAAGTGAAGCTTGGGCCTTTCTGGAGGGACAGAAGTCAAGGGTGAGAGCAGTGGAAATGATTTATTTGAGAGGAGCCTGTGCGGTCACATAGGGAGAAAAACTGACAAATGAGGATGTCAAGGAGCGTTGTGGTGTGGATGTGGATGTGACAGGAAGCGTTAAGAGAAATACACTGAGATGGTTTGGCTATGTGAAGAGGATGGAGAGCGGGAGACTAACGAGGAGAGTGTATATGAGTGAGGTGGAGGGAGGGGAGAGGGAGGGGGAGGCCAAAGATTAGATGGAGGGATGGAGTGGAGAGGTATATGAGAGAGGGGTGTGTGAGCTGGGAGCGGGTCAATGCAATGGCGGGGGACAGGGTGGCATGGAGGCGATTTGTTTGTGGCCATCCCTTACGAGATTCAGGCGTCTGGCAATAGATAGATAGATAGATAGATAGTGATAAACTATATGTATAATAAACCTATGACAGCTTCATTCTTATTGTACCTCATTGACACTACGTGGATTCCGACTAAAGTGTTGTGACGAGGAAGCTGTGAGGATTCTGGCATTTTTTAATAATGGTATCAAGCATTATAACTCTCAGAGGAATGCAGTGTGCCATTTATATCTCACTGATTTACTGTGAATGTTCTCTCTCTCTCTCTCTCTCTCTCTCTCTCTCTCTCTCTCTCTCTCTCTCTCTCTCTCTCTCATGTGTTCCCTTTTTTTCTTCGTGACAAGCATTCCTCTGCTTTAATTTCGTCTACCTCTCAGGTTGCTAAAAATCATTTAACCACACAACATATTTCTTTCCTTTTTATCACTCTTAATTTTCCCACCCACTCGCTTTATTCCCATATCATTCTCTTGGCCCTGACTTGCTGTGCCATTTACGGCAGAGGAAAAACTCTCCCTGCTGCCTTTTCAGACCCCTGCCACCCACTCAAGCCCAAGGGGGTCATCAACATTGTTCCGCTCCGCTGGTTCATTTGATCGTGCGAAAAATTCCAGAGCGCCAAATTTCAAAGGGGTGAATGGAGAGCGAGAGCACGTGACGGGGACACTTTATTAATCGTGAAATGGTATGACTGGGCGACCCTGCTGGGCTGTGGTGTGAACGGGTAGGGTGGGGTTTGAGGGGTGGGTCAGTGCGGTGTGTCAGGGTGTTCCCTGGAAAGGGAATTGGTATATTTCCATCGTTGCACAACAGACCTTCTATATATATATATTTAGTAAAATCTTCATTGCACACTGAATATGATAAAAAAAAAAGTTAAGACAGGCCTCATGGGCAAGAATTATACCCATGTCTTTTCCTTTTCTTGTCTGATGATTACAAAACAATGTATTTCTCAGAGAAAAAAATGTGAAATATTTTTTATATGTTCCAAGGTATCTTTTAAAAATACGTGGATAACACTTGTCAGTGTTTAGTTCCACATATTACTAATAGAGAAAAGTAAAAAAAAAAAAAATGGCCGAAATATTCAGCACTGCTAACGTACCTCTACTGTTTTATTTATTTATTTATTATTATTATTATTTTGGCCATGTGGAGAGGATGGAGGGTGAAAGACTGACGAAGAGAGTGTATGTGAGTGAGGTGGAGGGGGAAAGAGGGAGGGGGAGGCCGAGGATGAGATGGAGGGATGGGGTGGAGAGGTATATGAGAGAGGGGGGTGTGAGTTGGGAGCAGGGCAGTGAAATGGCGAGGGACAGGGCGACTTGGAGGCGATTTGTTTGTGGCCACCCCAAACGGGATTGAGGCGTCTGGCAATAGATAGATAGATATATATATTTTTTTTTTTTTTAGGCGAAGATGCACTTGACAGGTTGGTGATAACTGGCTGAATGCAACATGTCCGAATAGCATTTACTAACCCAAATTTCTCCCTCAGATATATGAGGTCAGTTAATAATGCCAACTATTAAAGAGATCATGAAATAATGTTGAATTTATCCAGTCATCACCAACCTGTCAAGTGCATCATCGCCTCGGATTTTGCAAAGATCTAGTGTTTTGCTTTTATGCTGTCCGTATACTGAACCTCTTTTATATCACTTTTCTCTATGCTCTTTCCTTATGTTAGCTTGTGTAATGTATCTTGAAAAAAGAAGGTTTATCAATTTTTCCAAATTTTCAATATTGTTTCAAACTATTACATCCACTGATGATGTAGATTTTGTCTTCGAAACGATTGGAATAAAAGATGCTGATCATCACAACGTTGATGTTACTTTTCCTGGCAAGGCAATCTATATATATATATATATATATATATATATCTATATATATATATATATATATATATATATATATATATATATATATATATATTTGTGGTAGGTGAGGGCGCTCACCATCCACTCACTCAATGCAGTGCTGCTCTCGGGTGTCTGCCCTGTCCTCTCCTCTCCTCCATGCTTCTTTCCTTCCATTTTCTTCTATCTTTCTTTCCCCGTCCTTCTGCCTCCGGGTGACTTTACACTCCCGCTTCTGTCTTTCATTCCTTCATTCTTTCCTCTTCCTTCTGCCTGTGGGTGACTCTACACTGAGTGACAAGCCAAATGGTTTCCTGTACATCAGGAAACCATTTACTACGCTGGGTGGTAACACATATAACTAAATTTTGGCGGCTGATGGTTTATTGGGTAATTATTGTGCTCCAATCGGATTGAGCCGGTGAAGGTTTATATCCATGGGGTGGTTGGGGTTTATTGCTCAAGTAATGCCACCCAGGGATGAGTGAGGTTGTTCACTCTCATCTTAAATGGCAGGACCAACTGCCTAGCCCCGGGCTCCTACGCTCCTCATGGGGCAATGTAGGATTGGATGATATATATATATATATATATATATATATATATATATATATATATATATATATATATATATATATATATATATTGTTACATAGCCTATGATTTCATCATCCTTTGTGTAATTTTAACGCACAGTATGCTGCATGTTTGATCACGAGCGTGTTCTGCCTCAGTCCCCCCCTTCTACCGTTATAGTAGAGTAAGTCGTTCTCTCTGTTGTCCAGAGTGGGATTGTGAACTCTATGTCCCCATGGCTTTCATCTGCGCGTCCTCTTACAAGTTGTATCAGGCTCTGCCGGCCCCTATATAATGAGCTCAGTCTCTGCATCATTGCCACTTAGATCTGCTCCTCATTTTGTTCACATCTCTGTCCTCCCCTGTACAGATATTATTATTGTGAGTGCTCAAGAAATCTCCAAACATCTAGCAGCTGTGTGTAATTTGAGTATAACCGTTATTGCATTTTTTCTTGTGCTGTGTAGCATAGGGTTAGTTCTTAGGCCTAGTGAGGTCTTTGTGATTAATGTTGGGTTTTATGTCAGTCATTTTTGATAATAGTTTGTATCTGTAATAATTTATCTGGCATTCACTGAGTATTATCTGGTATCTCATTTTATCAGGGCTGACTTAGATAAAATTTACTCTTGCTAATTTCGTGTTAATAGAGGCTATTGCAGTTAACCATATATTTAACCTGTTTTTGCCATTACATTATCCTTATGAGTCCTGAATGTTTTGTTGTTAATTTAAGCATTAAACTTTAACTTGTAATTTTACCTAACTCTTTGGTTTTGAACCTGGAACTTTACGGGACAGTAGTGACTCTTCGTATTCTCACTTAAAGTGTACATTATCTTTCTCTGTTCCGTAACATAAATTTGGCGACCTCATATCAGGATATTCAGGATATTATCATAAGGATATTGTTTGATATTTTGTGACTGTGATATATTCATGATGTCTACTATTACTACACTTGATGAAGCCAAATATTTTTTGTCAAATGTGCAAGCAGTGTGTGATATAGAAAACAGAACAAAGAATGAACTTAAGCTTGTTGCTCAACAATTGGGAATTGTTGTTCGCTCTCATCATTCTAAAGATCAGATTGTTGACATGATTAATGAAAGCTTGTTTAATGTAACTCCTCCAAATGAGCAAACGCAGATTGAATTAGCTAAGTTACAGCTAGCCCTGCAGGAGGCTCGTGTGAAGGAAGCTGAATTTCAAGCACGTGCTAAGGAGGCTGATGTTAAGGAGGCAAATGCTCGTATTCAAGAGGCACAGGTACAGGCTCAGGCACAAATTGAACTTGCTAGGATTCAGGCAGACCATGAGTATCGCATGAAACAAGGTGGAACTGGATCATCTAGCTCTGATGATTTTGATGTGGCTAAAAATGTTAAACTTGTCCCTCCTTTTAATGAATCTGATTTAACAAAGTATTTTCAGTTGTTTGAGAGGGGTAGCTACAGGTTTTAATTGGCCTAAGGAGTATTGGCCAGTACTCCTTCAAACTGTTCTCACCGGTAAAGCTCAAGTAACTTATGCATCTTTGCCTCAGGATCAATCTGATAATTATGATGTAGTTAAGAGCTTGATTCTTAAGGCCTATGAGCTTGTTCCTGAAGCTTATAGAGTAAAATTTAGGACAACTTATAAGCAAGATAAGCAATCCCATGTTGAGTATGCAAAAATCAAAGAAGATTTGTTAGAGCAGTGGTTAAATTCTAAGAATGTGGATTCTGATTTTGACAAATTTAAGCAGATGATTTTGCTGGAGGACTTCAAAAGGTGTATTAGTAAAGATGTAAGCCTATATCTTTATGAGAAAAGAATAGATAATTTGTCTGATGCTGCAGTTTTAGCTGATGAGTATGTTCTCACTCACAAGAGATATTTTAGAGGAAAAAGGAAAGCTGAGAGTCAGTACGTTTCCTCTACTCAGAGTACAGGTAACAGGAAAGAGAATAAGGATGATGTTTCTCAGGAAGTAAATACCAGCTTCACCTCTAGATTTCAGAAAAGTAAATGTACTTATTGTAGTAAGCTTGGTCATACTACGGAGAGATGTTTCAGGAGACAGCGTGATGTGAACAAAAAGGAGTCTTTAAATATTCAGTCAATTGGTCTAGTGTCCACTCTTGAGAGTTCCCAGAATTCTTTAACTGAGTTAACTGAACCTGCTTTGAGGGGTAACTTAAATTCTCATGATGGAGCTCCTCTTTTGAGCAGTAACGTGGGTGACACTCTCAAGAGTTCATGTGCTAATTTCCTGTCTGATGGTTTTGTCAGTCCTCTGGACAGTAATGACAGGAAGTCAGTTCAAATATATCGTGATACAGGTGCTTGCCAATCCCTTATGCTGACCAGTGTTCTAGGCTCTAATGTTAATTCCTCTGATGAAACTGTAATCTTACAAGGTGTAGGGAATAATTACTTCTCTGTCCCTCTGTGCAGAGTGAATTTAGAGTCTGGTTTTGTTAATGGTTCCGTTATGGTTGGGTTGGTTGAGACACTCCCAATGTCAGGTGTAACTTTCTTACTTGGAAATGATATTGGTGGAAGTCAAGTGTGTCCAGCTCCTCAGTTGTCTAAGTGAGCCAGTGGCTGCGACCCAGGATTGTGATGTCCCTGATGTGTTCCCTGCATGTGCTGTCACTAGGGCTAAGTCTAAAGTTACTGGTGATTTAGAGGATAATGATGATGATGATGTTATCCTAGCTGACACTTTTCTTGCTAATTTGGACCACTCACCAGATGAGGCAGTACCCCGTAGTGTTGATAATTTGTCTCGTCAAGAGTTGGTTGAGTTGCAGGTTGCTGACCCTGAGTTGAAAGGTCTAGCTAACTCTGCTTACAGTGAAGAAGAGTCAGCCGGTGCTTCTACTTGTTATTATGTAAAGTCAGGAGTACTTATGAGGAAGTGGAGACCCTCAACAGCATCAGCCGACTGTGAATGGGAGGTTGTACATCAAGTTGTCATCCCTCGTGTTTGTAGGCAGGATATCATTAGAGTGGCTCATGATTCCAGTTTGGCAGGACACCTTGGAGTGAGGAAGACTGTGGCACGCATTTTGAAACACTTCTACTGGTCAGGTATCTTCAGGATGTTTCCTGGTATTGTAAGTCTTGTCACACCTGTCAAGTTGTGGGGAAGTGTAATCAGACCGAAAAGGTTGCACCTCTAGTTCCCATTCCTCCTTTTGAGGCGCCTTTCACCCGTGTGTTGGTGGATATTGTGGGCCCTCTTCCTAAGACTTCTTCAGGATTTTCTTATGTGTTGACCATGATTGATATGGCTACTCGTTATCCTGAAGCCATTCCACTTAGAAACATCTCAGCAAAGAACGTGGTTAAGGAAATGCTAGGGTTCTTCACAAAGTTTGGTCTGCCCAAGGAGGTACAGTCAGACCGAGGAAGTAATTTCATGTCAAATGTTTTCAAGCAGTCTCTGAAAGAGTTGGGCATCACCCAGATCACGTCTTCAGCTTACCATCCCCAGACCCAAGGAGCGTTGGAGAGATATCATCAAACACTCAAATCGATGCTCAAGAAATACTGTTTGGAACATCAGAAAGACTGGGATAAAGGTCTTCCATTCGTTGTGTTTGCTGCAAGAGAATCTCCAAATGAATCACTGGGCTTCTCACCTTTTGAACTACTGTTTGGCCATGAAGTAAGAGGACCCCTTAAGCTACTCAAGGAATGCTGGCTGTCGGAGGAAGATGACGTCAACCTGCTGGAGTATGTGATGAATTTCAAAGAACGGCTGTCCACTGCTTTACAGCTGGCGAGAGAGAATTTAGGAACTGCTCAGAAGATGAAGACTTGGTATGACAAGAAGTCCAGGTTACGCCACTTTCAGCCAGTAGATCAGGTTTTGATTCTGCTACCAGTTCATGGGCAACCTCTTCAAGCCAAGTTTAGTGGTCCTTATTTCGTGGAGAAGAAACTCAGTGATGTCAACTATGTCATCGCCACACCAGATCGTAGAAAGAGCAAGCAACTATGTCACATCAACATGCTAAAGTTATATCACAGGCGGGACGAAAATAATCCAGTCTGCACTGTAGCTGTTCCACCCGAGTCTACAAGTGAAGTTCTCCCATGCAGCATGAGCCTGAGTGATAGTTTGGGGAAGAATCCTGATATCATGAATGATCTCCAGACTAAGCTTTATCATATACCTCCTCAGGAAAGGCAGGAGTTTTCGGCATTACTGCAGGAGTACCCGCAAGTGTTCCGTGCTACTCCAGGAAGAACCACTGTGTTGATGCATGATGTCGATGTTGGAGACGCAAAGCCAATTAAATTGCCTCCTTACCGTGTGAACCCAGTGAAAGTTCCTCTCATCCAGAAGGAGCTTGGCTACCTGTTGGACCACAAGATGATTGAGCCCTGTCAGAGCGAGTGGAGTTCTCCTGTCACTCTGGTCCCTAAGCCAGGTGGGTCACAGCGGCTTTGCATTGACTACACACGTGTTAATCAGATAACTAAAACA
This sequence comes from Coenobita brevimanus, assembly GCF_032717465.1. Classification (NCBI taxonomy): domain Eukaryota; kingdom Metazoa; phylum Arthropoda; class Malacostraca; order Decapoda; family Coenobitidae; genus Coenobita; species Coenobita brevimanus. The sequence continues at coordinate 5,425,208 of NC_137008.1, read as the reverse complement.
GACACTTACCCTCTCCCTCGTGTGGAAGATTGCATAGACAAGATCGGAAAGGCTAGGTACATAAGTAAGTTTGATTTGTTAAAGGGATACTGGCAAGTACCTATGACTGAACGTGCTAGGGAGATCTCATGTTTTGTGAAATTAGGAGGGACTTTTGCATGTTCTGTAATGCCATGTACAGATTGTTTTAGAGTAATAAGAAATTTACTTTGTAAATTTCTTTTTTCTTTGTGGGGAGGTGTTACATAGCCTATGATTTCATCATCCTTTGTGTAATTTTAACGCACAGTATGCTGCATGTTTGATCACGAGCGTGTTCTGCCTCAGTCCCCCCCTTCTACCGTTATAGTAGAGTAAGTCGTTCTCTCTGTTGTCCAGAGCGGGATTGTGAACTCTATGTCCCCATGGCTTTCATTTGCGCGTCCTCTTACAAGTTGTATCAGGCTCTGCCGGCCCCTATATAATGAGCTCAGTCTCTGCATCATTGCCACTTAGATCTGCTCCTCATTTTGTTCACATCTCTGTCCTCCCCTGTACAGATATTATTATTGTGAGTGCTCAAGAAATCTCCAAACATCTAGCAGCTGTGTGTAATTTGAGTATAACGGTTATTGCATTTTTTCTTGTGCTGTGTAGCATAGGGTTAGTTCTTAGGCCTAGTGAGGTCTTTGTGATTAATGTTGGGTTTTATGTCAGTCATTTTTGATAATAGTTTGTATCTGTAATAATTTATCTGGCATTCACTGAGTATTATCTGGTATCTCATTTTATCAGGGCTGACTTAGATAAAATTTACTCTTGCTAATTTCGTGTTAATAGAGGCTATTGCAGTTAACCATATATTTAACCTGTTTTTGCCATTAAATTATCCTTATGAGTCCTGAATGTTTTGTTGTTAATTTAAGCATTAAACTTTAACTTGTAATTTTACCTAACTCTTTGGTTTTGAACCTGGAACTTTACGGGACAGTAGTGACTCTTCGTATTCTCACTTAAAGTGTACATTATCTTTCTCTGTTCCGTAACAATATATATATATATATATATGGTTTCAGGTATGGATTTTCCTTTCGGGAGCAAAATCTTCAATAGGAAGAACGAAAGCAGGGCAGATACATATATATATATATATATATATATATATATATATATATATATATATATATATATATATATATATATATAATATTTTTTATATAAATAACAGAACGGAGGAAGGAAAAACAAATGAGTAAAAAAAAATAATTCATACACCAGATTACTGGTGTCCTCTGTTAATATATATATATATATATATATATATATATATATATATATATATATATATATATATATATATATATATATATATATATATATTAACAGAGGACACTAGTAATCTGGTGTATGGATTATTTTTTTTTAATCAAACAAATGAGTAAAAAAAAATAATCCATACACCAGATTACTGGTGTCCTCTGTTAATATATATATATATATATATATATATATATATATATATATATATATATATATATATATATATATATATATATATATATATATATATATATATATATATATATATATTCACAGAGGACACCAGTAATCTGGTGTATGGATTATTTTTTTTTTACTCATTTGTTTTTCCTTCCTCCGTTCTGTTATTTATATAAAAAATATTATATATATATATATATATATATATATATATATATATATATATATAATCACCTACGTATTAAGTGTTGAAGGTGTTGTGTTTTTAGTTGGACTTAGTTGGACTTCAATACAGTTGTTTGTCTCGAGTTTCGTATTCATGATATACAATGATTCCAACATGAGGAGGTCGGCTCTGTTACGGCTAGTAGTCAGTATGGCAAAATATACACTAGTGATTGGGTAATCAGCAACTTAACTGTATGCGTATCGCGGATGGAGGTGGAGAGAGGAGTAAAGTGTGATTACCTCATGGTGCCCTTCCCTCGTGTTCGAAAACCCTTTGCTGAGTTGATCTAGTAGTGGAAACAACTTATCGAACATTACATTTCTAACATTTAACCTTTCGATTATTGAACTTTCTTAGCTTGTCCCAAACTGTATAAATCAAATAGTATCAAGACACTTTTTAGCAGAGCTTATCTTATTTGTTCTGACTACTCTCACTTTGATGATGAAAATAAATATTTGTATAACCTGTTTGTACAAAATGCATACCCAATTGGCATATCTGTTTAACTACGTAAAATTCCCACGATGTTTTGTAACCATACCGTCCAGTAAATTCTGTCACCAGACAATCATTGTCACCCACCCTTCCCTTTCTAGATCACGTAATCTCCACCATTACAAAGTTACATGACTGTCTTAAAGAATTCGTCCTCACATTGATTTTCTGTTTGTTGTTAAGAAGTTACACTATTAAATGTGTGTTACGTAGCACACAAACCATACTTTACCTTCAGAGACTCTGTGCTGTGTATCAGTTTAAACATTGGGGTTTGTTGAATCTTTTTTTTGTTTTCTGTCTTGAATAAGCTCCTTGATGTGTAAAGAAAAGTTAAGGTCTTTGGCGTTGCCACTAGGAACATTAGATATTCCTGCTGTTTAATGATTGTAATTACTAATTTTATATTAAAATTTTTAATACTTGCTCAATATCTTGAATGAAATGCGCTCAGTTTGCCTTCTTGTAGTTGGTTGTGGTTTTTCTTTTCTTTGGATTTAGTTTTTTTCTCTATGGTGTGATGATGGATAGGTGATCTAATGGGGAGAGATTATGTACTATTTTCCAGGAAATTTTTATGGCTAGTTCAGGTGCACACAGTGATGACGAGGGAGACTCATCTCATTCCACCTGTGTGATCATTTTCAGATATACTGATTTTTTTTTTTTATCGCCCGCCTTTACCAAGGCGAAGCGATAATGTTTTTTCGCCTCTTTGTGTGTGTGTGTGTGTGTGTGTGTGTGTGTGTGTGTGTGTGTGTGTGTGTGTGTATCTATTCCCATTATAGCTCATGAACGGCTTGATCTATCAACTTGAAATCTTGAGGATATCAAGATGTGGCCATAATCTTGGATGATTTCGAAAATCAGCATTTCGGGTCAAGGTCACCAAAATGGGTTCCAAAGGTCAACTAGTTTTATCACCCACTTTTAGCATCATTGTATCTCATGAACGGCTTGAGCTATCAGCATGAAACTTGCAGGGTATCAAGATATTGCCAAAATCTTGAACGAGTTCGAAAATGGGCAGTCGGGGTCAAGGTCAAAGACACCAAAATGGCTGCCAAAGACCAACTAGTTTTTATTGCCTCCCGTTAGCGCCATTATATCTCATGAACGGCTTGAGCTATCAAAATTAAACTTTCAGGGTATGAAGATTTGGGCAAAATCTTCTGGCAGCCGCCCCCCAGCGTCCCCCGGGGAGGGTGCGGCCCCTGGGCCCCCCTGGAAATGGCTCCGCCCTCAGGCCCCCGGGGAGTGGCGCCTCTCAGCCATCCCAGAGTGGCTCCTGCCTTCAGCCCAGGAGGCCCCGCCCTCTGCCCCCCGGGGGGGGGGGCGCCGCTTCTTTGCCACCACCAGGGGGCCCCCGTCCTCGGCCTCCCGAGGGGGGGCGGCGCTTGTAACTTGGCTAACAGCATATTCTGGGGGGACAATTAGCATTTGGCTCCTGAATGCTTTTCTTTCATTTAGATTGTGTAAATGTTCAACCTGTCCTAGAATAAGGCGTGCTTAGTTGTCGTGTGTCTAAGCGTTTTGCCATAAAGGGTCCTTTTGCATTTAAATATCCTGCTGTAATTAATTACACTCAGGGTGTTCTGGAGCTGAGTGAGGAATGGGAGGTATCCTTTGGGACATGATGTAAGTGGAGGTATGAAATATTTAAGAATGCTGTATGTTCCATTAAGTATTCTTGTTTATTGCGATGTTGGGTTGCTGACTGAGTTTGGGAGTAAACTTCAGAAATAAAAAATGAATCTATCAAAAGGAAAATTAAGACTTCTGACGGAAATGAAATCGCGGCAAGTACAGTGAATGTGAATGCTTGGGAAATGGAGAATTTGAGTCCCTTCAAATATTTAAGTAGTGTGATGAACAAGGAGAGAAGTTTAAAGAATAACATGAGAGAAAGGATGTAGGAGGAAAACAAGTTGTTGCTACAGAGGGGGATGAGATAATCAGCGCGAATAACGAGGTGATAATGAAAGGAAAGAAGTTGTTGCATGACTATATTTTGAACCACATTTTCTGGTGCCGAACTGATGACTGGACTTTGCTGACGAGCACACGTCAAAAGTATGCGAAGTAGATATTAGTTATCTGAGACGTGAATGTGGAGTTTCATTGAGAGACATGCAGACATACGAAGAAGCTCGAGAGTTACGTGGTGTTGATGAGGATGTACAAGAAAGTGTTGGGAATCGTGCCCTGAGATGTTTTGGCCATGTGGAGAGAATGGAAAATGAAAGGTTGACTACCAGAGTGTATGAATGAGTGGAGGGGGGAAGGGAGAACAAGTATTATGTGGAGATATATATGAACTGGGGGGGGAGTGATTTGGAGTAAGGGCAGCCTGACCGCAGTGGCCATGATGTAACTCAAGCCATTTACTGTATTTGTGGTCATCCCTTTTGGAGTTAAGACATCTGACTATTGACTGAGAGACAGGAAATGCTTAAAATTTATCTCGAAAAGAGGAACGGAAGCCCCTAATTTTTTACTGTAATTTCTGAAACACTTGATGAGAATAGAACGTGTCTGATTCTCTGCATCCTTTTATATCTGTATTATGCAATGTGGGCTGCAAGCTGATCAAAAGTAAATAGTACATTTGTTTAATAAATGTCCATAAAATTGGTCTTACTTTTACCACCCGCGTTGCGAAGCGAGCGGAGTGGTAATTTTTTTCATTCGTGAGGTTGGCTGGCTGGCTTTGTGTGTGGGTAAACAAGATATGAACGGCTTGAGCTATCAACATGAACATTTCAGGGTATCAAAATATGGCTAAAATCTTGGATGAGTTCGAAAATAGGCATTCGGAGTCAAAGTCAAGGTCACTAAAATGAGTGCAACAGGTCAATTTGTTGACCTTTTGTGACCTTGACCTTGACCCCGAGTGCCCATTTTCGAACTCGTCCAAGATTTTGGTCATATTTTGCTACCTGGACATTTTCATGTTGATATCTCAAGCCATTCACGAGCTATCTTGTTTACCTACGCACATGGGCGTCCGGAGGGGGGGGGGCAAGGAGGGCAGTTCCCCCCCCCTTGGATTCGAAGGCTTCAGTTCTTGTTCAAGGATGATTGAGTGATTTGAGTCGATTCATGCATTCTGTCACTATGCATTTGATGCAAGTCATGTTACTCATGCCTATTTGGAGTGTGTGTATTTTCATATAACCGCACATACAGTATATGTATAATTTTTTTGTCCCCTCTTGCAAAAAATCCTACGGACGCCCCTGCCCACACACAAAGAAAGTCAGCCAGCCAACCTCACAACTGAAAACATTACCACTCCGCTCGCTAATCATCCGCGTTGCGAAGCAAGCGGAGTGGCAATGTTTTCAGTTGTGAGGTTGGCTGGCTGGCTTTGTGTGTGTTTTACATCCTGAATTTGCGTCAAATCAGAAATGGAGGTGCAAAATTATGTGCTAGGGAAAAACTTCCCTGCTCCGCTGGTGGTGAGATGCCATTGTAAGATGGCTTCTAGTTTATCATAATGTTCTTGGATATTGAAACAGAAGATTACTGTATGCAAATAACATATGAATGAAACTTACAGATCAATTCGATGACAAGGTGTAGGAGAAACTTATGTTAAATTCGAGAAAATGGTTTAAAAGAAACTTACGATAAAGTACTAGAAGACATCATGGACATCAAGAGGATCGTAAAAAAATAAATAAATAAATAAACAATAACGAAAGGATACAATTTCACCCAAGAGTTTCACTCCTGCCCTGGAAGGCGTTTTAAGAAATTCAAATTGAGTTAACGATAGAATGACCATAAATGGTGAGACATGGAAGATACTATAAATGGCAGACGACATAGTCCTTTAAAGTGAACCAGTGGAGGAATAACAAGACCTGGTAATTGATCTGAACAGGAAAAGTCCGAAGGTAAGTTTGAAAATCAGTGTGTGGAAAATGAATGCTATTCTTAATTAACAGCAATGTTAATCTCCGATTAGTAAAAACAGAATATAAATCATAGTGTGTTCAGAATTACAAATTAATAAGGTAGGCAGTTCAGGCAGACCAAATCAGTGTTAATGTAATCAAGCGATGAATATTAGCTGAATGGAGAGCTTTGGCAAATTAATTAACTTCACGAAGGGTAAGCAAATATCATTTTGCCAAAAGAGATTGCTGTTTAATCAACATGTTGTTTCCCTTCTAATTTAAGCATTGGAAAAGTTGACTCCATCAAAATCCTCGGAACGTAAACTTATTTTTAGAGAGGATTGAAACGTTATGTTTAGGGTCACGTAAATGGAAAAAAAATGCTTCCTGGATAAGGACACTGACGAGGACTAGAAAGTGTAACCTATGAATTCAAAATATCAGCATAAATACACGAGTGTGGGCAGACCACCTCCTTCGTGAAACAGATAGCAAACAGACAGCAAGAATAAGTGGGTATAAACACAGGGAGAAAGAACATGCAAATAAAACGGCGGTTCTCAAACTACGGGTCACAACTCAAAAATAGTTGCGAGAGGAATTTCGATGGATCGCACAGACATAGAATAGTCTTAATGCTTTCAACATATTTCAGTTACTTATTGAAATTATCATTATTATTATATCTGCATACACATTAATAATATGACAGACTATATACTGGCTGCTCACGATATATATCCGCACAGAGTTATTACAACTGTCATCTAGTAAGTGGGGCGAAATCAATTAAATTTTTCGAGAGTAACGCCACCTGACCTTTCCTCCCAGTCAACAATCCCAGCTCACCTGCATCTGGTGAGTACTCATAATCAGGTCAGCAGAGTCTCAATAATGCATACCTAACGGGCAGAAAAATCTTGTATCTCTCATATATGATGCTAAGAATATTTAATGCCTACATACCAGTACCTGTGCTGTATGTCTGAAATCAGGATAACTGATATTTTGGAACTGATCTGAATAAAAGTGGCACCTGCTTGCAGTTTCGCAGAGAAGCAACGAACATTAATCTACAGAAAAAGTGATTAAACTGCAGGAGCTGTGTGTGTGTGTGTGTGTTTAAGATTCATAGAATGAACGACATGGATGCACAGATTCGAGGAGGTTTGGAAGCCGTGAGATTCTACGAAGACTATTTGGTGGGTCGTGGGACGAAACAGAACCACTGAAACAGAGGACGAAGTGACAAGATGAAATTTGAAGATTCACTGGGACTGGATGCAACAAGTTAACAGCTATTAGTTCATATTGCAAAAAGATGGGAGTGCCTTTCATCTTGCAGAGGACTACATAAAGCTAATGATGATCATGATGATGATGAGGTAGAGGGCGAGGAGGAGGAAAGTCAATAGAGTGGTCTTATAAGCTAGTAACACTCCAAAACTTCCACTAACCTGTCCTCTTCCGCATATCTGACCTTTCGTTTTCGCAGCCCCTTGCCTCCGCTTCACCTTGTTTCCTTCCTTCCAGCCCTTGTGTCCCGTAGTATCTCTCCTGCCATTCCATCAATCATTTACCCTCTTCGTTTTACCTGACAGTCCACATCCTTTTCACTTGGACCAAAGTCCCCTTAATTCGCTTACCTTAGTTAAATATTACTACCATTCACCCTCCAATTCTGTCTCCCCTATATATTTTTTTTTTTTTTTTTTTTTTACTTTGTCCGTCTCTCACTTTATTTTCTCCATTCTGCTTTCTCGTCTTAACACATTTATATTCAGTGACATTCTGATCCTCAAAACACCGCTTTTTCTCTCCATTCCTCCCTTTCCATCATTATATATCTGTATATCTTTCTACCCACTGTATCCTCAATCACCATTTCCTCTCTTCCGGGACACTGTCTTTTGTCATGAACTGGTCTTGCCAGAATCTGTTCCTCTTAAACCAAGCCTTTCCTATTACTTTCTATACACTCATGCACTTTTTCCGCTTCTCATGTTATGTTCTCCCCTTTTTTCAGACTGTCCCATCGCATGTAATTAGATATTCCTGTATGTTTTTTCATTCATTAAATACTGTATCATTGTTAGGTCATTTTTTTTTCTGCATAAATCATTTTCATTCCTTTCATCTTCATTCTTTTCCTCTCTTTTCCTGTTGTACGTCTCTTAAGTAATTATTTTTTTTCTCTCCTCACGGCTTCCCTTTACATCACATCACTTTGCCTTTCTTCATCATTCCTCTAAGCTGACTGCCCTCCTTATTTTCCTATTCAGTCCTTCTAATTCAGATTTATCTGTCACTAGATAGTGAGTACAACTGAATTCGGCAGAGGGAAATTTCAACTGCCTATGATCTTTCAGTGAGATTAACTTAATTCTTCCAAAGAGGCTTATTTTATTTCACCTATAATTGGAAAAACGTTCCAGCGGTCTCTCTATCCTATTCTTAGCTTTAAAAAATGTAAGAATCCGTCCTGAGGTTCAGCCCAACCATTGTTATGACGATAATTTCAGATTCTCAGTAATTCTCAGTCTTTACACACATGTATATATATATATATATATATATATATATATATATATATATATATATATATATATATATATATATATATATATATATATATATATATATATATATATATATATATATATATATATATATATATATATATATATATATATATTTATTTACTTATTTATTTATTTTTATTTTTTTGCCTGCTTCGGTCCTATTGTTTCCCTTATTTCTTATTAATACCTTTTTGTAACAATGGAATGGTTGCCGTACCTTCACCTGCATGTTCACCTCTAATTGCACTTCCCCTTATTCCTATAGCTTTTATCTTTACCAGTATTTCAATGCCGATTCTTAACTCTTTTTTTCTCCGTGCTCCCACTTCTTTGAATTATCTCATCCACCATGTATTCCACTTCGTTACAGGCTCTGCTCGCATTTCTCTTGTACGCTTTAATTTCCATTTTCTTCTCATAACCTCTCCCTCTTGGTATTTTACAGCTCAGATTAGTCGTTCCTTCCCCTAACTTACCAACCTATCTTCGCATATTCTTCCCATTCTTATTTCTTAGTATACAAGCCATATATTTTATATCTTTACCACTGGCACTGTTTCTCATGTACCAAGACCCAGTTCCGTTTTTCCTCTCGTCCCCTCTCTTTCTCCTCTCCTTATATGCTACTCTATTTCTAACCTCCCACCCCCATCCCTTCTCTCTATCACGCAAGTTCCTTCACCACCATATCTGGTCTTTTCTCACTTTAATCTTACTTCCAGATAATGTTTGCATGTTGGATGTCTGTCCTGAACTCAAACCGTCACTCCACACGCAACGCATTTCATTCTTGAAAGTATTTCTCAACGTGTACTGTAGATCGTGAACTCCATGGTGATCCCCAAAGATTTTGTATAGTTCACAGGTAAGTGTAATAAATTATGAAATGGTGATGTTACATGTAACACTTTTCTTTTCGATATAATCACAACTGGGAGGTATAATGATATTGTCTGCATAACACCTGCTACTGGATAATTCTTTTACGCCAGTAGTCATGCTCGTCAAATAACTGCACTCTTTGCTTTCACGACAGGGAGGCGGGGACCAAATCATTAGAGAGGTGGTCTGCAGTCCTAAAGGACCATGGTTTGTATCTTGGCTTGGACAGTAAATAGTTTAAAGATCTAATAACCTTACAAGAAACAGTATTGATCTACAAAAATTCCCGCCGGCATGTAAAAATAATCCCTCTAAAAAATCTACACCAGTCGAGTATAAGACAGCCCAAGCATGTATTCAGTATGGACGGTGGGTTTTATCACCGAAGTGGTGGCACATGGATGTGTCTGGTTAGCAGGATTGCTGGGCCTCTGGAAACGGGCTGTGAAGCTGCTGCCCAGAGTCGGACACACACACACACACACACACACACACACACACACACACACACACACACACACACACACACACACACACACACACACACACACACACACGGACGCGCGCGCGCGTGCAAATACTGATGGAAAAATAGGGGACATTTAGCTTACGATTCCCTCTGAGACCTGTTCATTGTCAGTAAATATTTGCGTAAAACGGTTCAGTCTTTAATTTATGCCAGAGGCGTCAAACTGGTGGCCCGCTGGCCATATGTGGCCCTCGAAGAGGAAAGGAGTGGACCGCGATGACTTAAGAAAAATGAGAAATAACACACAGATAATCCAATAAAATGTCATATGATCAAGTGAACAAATATTACAGCACTCGTAGGAAATATTTATTGATAATATAATTGATAATTATACCATTTGAATTATTTAATGATGAACAAATATCCACGAAAACATGGGGGAATGAAGAGGTGAGAGAGACTGTGGCACAAAAGAAGAAAGCATACAGTGAGTGGATGAGAAACAGGGGCGTTGAAGAAGTTGAGAAACGGAAGAGTGAGTTATATGTAAAGAGGAAGAGAGAGGTGAAAAGAATAGTAAGGGAGAGTAAGAACAGACTGGATGAGGAATTTGGAAGGAAATTGGGTGTAAAGTGGACAGAACTAAGAAAATGTTGTGGAAAGAGATAAAGAGAGTTAGACAGGTGCCAAAGAAGTAAGCAGGGGAGTGAAAGATAATAACGGTAGGTTACTAGTGGAGAAGGGAGAAAAAGTGAGCAGATGGAGAGAACACTTTAAGGAATTGTTGAACATAGAGAATGAAAGTAATGCAAGTATAAGTGGCTGGGAGAAGGAGGGATATGGAAAGAGGGGAAGAAATCAGTGGGATGGAAGTCGTTGAAGCAATGAAGAAAGTCAAATTGGGGAAAGCCCCAGGAATTGATGGAGTGTGTGGTGAACTGCTGAAGCATGGGGGAGAGATAGTAATAGAATGGATTTGGAAGATGTGCAGATTGGCCTGGAAGGAAGGTAGAGTCCCGGAGGATTGGAAGTCAGGTACAATTATTCCCCTGTACAAAGGAAAAGGGGAAAAAGAAGTGTGTGGTAATCATAGGGGCATTTGTCTTCTTAGTGTACTAGGAAAAGTATATGGTAGGATACTTATTGACAGAGTTAAGGAAATAACAGCGGAATTAGCTGGAGAAGAACAGAGAGGTTTTAGAAAGGGAAGAGCCTGTGCAGATCAGATGTTCATTCTTAAATATTTAGTGGAAAAGTTTCTATAGAAGGGAAAGAAGTTGTGTGCGGTCTTCATGGTTTTGGAGAAAGCATATGAGTGGGTGAATAGACAAGGATTGTGGAAAGTATTAAGAATATATGAAGGAGATGGGAAGTTGTTGAAGGCCGTGAAGAGTATGTATGAGGGTGTTAAGGTTGCAGTGCGTGTTTTTCTTTTTTTTTTTTTAATGCGAGGATAAAGGAACCAAAGGCCATGAGCCCGCAGTAACAGTTCCCTCCAAGAGAAAAACAAAATTCAATAGAGAGCCAAATTCAAGATCCGATCATTTTGAGATGCCTGGACACCTTCGTTTGAAAGACCGGAGATCATAGGCAGCAGGAAATACAGACAGAGAGAGACAGTTCCAGAGCTGACCTGTTGCATAAATGAAAGACTGGGAGTAACGGTTAACTCTTGCATTAGAGAGTTGGACAGAAAAGGGATGAGAGTTTGCTGCCAGACGGGTGCTACGCGCCCGTCGTAGAGGTGGAGGAATGCAAGCAGACAGTTCAGAGGAGCAGTGACCATTAAAGTAGCGATAGAAAAGAGATAAAGATGCAACTGTGCGGCGAAGAGACAGAGGTTGAAGGGAGTCAGTAAGAGGAGGAGAGTTAATGAGACGAAAAGCCTTTGACTCCACCCTATTGAGAAGAGCTGTATGTGGGGAGCCTCCCCACACATGAGAGTTGTACTCCACACAGGGGCGGATAAAACCCCTGTATAGAGTCAACAATTGTGCAGGGGTAAAGAAAGAGTGGAGTCGGCTTAGCACACCCAATCTCTAGGAAGCAGATTTTACAAGAGATGTAATATGATCTTTCCAAGATAAATCCCGAGTTAATGAAACCCCAAGCATGTTCAAGGATGATGCAGGATTAAGCTGAATATTATTAAACATTAGTGGGTATACCTGTGGAAGATTTTGTTGGGTTGATAGGTGTAAGAACTGAGTCTTAGATGCATTAAAAACAACCATATTATTTTTACCTCAGTCAGAGATACGAGCCAAGTCAGACATTAGGTGTGCCATAGCCTCATCCCTTGTCTGTTGAAGTAACTGTTGAGATGGGAGTTGCGGGAACCGAATGGAAAGGTGAAGGGTGGAGTCATCAGCGTACGAGTGGATAGGGTTAGATGTACAGCTTAGAAGATCTTTGATGAATAAAAGGAAGAGAGTTGGTGATAGGACGGAGCCCTGAGGAACACCACTGTTGATAGATCTAGGAGAAGAACGATGGCCGTCTACAACAGCGGCTATAGAACGACCAGAAAGGAAGCTAGCGATGAAGGCACAGATAGAAGGATAGAAATCGAAGGAGGGCAGTTTGGAAATTAAAGATTTATGCCAGACTCGATCGAAAGCCTTTGAGATGTCAAGCGCAATGGCAAAGCTTTCGCCAAAGTCCCGAAAGGAGGATGACCAGGAGTCCGAAAGGTAGGTGAGAAGATAGCCAGTGGAGCGTCCCTGACGGAACCCATACTGACGATCGGAAAGAAGGTTGTGATAGGAAAGATGCCTTAAAATTTTTCTATTGAGAATTGACTCGAAAACTTTTGAAATACAGGACGTTAAAGCAATTGGACGATAGTTAGAGGGTTGGGAGTGGTCACCCTTCTTTGGGACTGGCTGAATGAGAGCAAACTTCCAGCAAGAAGGAAAGGTACAAGTTGACAGACAAAGGCGAAAGAGTTTGCCTAGGCAGGGTGTAAGCACAGAAGCACAGTTCTTGAGAACAACAGGAGGGACCCCATCAGGCTCATATGCCTTGTTAGTACTGAGGCCAGTGATGGCAGAAAATACATCAACTGAAGAAATTTTAATGTCAGCCATGAGGAAGTCAGAGGGGGGAAGTGATGGAGGAACAGCACCGGAATCGTCTATGGTGGAATTGGAGGAGAAAGTCTGTGCGAAGAGATCTGCTTTATCAGTAGAAGAAATAGCTACAGAACCATCAGAGTAGAAAAGAGAAGGGAAGGATGATGAGGTAAAGTTGTTAGAATGATTTTTGGCAAGGTGCCAGAAGGAGTGGAAAGAATTCGAGTTGGAGAGTTGAGAGCATTTAGTATGGATGAAATTATTTTTAGTAGAGCGAAGAACAGACTTAGCATGATTCCGGGCAGAAACGTAAAGATGATGTGATTCAGGGGTGGGTTGGCTCCGGTACCTTTTGTAGGCCCTCTCCTTGTTGCGGACAGCATTAGATCAAGCGTGATCAAACCAAGGCTTTCTTGCGTTAGTCAGAGGATATGAGAAAGGAATGTATGCTTCCATGCCCGAGAGAATAACCTCCGTAATGTGCAAGGCACACTCAGATGGCTCCCGGCCATGGAAGCAATAATCATTCCAGGCAAAATCAAAGAAGTACTGCCTGAGGGCCTCCCAGTCCGCGGCTCCAAAATGCCAGAGACGAGGTTTCCCTGGAGGGTCCACAGGCCGTACCGGAGTGATAGGACAGGTTAAGGTAATAAGATTGTGATCAGAGGAGCCCAACGGAGAGAAAAGATTAACAGAGTAAGCAGAAGGATTAGTTGTGAGGAAGAGGTCAAGTATGTTGGAGCTCTCTCCAAGGCGTTCAGGGATACGGGTAGGGTGCTGTACAAGCTGCTCTAGGTCATTAAGAATAGAAAAGATGTAGGCTTGTTCACCAGGTGGATCAGTGAAAGGAGAGGAGAGCCAAAGATGGTGGTGAACATTGAAATCTCCTAGAATGGAGATTTCAGAGAAAGGAGAAATGGATAGAATGTGTTCCATCGTAGAAGTAAGATAGTCGAAGTATTTTTGATAGTCAGTAGAAGTAGGGGATAAGTAAACAGCACAGATATATTTAGTCAGAGAATGACAGGAAAGCCGAAGCCAGAGTGTAGAGAATTCAGAAGAATCGAGTTCAGGAACATGAGAGCAAGATGAGTCGTTGCGTATATATACACAACAGCCAGCTTTGGCTTTGAAATGAGTATAGAGAAAGTAGGAGGATACAGAAAAGGGTTTGCTGTCAATTGCCTCAGACAGCTGAGTCTCTGTTAGAAAAAGAAGGTGAGGTTTAGAGGAGGAGAGGTGGTGCTCAACAGAGCGAAAGTTAGAGGAAAGGCCGCAAATGTTGCAGAAATGAAGAAGAAGAGAGTCAGACAGTGGTTCCAGGTACCTCGAGTCGTCATCGGGAGAGGGGCGGATGGTGGGGGCATTTATGGTCCCCCCCCCCCCTGGGAACTCCGAGGCTTGATGAAGAGACGCCATTTTTGTTGATTTTTGAATAGGAAGTGTAATGTGTACTGTGCATGTAGTTTGGTGTAGATAGTTAGAGAAATTCGTAATGGAGAGCATGCTGACCTACTCTCTGTGTAACTGAGACACTGAAAAAATTCAGCAAAGGGGGATGGTCAGGAACTAGTCCTGAGGGCTGATGAAACGGGAGCTCCAGCACTCCCTGTCATCAGCTTTCCATCCACCTCGGGAGTACTGCCCTGCTCGACTGGTGCTACAGTCTACTCCTCAGATAGTGAAATGAGTGAATTTTTCTGTTTTAATGTTGGATTGAAACAAGGATGTGTCGTGTCTCCATGACTGTTCAGTCTGTATATGGATGGGGTTATAAAAGGGATACAAGATAGGGCAGTGGATGTTGGGGCGGCCCTAGTGAGAGAGGGCAGTGTTTGGAAACTCCCTGTACTGTTTTTTGCACATGATACTGTGTTGTTAAGTGATAACGAAGGGGAGCTGCAAGGCTTGGTGGATGAGTTTGGAAGAGTGTGTAAGAAGCAGAATCTAAAGATGATTGTAGGGAAGAGTAAAGTTACGGTGTTCGAGAGAAGTACAGTGAGGTTGGATGAGGAGCAAATAGGAAATGTGAATGCGTTTAAGTACTTGGGTAGTGTGATGAGTAAGGACGGAGGTTTAGAGGTTGAAGTGCTTGAAAGGGTACAGCAAGGAAGAAAGGTTGCTGGTTCCTTGAAAGCAGTGATAAGAAACAGGGAAGTGAGCATGGAAGTGAAAACGCAACTGTATGATAATATTTTGAAACCAACTCTAACGTATGGAAGTGAAGCCTGGACCTTGTTGGAGGGACATAAGTCAAGAGTGAGAGCAGTGGAATGAGTTATTTGAGAGGAACATGTGGAGTCACATGGAGAGACCGACTGACAAATGAGGAAGTGAAGGAGCGTTGTGATGTGGCTGTGGATGTGATATGAAGCGTTAGGAGAAACACACCGAGGTAGTTAGACCATGTGGAAAGGATGGAGAGTGAGAGACTGACGAGGAGAGTATGTGAGTGATGTGGAGGGGGGGAGAGGGAGGAAGAGGCCAAGGATGAGTTGGAGGGATAGAGTGGAGATGTATATGAGAGGGGGGGATGAACTGGGAGCAAGGCAATGAAATGGTGGGGGACAGGGCGACATGGAGGCGATTTGTTTGTGGCCACCCCTTAAGGGATTAAGGCGTCTGGTAATAGATAGATAGGTAGATAGTATTACCAATAACTGGAAGCAGAAGCCAATGCCACTGCAAGGGTTAGAAGGCCTACCGAACTTCGAACGTTTGAATAGGCTGCGGCTTTGCCATATTGTATATTATAGTTACGGTAGACTTCGCCCTTAGACGATCAACGTAACTGAAGTGTGGCCCTTGGGAAGGAATGAGATTGACACCACTGGGATAGCATAATGGCAAAGGACATGCCGACTGGAGGCGATTTGTCTGTGGCCACCGGTTACGGGATTTTATCGTCTGGCTATAGATATATAGATAGATTATTATTATTATTATTATTATTATTATTATTATTATTATTGTTGTTATTATTATTATTATTATTATTATTATTATTATTATTATTATTATTACTGCTACTACTACTACTACTACTACTACTACTACCGTTTATTATCATCATTATTATTATTATTATTATTATTATTATTATTATTATTATTATTATTATTATTATTATTATCATTAATTGGTGGTGACCATCATCCACTCACATCACATAGTGCTGCCTACTACTTCTTTCACCTATATCATTATTCTTCTGTTTCTGCCCTCCTTTCTTCCTGTTTCTCGCATCATTTCTGTCATTTTTAATACTCCTCTTTCTTTTTTCAGGTGGCTTTACAATGAGTGACATACCTAATGGATCCCGTAAATCAGGAAACCATTTACAACATTGAGTGGTAACCATATAACCAACCCACATGAGTTCCTTAAGTGTCAGCAAGTGGGTTGGCAGAGGGTTAGTGCCTCTCCCCGTAAGACCACTAACTCAAAGACAAACGGCCACCCCTTATGGGATTATGGTGTCTTGCTATAAACAGATAGATTAATAATGATAATAATAATAATAATAATAATAATAATAATAATAATAATAATAATATGCAGTGCTGCATTGGGTGTCTGCCCTTTCTTCTTTGCCTTCCTTCCTCTTCTTTCGTTCTTTCCACTTCCTTCTGCCTACGGGTGACTTTACACTCCCTTGTCTGTCTGTCTGTCTTGCCTTCATTCTTTACCCTTCCATCTGCCTATGGGGACTCTACACTGAGTGACAAACCAAATGGTTTCCTGCACACCAGGAAACCATGAACTAAGCTAGGTGGTAACCATATAACCATATTATGGCGCCTGGTGGTTTAGTGGGCAATTCAGGCGCTCCAATCGGATTGAACCTATGAAGGTTTATATCCAAGGGGTGGTTATGGTTTATTGCTCGGGTAATGCCACTCAGGGATCAATGAGGCTGGTCACTCTCATCTTAAATGTCATGAGAAACTTGCATAACCCCGGGCTCCTACGCTCCTCATGCAGAGAGAGAGAGAGAGAGAGAGAGAGCGTGCATGTTTTTACTTCTTAGCTCAAGCAGCTACCAGGTACAGCTGAGCCAAAGTAAAGGAAGTATAACGAGAAAGTCATTTGATTCTGATAATAAGAGCGCTGATAATTTCCTTATCACAGTGGTAGATTGCAATCCTTATTAGGACGACAGCAGGGAGCTGAATATTTACAAATAAGGAAAAATACACAAATAATATTCTACTTTTAAAGAAAATGAAAAATATTTATCTAACACTAACGATGCGTGATTTTTAAAGTCCGGGTTTGGGTACGTCATGAATTAATTTCTGTGGCCTGTAAAATAGTGACACATCATAAAAGTTGACGCTGATCATTTTTCACTCTCTCCAGGGCGACTAAATTTGTAGCTCCCAGGCAGTATATTTTCCAAGCCGTCAGATTTTTTGCTCTCTCAGCCTCCTCTGACTCTTTATTTTTATTTTTATAATAATGTCGCTCTTTACTGCAATAAAGTGGTAGACTCGTTCAACCAGAAGACTAATGATGACAGTACTAATGTTTCTATGACGTACTTTCAGTTAATAGCACTATATTGTGTTAAACAGAATTGAATACTAGAGCCATATCTATCATTGTAGGGCTAGCGAGTGGGACAGGCGCATGCAAAAACGTGGTGGTGCCG
The DNA here is from genome assembly GCF_032717465.1 of Coenobita brevimanus. Classification (NCBI taxonomy): domain Eukaryota; kingdom Metazoa; phylum Arthropoda; class Malacostraca; order Decapoda; family Coenobitidae; genus Coenobita; species Coenobita brevimanus. The sequence continues at coordinate 5,407,433 of NC_137008.1, read as the reverse complement.
GCAGGAGAGGCTTTTAAATATTTCTAAAGTCAAGTGATGGAGTGTGAAACAAGGCAACATTATAGCCCCCTTGGGGCTAAGATACAAATTAATGTGTGTGTGTGGATGAATGAATTGGGAGTGTGTCGTCCTGTCTCTGCTACATCCCTTTCTTTTGTGGAAGCAGTCTCTCTCTCTCTCTCTCTCTCTCTCTCTCTCTCTCTCTCTCTCTCTCTCTCTCTCTATGAGCCTAGCGGCCCTACAGGGCTGCTCAGCATTTGTCCGAATTGGAGTCGTCTTTGAACCAAGCTTTGCTTTGGAGCAAATGTTTTGCAGCAAGATAGGATCACAAAAACCTTGCCCAGTGACAACCGTTTCTGAAGAGATGCCACAACCACCGCCATCACAAGTAAGGCCACCACCCTCATCATCCCAGCTACCACCAGCACCTCACGACCACCATCACAGCTATCACCACCAACCCACCACCATCACCACAGCTACCCCCACCACCATCACAGCTACCATCAACACCACTACCACCACCATCATCATGACATCTACTGTACCACCGCCAACACCACCACAGCAGTCACCACCACCATCAGCACCATCAGTACCACAGCAACCACCATCATCAACACTACCACCAAAACCATCATCATCAACACTACACCAAAACCAGCATCATCAACACTACCATCAAAACCACCATCTTCAATATTACCACCACCATTACTAACACTACCATCACAGCAATCATCACCACCATCATCATCACAGCTGCCACCACCAACATAACTGCTACCAGCACCACCATCATCACTGATACCACCACTACCACCACCATCACAGCCACCACTCTTTTCAACAGAATAATGGCGTCCGTTTGTTGCAACATTGAACTAATAGACACCGGACTGCAGATGTACAACTCTCTCTCTCTCTCTCTCTCTCTCTCTCTCTCTCCAGTTAGTAAGGCATGAAATTATGTGGAAATGCCCCGCGGCCTCTTCCATGTGTGGTGATTGTAACACCAATGGGAATAATTTTATTAGGGTCCAAAGCACCCCTTCCTATAGAGACAATCGACGTCAAATTGAGACTGGCCCATCTGGACTCCAGTTCTAACCATCCTGCCTAGTTTCATCTAAATTCTTTTTTGTTCTGGCTGCGCTAACACACACACACACACACACACACACACACACACACACACACACACACACACACACACACACACACACACACACACACATGATTACAATACAGGTTTATATAGAAAGATATAAATAGATGGATATATACTCTCTCTCTCTACTATATATATATATATATATATATATATATATATATATATATATATATATATATATATATATATATATATATATATATATATATATATTTATATATATAGATTTGTTTATTCATTTATTTATATATATACACATATAGATAGATAGATAGATAGATAGATAGATATAGATAGATGAATACATACATGCATACATACATACAAAGGTAGATAAGAAAGTTTGTCTGACTGTCTGGTTGTATCTAATATACTATAGCACTAGCCGTGTGTTCACTCACTGGGTCGGTCCGGATCACTTGATGGTCGTGATCGTCAGCTTTTAACCTCCCGAAAAGGAGCTGAGAGCTCATGTTGTTCGATCTAAGGGCAAGCCTGTGACCTTCACACAAGCACACACCCGTCCCCTTGCTCAAGGGGAACAGTAACCACCCACTTCATCAGTGAAACTTTTCGCAACCTGAGCGAGGTTCAAACTCCCGTCTACCAGATGGCAAGCGAGAACGTTACCACTGACCCAGCGAGCGGTGTGTGTGTGTGTGTGTGTGTGTGTGTGTGTGTGTGTGTGTGTGTGTGTGTGTGTGTGTGTGTGTGTGTGTGTGTGTGTGTGTGTGTGTGTGTATTTTGGGCAGCTGAAACTACACATTCAAATTGCACAAAAATTGGCACAAAAATCGCAAAAAATTTGCTGATGTGAAAAAACTTAGTCCCATCACGATTGAAAAACTTTTACTATATTTAATGAGCAATCACATTTTGACCAAAAAACGCCGCTCCCGGCTCCCGGCATAGGATCTCCGTAGAATTTTTTGCCCATAGCTACAACTTAAATATACTGTACCAGTAGCCGTGTGTTTGTATGTGTATTCCAGACTTGCGTTCGGACAACTTGGGTTCCATTTCCAAAGCTGCAAATAACACGATCAATTGGTTAGCTGCAAAAAATCAAAGTGACAACGTTAGACTAGAGCAGCACATAAACGTGACTTGGATTACCTAAAATGATCGCAACTCGCACGCGAAGTGCGAGGAAACGCTGAGAAGCACGAGGAAACGAGTGCAAAGCACGAGAAAGTGAGCACACAGCGCGAGAGCCCTCTGCAGGGGCAAGTGCGAGGGGCCCAAAGGGCCCATGAGCACTTGTCTCCTCGATGGAAATCGTTAATGATGTGTTCAGAACACTATTAGCAGCTCTAACAGGTGTAACATTCTACGATGAATCAAAAGTTGCACATAACAGTTGCTAAAGTGGCACCATTGCTGGCCAGGATCAGAACAAATTTGAAATGATCAAGTCAGCTTGACAAAAATATGATACCAAATTACTGGAGAGTGGTTTTACAACCATAACATTATTTCAAGCAAACAATTGAAGCTAGCAATCTATGTATATTCTCAGTTAAGAGGTGAAATGAGCTGCCCAGCTAATAACCCATCTTCTCCGTGAAGCAGAGTTGAAATTCATTCTGCTTGTGACACATTCATTGTATTAATGTTGTTATCAACTAAAAAATCACCCACAAATGCGTAGGAAGCCATTGAAATCTCGAGTTTTCCATGGGAGTGTGCTACTTGAATCAGTGAATGCCTCAGTTGCGAAATCAGATTTTAAAAGATTTTCCGTTATAGCACTGTGTTTTCAGCCATCAAGTCTACCAATGAAATTTTGTATATTCCACCTATAATTTAAACCTGAGGGAAACTGTGATAACATGGCGCTCGCTCATTCGTACTTTACTGGTTGGTTACAACTGGTCGGATGGATGAACGGATTCTTGGAGTGAACAGGGAGGGTGGGGTGCATGGATAGAATTGAGTGCATGGGTGGTTGTGGTGAAGCAGGTTAGGTTTGGAGAGTGGGCAAGGTTGGGGGTGTGTGGTATGGCAGCGTGGATAGGTAGAGTGGATGAACAGAGTGGATGTGAAGGTGAGTGACTGGGTGGGCAGGGAGAGTGGATGGGTAAGGTAGGTCGGTGGGTGGGTGACCAGGGAAGCAAGAAGGGTTGGCAGGTGGGTGGCTAGTGGGAAAATATGCCCGTGGTAGGAATTATTCCCTGAGGAAATGGGACCAAGAAGGAACTCTGGTCCAGTGAATATAATTATACCCAGAGTGTCTTCTTCCACATGAGCAATGGTCATCCTGAGTCCCAGGAAACAGGGCGTTACCCAGGCAACGCCTGGTACCTTTGCATATATATATATATATATATATATATATATATATATATATATATATATATATATATATATATATATATATATATTCATTTTCATTAATTTTTCTTGGTATTGTACCCTGATAATAGTACAATATTTAGCATGGCAAATTTCGTTCTGTGTTTTTCCACTTTCTGATTGCAGTGAAAGTAACATTCTGTTTATCACAGACTATATCCCGTCACTGAATCGTTCCACCTCATCTTATGAAAATATATCTGTTGCTTGAAAAAATTGTGTTACAATAAGCTGGATAAAACGGACCACAAATTAATAGTGTCACTTATTACGTCAAGTTATTTAACCCTTTGAATGTCAAGGATGTCATTCTGTTGAATAAAATCGTCAACAGTTGACAAGAATGGCATACCCCGACTCCAACATCGCAGTCAAGAGTCACAGTGACTAGTATTATACATATGTCGACAATGGGTTTATCCACTCTGTTGAAAATCGTCAACAGAATGCAAACAGAATGTTCTTTAGGGTCGACTCCATCATCGTAGTCAAAGAGTTATAGACTATACTGTCTTAATCCTTTGATTCCATGGACATTCTCCCAGATGAATAAGTGTGTTTGTAGTTACTTAAAATAAAGACAAATAAAGCTTTGAACATAGCACTACAATCATTAACTTTCGTGTCTTTTCTTACTTTGCTTGTGTTCCTGTCTTCCTCTATCCTCCCAGATCTTTTCTTTTCATTCGTTCTTGTCTGTGCGTGTGTTGGGGGGGAGGTTTCTCTCTCTCTCTCTCTCTCTCTCTCTCTCTCTCTCTCTCTCATAGCTTTGTCTCCCGCCCTCCTTTTTGCTTGTTAGCTTGCATTTCTCCTTCCCTTCGTCCTTCTCCAGTGTCCTTCCTCCCTGCATCCAGCAGAAGGTATGCCCCTCTTGCTGGGCTACTTGTCATTATTACAGTAGCTGCCGTCCTGTTCAGTCAGTTGGTATCGCGTTACTGAATAGTGTTTTGAATAGGCGATTGCTGTGTCACTCCTGAGTTGTAATATATGTAACTCTGAAAATGGATATAGGCCGTTGTGTAAGCGTGCATTTTTCGCGAGGTCTCCTCCCAACCCACATACTCGCAAATGGCACATCATTATCTCCCTCCCTCGTCACTCATCCCTGCCCTGTTCTATTACATGTGCCACCATTATCTTGATTATGAGCTATTCTGGCACACCTGTTGCTAATGGTCTTGTTCTATCCTCGTCTCATGTATATATAAACACCACTGCGTCTCGCCTCCGTCATCCGTCTCTGCGTCATTACTCACGACTGTTCCTATCCTCCATCCATCCTTGTCTTCTTCATTTGGACTCCCCCCTCTGAACGAATTTCTACATAATCATCTTCCCTTACATCACCATTTATCATTTTCTTATACTTTATCCATCTCCCTCATCTCCTTCACACTTCCGTGTTTCATTTGTTCAGATTTCCCGTATTCCACTCTCTCTCTCTCTCTCTCTCTCTCTCTCTCCAGAAATACTGCTTCACCCAATTCCAGTCGTGGTCTTTATTATAAATATTGGCATTTATGTTTTTGACACGAACTTTTACATGAGCTTGTTATTATACGATACAATAATTATACTTACGAAATAACTGACCGACTGACTGCCCGATTCAGGACTTCAGTCACTCGATTCCTACATTATTTACCACGTTCAGAGTTATAAACTCATCATTACAAAGTGTACTTTTACTCCTTATTTCCTTTTCCCCATTTCTCTCTTCTGACTTTTTCACGTTGCCTCACTCTTACACTTAATATTCATATACTGCTCGACTGATCCCACTTCCTATCCATTTCCTCATTTTGGTCTTATTTTTCCTTTTCCTTCTTTTTATATTAAATAGTTATCTTCAATTTACACAAAAATTGGTGTGAGAGTTTAAAGTCAGCCATGAATAAAATGATTCTAACTAAGGATCAGTCAAAGGTCAGTGTCAAAGAACAACGTCGACTTAAACACCTTTGATCCACTGTGAACCAAAGTACGACAAAGTATTTATTGTCTGGGAAGGATGAAGTACTTTGGTTTATGGAACACTAGCAGGGATTTCTGGCGTTGCCCGGGTCAAGAAGGCGAACACTTTAATCCTATTTCTTCTAGTTCAGTCTTTCTTTCTACTCCAGAAAAACCATGTACAGTACCTCTTATGCTTTTGAAGTGGGATTATAAGAGGTCCAGCATCTTTCTATTTCAGCTTTCGCAGACTAACACACGGTGTTTGTGCACACTTGTTTACTATTACTGGTGACCTTAAATGACTTCTAACTGGTGACATCAAATGAACTCGGAGGTCAACCTCACACAGGCAGTGTCAGAACTGGAGGTCATGTGAGTCTCCATGTCGAAAAATGGCCTGCAGGGGGGCCCGGCGTTGCTGGGGCCAAAAAGGCGAACACTTTACCGGTGACCTCAAATGACCCAGATCTGAATTTTGACCCCCCCTGAAAACCATCCTTGGGTCACCCTGATTCAGAATATATGTGGGTCTGGGAGTTTCTGGCCCTTGGTTTGGGCGTGATTGGGGGACAAACAAACAAACAATGCGGTTCTTTTATATGTATAGAATAGTTCAAAGGTGAAGGTCAGGGTTGGAGTCAAACGCTCGTTCAACGATTATACGAGCAGTTCATGGGTGTTGCACTTCCTGTATAATTTACATGTATACAGCAGTGTGTGTGTGTGTGTGTGTGTGTGTGTGTGTGTGTGTGTGTGTGTGTGTGTGTGTGTGTGTGTGTGTGTGTGTGTGTGTGTGTGTGTGTAAATTTGCTGGTGGAGTATGATGCGTTGGGTAGGTTGATGGGAAGTGTGGTGGGATGGGTAGGGTGGGAGAGGTAGACGCATGGCTTGGTGGGCAGTGCGGAGTTGGTGGACAGATAGGTGGGTTGGGTGTGAAGTTGGCAGGTGAGTGGGTGGTTGGATGGGTGGGTGGCTATGCTTTATGGTTATTTCAGTGGACTGGGTGGAAGGGTGGTCAGGAGGGCAAGCTGGGTGGATAGGTTGGTGGTTAGGGCGGGTGGGTTGGAGGGTTTTGTTGGTTGGTATTTGAGTGCAATGGGTGGGTAGATGAATAGCTTCTCAAAAGTCAAAACAGAAGACGGGCTTACTACCAGTCCAGTGGGTGGAAGGGTTGTTTGGAGGGTGGGGGCAGATGGGGAATATACAGTATGTTTACTGGGAATAGGGCAATGGAGTAAATGGGTCTATGGTCGGAAAATGTCATGTGGGAAAATAGATTCATGAGGAATAAGTCGTTTTGAAGATGTTAGCCCAAGTGAAAACATAGGCCCACTGGCTGAAAGTGGTCCATAGGGGAAATAGGTCTATGGAAAAATATATAGGTTCATGGGGATGTTTAGTGTTATTCCAAGTGAATAAAATACAGTTGTGGGAAAGAAATGGTCGTTGGGGAAAGCAGGTCCAAGAGGACTATATGTCCATGGGGAAATAGGTCCATAATGTAAATTGTTCATGGGAAAACTGGTTCAATGGAAAAATAGATCACTGAAAAGAAAATAGGTTCATGGGTGAAAATAAGTCCACTGAGTAAAACAGGTCAATGAGGAACATAGGCCCATGGGGATAATAGGTACACAGAGGAAAAAAAGACAAATGGGGATTAAGAAAAAAAGGTCCATGGCATAAAAAAGGTTCATAGGGGAGGTTTCATTCTGAAACTAGGTCCATAGGGGAAATAGGCTTATGAAGAAAGTAGGTAAAATTAGAAAAATATACCGAAATAGGATAATAGGTTCATGGAGAAGGATACATCCATGAGGGAATATATATGATGGGTAGGGTACACGATTCTTGAGGAGTGTTGCCAAAGACAAAACACGTACACACACACACACACACACACACACACACACACACACACACACACACACATCTATCTATCTGTATATGTATGTGTATATGTACACATGTCTATTAATGTGACACTCCCTCTTTGTATCTATCAATCTATCTATTTATCTGTATAAACAGGGGTACCCCGCATTTTCTGGGTAACACCTTATGATCGTGCATCCTGGCATTGCCTGGACCCTGGATGACCACCTTCATTGTGGAACAATACCCCCTGGGACCCATTTTACCCACTGGACCTATGCTACTGCTTGAACTTATTTCCCCAAGGATAGATTCTCTATGGACTTATTCCTACCACGGAACTATTATTCGTATTTTGCTTCCCCCCCCCTCCAACTAACCCACTGGTTCTCAAACTGGAAGCCATGGACAGCAAGGGGGCCACAGCAGGATTTTAAGGGGCCATGATGGACTAGTGTTAATAGTAAATAAGACTGTGTATGCCTTACACCCACGTGAGGGGGCACGTGTTTAAGCTTGTCGCCTTGCTACGTATACTTGATACATCTTAACACTTCTGTACCAATCAGTAGACAAGAAAAAAGTAAGGCTAAGTGTCAACAATTCGTATGCAATATGCAGGAGTGAACATGTCGAGCAAACCATAAGTGTAGTCCTTTTTGCCGCAAGAGAAGGAATTCTTCCTACAGACTTAGGACAGCGAACATGATGCAACTGTGTCTCCCTCACTTCCTATTGTAACCTCCCTCTCGACCATGACCTCATTCGGCGCCTGGAGATATGTGTGAGAAATATCTACTGCTTTCTGCGCAGTACTCTAGTGTTACTTGCAAAAAATTTTATGGATATTAGTATGGTGAAATTGACATACATTTTTTTTCAGTCTACCCACCTATTGACATATTTATAAATTGATATACAATAGTTTTATAGTTTATGTATTCCTCCACACTGCCTTCCCAGATCGCTGGGTCCTCCTATCACACCTCTGCCTTTGATATTACTCTGACATATTCTCTTTGTAATCTCATTTTCTTTTCATTTTTAGATTCATTCATTTGTTTTTTATTATTGTTGGCCACTTGCTCCAAAAACATATAGCACTTATTTAAGTTATATGACGAATTTCAACTAATTCACTTTCACCAAACGATCCGAATTAAAATCAATACTAAAAGAAAATCACTGTTAGGTTAAATTTAAATCAAACAGCTTTCACAAAACCCAATTTCAATGCAGATTTAGCAGCTCTGACTTGAGATTCATGACAAATAATGTAATATTTTAACCTGCCGCATGCCAGAGCCATTTTAAAACGGCCTGACACAATGCCACGGCCAGTGCCACTGCCATTTTAAAAAGGTTTAAAATAAAAAATTCACTGTGACCGCATTTTTCAAGATTCACGGGTAAAAATTGGCAGGCATGTAAGGTAACTCTTCCTCTACCATCCCCCAGGCTGTCAAGGCCATACACTCACTCGCTGCCCTTCTCACGCTCGCTCTGCCTCACTCTGCCTGTGTGCCTCACCCAGTGCTGTACATAGTGAAGGCATTTTGTAAATATTTTCATGTAAGTGTAAGTTGTAAATATTTTCTTGTAAGTGTAAGGATGATATAGTGAAGTCAAGTTGTAAATACCTTCTTGTAAGTGCCAGGACTGTACGTAATGAAGTCAGGTTGTACCTATCTTCAAGTAAGAGTAAGATAATGCATTCACAGTGAGAAAGACATGCAAATTGTGATGCTGAAGTACGAGTAATAAGTAATCAGAAAAGTGTACTGAACATTGCTATACCTTCCTAGCATAAATACCTGAGTATACCTTATAGAAAACGGATTTCTCTCACGTATGTGGTGAGCATGAGAGAGCAGCTATACCTGTACATGTACACGAGTATGGAAGACTCAATAAAACTCATTTTCGAGCCTCGATAAGCAATTTAATGGTGAAATTCGTTGTTTCCACATCAAAATCTATCATTTTAGCCCAAAAAAAAGGCTGAAAAATGGCCAGCACTGGGGTGACCCTTAGGGCTAAAAATAGCCGGCAGGTGGTGGGTTAATGCAGGGTAGAATCAGCTAGGCTACAAATTTAAAACAGTATTTGTTTTTTGCTAGTTTCTTATAATAATCGTTGTTTTTGGATGATTACGTGTTCATATGTGGTATCTTACGGTATGTTTCTATTGCTGTCTTTGATACCTTTTTTGCCTATTTCTTTGGATCAACATTTCCTGCTTCTATCTATATATCTATATACCTAGGCTGCTTCCCCCAAGGAAAGGGAGGTAGCCGAGACAGGACGACACACTCCCCATTTACTCATCCATTCAAACACATTCATTTGCATCTTAGCCCCAAGGGGAGAACGGACAGATCCTCACCGCACCACACCGCACAAGGGTCAACTGCGCAATGCAATCAGTGACATCCGCAGCAGGGTCCGACAGCAGAGCTGGTTTACCCCTGCCACATCATAACAGACCCATCCTCTTACCCACACCTGACCTGACTAGCTGATCAGACCAAATGCAGGAGAATATCCCCTCAGGGCTGTGTCATCACTTATTCATTCACAATTTCTCTCCATTTATTTCTGTCACGCACAGCCACTCTTCCTTGCTCAACAGACATCCCTCTCGCATTCAGTGCTCTCTTCACACTGTCCATCCATCCCATTCGTGGTCTTCCTCTCAGCCTTACACCTCTCACATCAGATCTAGTTATCTTTTTCACCAATCGCTCATTATCCATTCTCTCCATATGCCCAAACCATCGCAACACCCTCTGCTCAACTCTACCAGCCATCTCCCGAACAACTCCTGTTCTCCTTCGCACTTCATCATTTCGCACTCGATCCATACGCGTCACTCCACACATACTCCTCAGACACCTCATCTCCATTACATTCAAACTTTTCCTCTCTGCTACACCAATATTCCATGTTTCAGCCCCATATAACGCAGTCAGTACCACAACACCCATCCATTCTAAGCGAACAACATCTAAACATTTTTTTCATTCCTCCCAGCACCTCTCCTACTTCATTTATTCTAAACTTCACTTCTGCATCTATTCTTCCATCCACACCAACATGTGACCCTAGATGTTTAAAACAATCTACCTCCTCAAGCAACTCGCCATTCAAAGCTATATTCATCCCCCTACCATCTACTAACCTCATACACTTCATCACTTTACTCTTTCTCATTTACTTTCAATTTCCTCATTTCACACACCCTTCCAACTCCTCTACCAACTGTCTTAATCTCTCCTCTGAATCAGCCACCAGTGCAGTATCATCTGCAAACAGCAGCTGCTTCAGATTCCACTCTCCACCATCAACATTCACCAGACTCAGACCTCCACCTAAAACTCTTGCATTCACCTCCCTTACAACACCATCCATGTGAATATTAAACAACCAAAGCGACATCACACATCCCTGTCGCAGCCCCCCTCTCACAGGAAACCAGTCACTCACAGCATTTCCCACTCTTACACACGCTCTCCTATTTACATAAAAACTTTTCACCCCTTTTAGTAACCTACCATCAAGTCCATACAATCTTAAAACAGTCCACAAAGCCACCCTATCAATTCTATCATACGCTTTCTCTAAATCCATGAATGCCCAAAACACATCCTTGCCTTTCGCTAAATACTTTTCACACACTTGTCTCACAGCAAACACCTGATCCACGCATCCCCTTCCTCTCCTAAAGCCACACTGCTCATTCACCAATCACTCCCTCTGTACCCTCTCTAACTCTCATAATTAACATTCTACCATAAACCTTACCTACAACACTCAACAGACTTATACCCCTAAAGCTAGTACATTCATACTTATCACCCTTGCCTTTATAGAACGGGACCACACAAGCACTTGCCCAGTCAACTGGCACCATACCTTTCACAAAGCACACATTCAACAATCTTACTAACCAGTCAACAGTGGTCACTCCACCACTCTTCAGGCATTCAACAGCACACCCATCCCTACCTGCTGCTTTCCCTGTTTTCATCTCCTTTACTGCCTTCTCCACTTCCTCCTTCGTGATCAAAGAATCATTCAACTCTCCCAACACATTTATTCCTTGCACCCTTCCATCTGCCACAGTCTCAGCCACCCTTTCCTCCTCTACATTTAACAATCTTTCAAAATACTCTGCCCATCTCTTCCTTACTGCATCCATCTCAATTAACATCCTTCCATCCTCTGCTTTTACTCGTTCTTCCTTCCCAGACTCTCCCTTTCGCACCCTTTTCACCTCCTTCCAAAACATTTTCTTATTCTGTTGAAAATTCTCTGTAAGCTGCCTACCCCACCTCTCATCTGCTGCCACTTTAGCATCACGCACAGCCCTTCTCGCCCTATTCCTCTTTTCCTTATACCTTTCATATGACATCTCATCCTTCCTCTGCATCCACACTTCATATGCACGTCTCTTCTCAGCCACAGCCATACTTACGAGTACTTCCTCGCACCACCATTCACTTCCTTTCCTTACACCACCACCCACACGTCTCACACCACACACCTCTTCTGCATGCCCCACCACAGCACTCTTAAACAACTGCCATTCCTCCTCCACACTGCCATTTTCCTGATCTTTCAGTGCGTTCCACTCATCTTTCAATTTCTCCTGATACTCTATCTTTTTCTCTCTTTTATCCAACTCACTCACTTTCAAAACCTCCCTGCCACACCTAACCCTCCTAGCTCTCACCCATCTCTTACCTACTCTTAACTTTCCCTCAACCAGGTAGTGGTCAGACATACCTCCACCCTCCCTTCTCAGAACTCTCACATCCAACAATTTTCCTATTACATTCCTTGACACAACTACATAGTCCATCAAAGCTCTATCAACAACCCTTCCACCCTCCTGTCTCACCCATGTATACTTATAAATATCTTTCTTCTCAAACAGCGTATTTCCAATCACCATCTCTCGCTCAACACACATCGCTATCATTCGTTCCCCATTTTCATTTCTTCCAGGGACACCATGCTTACTTTCAAAATTTGTGGCAGTATGAAAATGGTACGGTAATGATTAAATAATGTTATTCAAAGTGTAATGCTGCATTTAGCAATTTCACAAAAAAAAAATCACATTTTCTTGCAGTGTAACCATGATTTTAGATGAACTTTGCATAAATAAAGGTGACGACGGAATCAGGCTAACTCACGCTGAGACTGGAGAATTTAACAGTTACTAAGATGCCAGGCAAATTTTGCTTCATTGCGCTAGTGGTAACATCTACATTATTAACACGAAAATTTCTTTAATGAAACTTACTCTAGCATATCTGAAAAAAAAAAGAAAAAAAAAAAACTAACAAATAAATGCAGTGTTGTTTGCAAAAAATAAAATGCTGAAAACCAGTGACTTCATACTCCATAAAATTTAATTCACTTGGTTGTAGTTAAAAATAGAGCACGCTACTTTGGTGAAAGTTGTTTGACGGTGGTAAATTTTTTTCGACATTGATTTTAAACCAATGTCGAAATTAATTAATCCACATAATTTTAAACTTTATCATTCGCCTGTTTCAAACAGTTTGGCATTTTTATATGGATTTGCGATGGCTGCCTGTGTTGCTAAGATGCGGAAGTATATGATGAATACATTAACTACGAATTTACATCAATCCTCACTGATGCCACTGAGAAGCCTCAGTGTGTGTTTCAGAGTGCTATGGAATGATTCTATGAGGCCTAGTAAGTAGAAGCATCATCTGACGACAATCCACCCTCAGTATGTGGAAAAAGACCACAGGTTTCTCAAGTGCCATGAACAGAGTTTGGGAAAACTGGATGGGAGTGGTGCTTTTCAACAACAGACCTTCTTTGTAGTAGAGGCACTATATGAGGATTCCCTTAAAATACCAAGACAGAAAAAGGTACACATGATTGGTGAAACTTTAATCAAATCTACTTTCTATTTCTACTGCCAGTCGCCATAATCCCGTAAGGGGTGGCCACAAACAAATCTCCTTCATGTCGCTGTTCCTCGCCATCTCACTGCCTGCTTCCAGCTCACACCCACCTCTCTCACAAATCTCTCCACTCCATCCCTCCATCTCATCTTGGTCTCCCATTCCACCTCACTCACATACACTCTCCTCGTCAGCCTCCCGCTCTCTATCCTCCCCACGTGGCCAAACCACCTCAGTGTGTTTCTCCTAACGCTTCCTATCACATCCACATCCACACCACAACACTTCTCATTTCCTGATTTGTCAGTCTGTCTCTCCATGTGACTCCACATGCTCCTCTCAAATAACTCATTTCCACTGCTCTCACTCTTGACTTGTGTCCCTCCAATAAGGTCATAGCTTCACTTTAATGAAGTCGTGTGCTGTAAAGATGGTCAAGCAGGTTCTTGGAGAGTCAACTGCACATAGATTCAACAGATTTCCCTATCAAAATACGCAGTGGAACGGAGAAATTGTGAATTATCAGCTGATATGGAATAAATTATACAGGAGATTAAATTGTCTCCAACTGGTATGTTTGCGGTATGGATGGATGAGTCAACGGATGTGAGCTCTTCTCCTCTCTCCTGTCAAATAATTCATTTCCACTGCTCTCACTCTTGACTTGTGTCCCTCCAACAAGGTCATAGCTTCACTTTAATGAAGTCATGTGCTGTAAAGATGGTCAAGCAGGTTCTTGGAGAGTCAATTGCACATAGAATCAGCAGATTTCCCTATCAAACGACGCAATGGAACGAAGAATTCGTGAAATATCAGCTGATATGGATTAAATGATACAGGAGATAAATTTGTCTCCAACTGGTATGTCTACAGTACAGTTGAATGAGTCAACGGATGTGAGCTCTTGTGCACAGCTACTCGTGTTTGTTAGGTATGTATTCAAAGATGAATATCTGTTCTGTACACAGCATGAAGCTACGACAAAAGCTTTAGATGCGATGGAAAATCTGACTTCTTTCTTCACAGCTAACGGAATAGCCTGGGAATATTGTTGTGATGTCTGCACTCCGGCTATGCTGGAATAAAAATCGGGGCTACAGAATCATGTCAAGGAAATAGCTCCGAATGCGAAAGTGGTTCCCTGTATGATCCATCGTTTTGCACTGGTGTTAAAACCCCTCCCTGATGCCCTTTCCAAGATCGTGGAGGCAGTTATAAAATTTGCCAACTGTGTGAAAACAGGAGATTTGAACTCTAGCCTTTTCCAGAAACTCTGTGAAGACATGGATTCACGCTACATGGATTCACAGCGTGAATCCCTCCTCTTTTACCCCAAAGTGCGATGACTTTCCAAGGGCAAGGTTGTGAAGAGAAAATTCGAGCTTCGGACGGAATTTAAACTTTTCGTGGAAAAGAAAGGGAAGGATCATCTATTAAGTCTCTTCAACCAGGTGTTATGGGAGCCATGTCTTGCATGCCTGGCCGACATTTTTTAGCAGCTAAGCAGGCTGAATCTCAAGCTACAAGGCAAGAAAAAAAATGTATTTCCCCTCATGAACTGTATATGTGCATTTCTTCAAACTCCAGAACTGGCAAAGGAAAGTGAGTGCAGAAAATGTTGCCATATTTGATATTCTTTCAACTGTTCTCAACAAAATTGAAGAGGATCACTAACTTGACCCATCAGTCAAAAGTGAAATAATTCAGCATTTGAAATCCTTGGAAAATGATTACGAAAGATAATGCCCAGACTTCAATGGGGTAGAAGGGAAATTGGTGGGGAATCCTTTTCCGACACTCTTGATATTGCCGCCATTCCCGATGATGTTCAGGACGAATTCCTTGATCTCATGAATGATTCTACTGCCAGAGACCTTTATGAAGAATAATCTCTGTGTTCTAGTTCTCCATGTATCAGTCATATCCAAAATTAGTGAAATCGCACTCAGACTCCTCTTGCCATTTTCCACAACATATGTGCATCTGGTTTCTCCACCATTCTACACATAAAATGTAAAAGACAAACCCGGTGGGGTGTGGACCCACACATGAGATGTGCGTTATCAGTGACTCAACCTCGAATTAGTCGACTCACTGAAAGCAAACAGTGTCATACATCTCACTGTTATGTTACAAAATATGGATTCTGATCGACAGATGAAGGCATTAAAATAGATAGAGAGCACCAAAACAGATTTTTCATCATTATTTGTGAGGGGCTTGAGAGAAAACTGAAGGGTGGCCTCGTGGATATTAAGATCCCCACAAGTCGGGAATGAAGTGAAAAGGTTTGAGAAACACTGCACTAACCCCTTCGGAGCAACCTGCTCACCCATCCACCCACCAACCTACCCTACCCATCCATCCTCCCAGTCCACCCAGTCACTCACCTTCCCACCTACCCTACCCATCCACTCACCTGCCCACGCTCTTCCACCATACTCATCCAACCCTGCCCACCCATCCATCCCACCCTGCCGTACCACACCCACCCATCCACTCAATCCTCTCCACCCATTCCATCCTCCCTGTCCAATCTATCAATCCGTTCATCCACCTGACCAGTTGTGGCTAATAATAATAATATGGTTGCAATAAAAATTCTACGATAATTCGCTAGCATGTTACCACCGCGTTGACGATTATTTCATTTGTTTTGCCATCAGTGGTGCCACAAGGAACTGTAGTGTACACATTAAAATTGACTGCGAAAAATTGCACCTGTCAGAGCTCTTTATAGTGCTCTCTATGCATCCTCCATGATTTCCATAAAGGAGGGACAGCCAGACAAGCATTCACTTTTATTAATTTGTCATCCTTCAATAAGTTCTTTGCCTCACCCAGAAACAAGGGGAGTAACCACAACTTATGGGTGTGACTATATAATTCAGTCTCTTGTAACTATACACAAGAACTCAAATCTTTGTCTTTATGTGTCAGAAGGTGAGGCCTTTTGAAATTCAGTATGTTAGAGCAAAACCCAAAAATGGACAAGAAAGATGCATGCGCGGTGAATAAGTATCTGCAAAAAAAGGTATGATCCCAAAGGAAATCCTTGATGACATGGTCAAACACTTGTTGAGTACTTTCTTTGTTACCCCACCATGAAGAAGAGGGCTGCTGATATCAAGCAGGAGAGCACCGATGACCCATGGTCAGGACTCCCCAGAATGTTGACCACAGATGAACAAGTTGATGCCATACACCGCATGGTCTTGATTAACACGTTTGTCTGTGCAACAGGTAGCCGATACCATCGGAGTCCGTGTTGGCTCAGTGCACATTGTTTTGACTTACATCTTGGGTATCAGCATGCTGTCTAATAGACGGACGCCCAGAATATTGACACCGAAATTCTGACCAAATTGGAATCTTCCAGGACACTTTTGGCTAGTTTCCGGACTGATCCTGCCAATTTCTTCCTGAGATTTGTGGCCCAGGATGAGACTGGGTTAATGGCTTGATTCTGAATCAAAGAATCAAAGGAAGCAATGGAAACACCGTGGTTCTCTACTTCCTCCAAAATTCAAGCAAGTGGCATGTGTTGGCAAGGTGATGGCTTCAGTGGTTTGGGACACTCAGGGAGTTTTCATGGTTGACCACGTACATAAGGACCAAACAATTAACGGGGCCCTTGATGCATCAGAATTGCCACAGTTGAAAAAACAATCACGGACAACAGGAGAGAAAAGCTGTGAGTGGGCGTGCTGATACCCCAGAAAACTGCCCCTGTCCACATGTCATAGGTCGCAGTGGCTGAAGCAGCCAGCTATGGCTCTGAACTGTGGTCCATGCTCCTTACACACCTGGCTCCATCTGGCTTCTACGTGTTTCTCAAACTGAAATCCCACCTGCATGGTCACCGTTTTCGAAATTATGAAGAAGTCATCCATGCACCTGAGGAATATTTGAAGTCTGCGACCTTCGTCTGTGACGGGATACTAATGGCTGAACATGGCTGGACCTAGTGCATTGATCTTGGGGAGAGTATGTTATGAAATGATACAAGAACAATGTCTCTCCTGTGATGTTTTTGGGGTGAAGCCGAGAACTTTTCATATATATATATATATATATATATATATATATATATATATATATATATATATATATATATATATATATGAACTGCAGTGTTGCCTTGTTCCACACCCTATAACCTCACCTCAGAAATATTCATCAACATCTCCTGCCATTACCAAATGTTTTCCCATGCGCCTAACACGGTCACTTGCCCTGCCATGATCGGAATTCATCTAGTATTCTATTCCATTTAACACAAAACAGTTCTGTTAAGCTGAAAGTACGTCATAAAAACCTATGTACTTTCATCATTACTCTTGACTGAACGACTCTCCCACTTTATTCCAGCAAACGACAATTAAAAAAAAAAAAAAAGTCAGTTGAGGCTGAAAGAGATAAATATATGACACCCTGGATAATTTACTGCCTGGGAACTACAAATTCAGCCTCCATGGAGTGCGTGAAAAATTATCAACGTCAACTTTTATGATGTGTCACTGTTTTACAGGCAACAGAATTTAAATGTTGACGTGCACAAACCCGGAATATTAAAATCCTGCTTTATTAGGCTTTGATAAATGTTTTTGAGTCCCATCAAACGTTAAAACATTATTTGTTTATTATTCTTTCATTGTGCATATGAAGTCCCTCCGGTCGTCCGGGTATGGATCGTAATCTGTCACTATGGTAAGGAAATTTATAATTGCAGTTATTACCAGAATCACATATTTTTTTTTTCCAGTACTTCCTCTGCTTTGGCTCAGAAGTATCCGGTAGTTGCATGAACTGAGGTAAAAGAAAATTATGCAGTCTTATAATTATCTACTTATCTATTTGTCTATCTATATTATAGATAGATAGATAGATAGATAATCATCATCATCCGGACCTCCTTTCTCACCCTAGGGCAGGGTGAGGAGTAACAATGTCCAGACAGCCCAAATTTGCCCAATCCAAGGGGCCACGCTTCCATTCACTCATCATTCAAGCCCCCGGAATCCTGGCTTTATCGGATACGCCAGAAACATTCATCACGATCTGTAGCTTCACATAAACATATCCGATTGAGTCAATCCGGACGCTGCTACGTTAAAAAGGGGTGCCAAATCCCTGATCATGCACTTCTCCTCACAACATTCATCCAGCCAGCTCGATCCCTTGTCAGTTTCCTAGCCTTACCGACTTCCAAACCTCTCCTCCTCACACACTCATCCACCATACCGTCTCCTTGGCCTACCTCACCTCCTCCCTCCTTCAAATTCGCTCATATATACCTTTTTCACCACTCTATTGTAATCCATTCTCTTCACATGACCATACCATCTCAGTACACTCTCTTCTGTTCTGGTGTCCACCTACTTCCTCACTCCACATCTTTCACGAATCACATTATTTCGTATCCTATCCGCCCTCTGTACTCCACATACATTCCCCAGCGGTCACATCTCCACTGCTCTTCCTCTTGACTTTTCATTTTCATGCCACACCACAGTCTCACATCCATATTTTAAAGATGGCACTAATACTCCTTCATGTAAGCCTCGTGCAGCTGCAACTTTCAAGCCCCTGTTTCTTATCAAGGCATTCATTACGCCAGCTACTTTTCCTCCTTGTGTCACTCTACTTTCAACTTCTTTTGCACATTTTCCCCCTTTTCTCTCACTGTACCCAGGTATTTGAACTCTCTCACCAATTCCAGTCTCTCTCCATTCACTGTAACATCGTACTGGGAGTCACCTTCACTCTCAGTAACCATCACTTTACTCTTTTCTACATTTACTCTCAAGGCATGACACTCACAGACGTCAGCAAAACTCTGCACTAGCCTACCAAGTTCTTGTCCGCTACTTGGAAGCTGTACTGCATTATCAGCATACAGCAAATTTAAAATATTCCATCAATCACCATTCATTACCAACGCTATCCCTCTCTCCATTATTCGTGTTTTTACTTCTCTCATCACCCCATCCGTATATATATTGAACAACCATGGGGACATCACACAACCTTGTTGCACGCCACACCGATCGTGAACCATTCACATAGATGCCCATTAATCCTTACACATGCTTCACTACCATCATAAAAGCTCTTGACGGCACCTAGCCGTTCCAGATCCATGAATGCCAAAACACCTTATAGTCCTTCTCACAAGCCTTCTCTGCTATCTGTCTCACTGCAAATATTTGATCCACACATCCGCTGCCACTCCTAAGGTCACCCTGTTCATCACTCACTAGGACTTCTGATTTCTCTCTTACTTACTCTGTAATTATTCTTCCATATACCTTCCTTACCACACTCATTAAACTTATGCCACGATAGTTTTTGGACTCACTTCGCTCACCTAATTCTTTTTGGATTGGGTCGGGTAAGTCCAACGAGTGTCAGGAGAATATCAAATAAACATTTAGGTCATCGCGTACGACGCGACGGCGCGAAATTATCGGAAATTGTGACAAGTGAAAATATGCTAAAATCATTTTCTCGACTTTCTGATCAGAATTGGTCATTGTGGGCTCAAGAATGGTGTGGAACCAAAGTTGATAGTAAATGCATACATTTTGTGATGGGGAGATTATTATTAGTCTGAAAATTTATGTAAATGGCACTTCAGTGTGAAGAAAATTTACTTAAATGCAAGTCATATCATATCATACCCATTTCACAACACATCCCTGTTCTACCCGCCATAAAAAGAACCATGGCTGCTGCTATACTGGGAATCAGTGCGGTGGTTTCTCAGGTGACTACCACCTGCAGTACTGGGTTGTCTGCACAGGGCCCTCCCGGTCATCATTAAGCGACTGTGCCACCTCCAGTGTTGCAGCACCCTAAATCTGCTCGTCAGAGCAATAAAATTTTCTTTTGTAATATTAGGGGACTTCACTCCAACATCAACTCTGTTCAAAATTTCCTCCAGTTTGAATCCCCTGATCTGCTATTTCTGACAGAGACACAAGTAAGTTCCACCTCTGATTTAGCTAGATTTAGGTTGTGTAAAGAAGAATACTGCCACCGTATTCCCTGCGTGTCGTAAAAGGCGACTAAAAGAGGCGGGGTGATTGGACTAGGGACCCCCTCCTCTGTTTTTTAGTTCCTAAAAAGAGACAGGCCAGAGAAAGGGATGGGGGATGGAGTTATCCCCGTACCCTGAAGATTGGGTCTATGAATGTGCTTGGATGTAGTACAATTGAGGCTAAAAGGGAGGAGATTGGGAGAATGTTTGTGAGAAGAAAGTTGGATGTGTTAGCTTTGAGTGAAACGAAGATGAAAGGAAAGGGTGAGTCTATGTTTAGAAGTGTGAATGGAAGATTGTCAGGTGTTGATAGAGGAAGGGCAAGAGAAGGTGAGGCCTTGTTAGTGAGTCTGGAAGTACAGCAGTGTGTGATTGAATGGAAGGAGGTGTCATCGAGACTGATGTGGGTGAAAGCGAAATTTGAACGTGAGTTGTGGGTGTTTGTGAATGCATATGGGCCTGTTAGTGAAAGGGATGAATTAGAAAGGGAGTCTTTCTGGAATAATGTTGATGAGTGTCTGCAGAGTTTTGGAGTGAATGTGAATGTGGTAATGATGGGAGATCTGAATGCTAGAGTGGGAAATGTAGCAGTTGAAGGTGTTGTTGGTATGCATGGTGTCCCTGGAAGAAATGAAAATGGGGAACGAATGATAGCGATGTGTTGAGCGAGAGATGGTGATTGGAAATACGCTGTTTGAGAAGAAAGATATTTATAAGTATACATGGGTGAGACATGAGGGTGGAAGGGTTGTTGATAGAGCTTTGATGGACTATGTGGTTGTGTCTAGGAATGTAATAGGAAGATTGTTGGATGTGAGAGTTCTGAGAGGGGAGGGTGGAGGTATGTCTGACCATTACCTGGTGGAGGGAAAGTTAAGAGTAGGTAAGAGATGGGTGAGAGCTAGGAGGGTTAGGTGTGGCAGGGAGGTTTTGAAAGTGAGTGAGTTGGATAAAAGAGAGAAAAAGATACAGTATCAAGAGAAATTGAAAGATGAGTGGAACGCAGTGAAAGATCAGGAAAATGGCAGTGTGGAGGAGGAATGGCAATTGTTGAAGAGTGCTGTGGTGGGGCATGCAGAAGAGGTGTGTGGTGTGAGACGTGTGGGTGGTGGTGTAAGAAAAGGAAGTGAATGGTGGTGCGAGGAAGTAAGTATGGCTGTGGTTGAGAAGAGACGTCCATATGAAGTGTGGCTGCAGAGGAAGGATGAGATGTCATATGAAACGTATAAGGAAAAAAGGAATAGGGCGAGAAGGGGTGTGCGTGATGCTAAAATGGCAGCAGATGAGAGGTGGGGTAGGCGGCTGACAGAGAATTTTCAACAGAATAAGAAAATGTTTTGGAAGGAGGTGAAAAGGGTGCAAAAGGGAGAGTCTGGGAAGGAAGAACGAGTAAAAGCAGAGGATGGAAGGATGTTAATTGAGATGGATGCAGTAAAGAAGAGATGGACAGAGTATTTTGAAAGACTGTTAAATGCAGAGGAGGAAAGGGTGGCTGAGATTGTGGCGGATGGAAGGGTGCAAGGAATAAATGTGTTGGGAGAGTTGAATGATTCTTTGATCACGAAGGAGGAAGTGGAGAAGGCAGTAAAGGAGATGAAAACAGGGAAAGCTGCAGGTATGGATGGGTGTGCTGTGGAATGCCTGAATGGTGGTGGAGTGACTATTGTTGAGTGGTTAGTAAGATTGTTGAATGTGTGCTTTGTGAAAGGTATGGTGCCAATTGACTGGGCAAGTGCTTGTGTGGTCCCGTTGTATAAAGGCAAGGGTGAAAAGTATGAATGTACTAGCTTTAGGGGTATAAGTCTGTTGGGTGTTGTAGGTAAGGCTTATGGTAGAGTGTTAATCATGAGAGTTAGAAAGGGTACAGAAGGAGTGATTCGTGATGAGCAGTGTGGCTTTTGGAGAGGGAGGGGATGCGTGGAGCAGGTGTTTGCTGTGAGACAAGTGTGTGAAATGTATTTAGCGAAAGGCAAGGATGTGTTTTGTGCATTCATGGATTTAGAGAAAGCGTATGATAGAATTGATGGGGAGGCTTTGTGGACTGTTTTAAGATTGTATGGACTTGATGGTAGGTTACTAAAAGGAGTGAAAAGTTTTTATGTAAATAGTAGAGTGTGTGTAAGAGTGGGAAATGCTGTGAGCGATTGGTTTCCTGTGAGAATGGGGCTGCGACAGGGGTGTGTGATGTCGCCTTGGTTGTTTAATATTTACATGGATGGTGTTGTAAGGGAGGTGAATGCAAGAAATTTAGGAGGAGGTCTGAGTCTGGTGAATGTTGATGGTGGAGAGTGGAATCTGAAGCAGCTGCTGTTTGCAGATAATACTGCACTGGTGGCTGATTCAAAGGAGACATCGAGACAGTTGGTAGAGGAGTTTGGAAGGGTGTGTGAAAGGAGGAAATTGAAAGTAAATGAGAATAAGAGTAAAGTGATGAAGTGTGCGAGGTTGGTAGATGGTAGGGGGATGAATATAGTTTTGAATGGCGAGTTGCTTGAGGAGGTAGAGTGTTTTAAATATCTAGGGTCACATGTTGCTGTGGATGGAAGAATAGATGCAGAAGTGAAGTTTAGAATAAATGAAGTAGGAAAGGTGCTGGGAGGAATGAAAAAAGTGTTTAGATGTCGTTCACTTAGAATGGATGTAAAGAGAAGGCTGTATGAGGGTGTTGTGGTACCGACTCTATTATCTGGGGCTGAAACATGGATTATGGGTGTAGCAGAGAGGAAAAGTTTGAAGATGAGGTGTCTGAGGAGTATGTGTGGAGTGACGCGTATGGATCGAGTGCGAAATGATGAAGTGCGAAGGAGAACTGGAGTTGTTCGGGAGATGGCTGGTAGAGTTGAGCAGAGGGTGTTGCGATGGTTTGGGCATATGGAGAGAATGGATAATGGGCGATTGGTGAAAAAGATAACTAGATCTGATATGAGAGGTGTAAGGCTGAAAGGAAGACCACGAATAGGATGGATGGACAGTGTGAAGAGAGTGTTGGATGCGAAAGGGATGTCTATTGAGCAAGGAAGAGTGGCTGTGTGTGACAGAAATAAATGGAGAGAAATTGTGAATGAATAAGTGATGACGCAGCCCTGAGGGGATATTCTCCCGTATTTAGTCTGATCAGTTAGTCAGGTCAGGTGCAGGTAAGGGGATGGGTCTGTTATGATGTGGCAGGGGTAAACCAGCTCTGCTGTCGGGCCCTGCTGTGGATGTCACTGATTGCATTGCGCAGTTGACCCTTGTGCGGTGTGGTTCGGTGAGGATCTGTCCATTCTCCCCTTTGGAGCTAAGATGCGAATGAATGTGTTTGAATGGATGAGTAAATGGGGAGTGTGTCTTCCTGTCTCAGCTACCTCCCTTTCCTTGGAGGAAGCAGCCTAGGTATGTAGATAGATAGATAGATATCTTGATTCAAAATTTCAAACCCAAAGGAGGTGTATGTTGCCTTGCTAAATCACAAATTGCCCTGGAGGAGATTACTAAATTTAATTGTCCATATTTCGACTATTCCATATACAAATTAAATTCCTTTGGTAAAATTAAGTGTTTCTGTTGTTTTATCGTTTCCCTAATGCCCCTTCAGAGCCGAGTTTATTTGACTCTCTGTCTTCACAACTAAGTGTCCTCAGCATTAATACTGCATCAGAAATCACTATTCTGTGTGATTTTAATGTCCATACTGTTGAATGGGTCACTTTTTCAGCCAGAACTGATGACTCTGGTCTTGAATGTGAGCTATTTGCAGACTCATTTACTCTCACCGAGTTAGTTAACCCACCCGTGTTCCAGACGACCCCGATCAAAATCCCCACCTATTGGACTTGTTTCTAACAACCAATTCAAATAATTATAATGTCCAAGTGAAGTCCCCCCTCGGATCCTCGGAACATTGTCTGATTCAAGCCACCAGTTTCACACCTACCACACCCTCCTGCTCTGAACCTGTCGTGATGACTAAATGGCACTACGACAGGGCAGATTGGGAGGGATTTCAAAATTTTCTCATGGATGTTCCATGGACCTCCTTTTTCTCGCATAATGCAAATTCCACATTGGGCCACATACAGGATTTCATTAAAGTCGGCATGGAAACATTCATTCCCCATCATAGTTACAGAAAAAGATGTAATTCTCCTAAATGGTTTGACCACAATTGTGCTAGAGTAACAGAACATAAAACAATAGCCTATAACACTTATACAGGGACCAAAACCAAAGAAGCCTTTAACTATTATAAAAAATATCAGAAACCATGCCAAAACTATTATCAATCTTTCTAAATCAAACTTTCTACATAGACAAGCTAACAAACTACTAAACAATCCAAATGATAACAAAATATTCTGGTCAACCCTTAATTCATTCAAAACTAACTTCACTACCACCTCTTCCATTCCACCATTACAATCCCCTAATGGAAATCTAGTAAGTGACCCATGCGGAAAAGCCAACCTTCTTGTTGACATTTTTTCAACAAACTCAACCCTAAATTCAGAAAATCATAATATTCCTGTACTTGATTTTGATTCCCCTCAAATTCCTCCTTTCATGATTCACACCAGATACATACAAGCCGTATTACAGAATCTATCAACAGACCAAGCCACTGGTTCGGATGAAATTCCTTCAGTAGTACTTAAAAATTGCTCCTCAGTGTTGGCTCCTGTATTAGCAAAATTTTTCTGCTTATGCATCCGTACCTCAATTTTTCCAGCCAATTGCAATAACTTCCGTTCTCGGTAAAGTTTTTGAGACACTAATTAACAAATACATAGTCAAGCATCTAGAAATCAATAAAATGATCAATGATCGGCAGTATGGATTTAGACAGGAACGTTCAACTGTAGATATTCTTTGCCTTCTTACCCATCAGATTAACAAAACAATAGACCAACATGGTGAAATACACATAGTAGCTCTTGATATTTCAAAAGCATTTCATAGCGTATGGCACCAGGCCTTATCGTCTAAGATGTCACACTATGGCCTTGCATCACTGGTTCCTCTAATTTCTTCTTACCTTCGTAGTAGAAAAATACAGGTCATGGTAGATGGAATTTATTCTCAGTTTCATTCCATAAATGCTGGTGTACCTCAGGGATCAGTTTTGGCGCCAACCCTCTTTCTCATTCATATAATTGACCTATCTGTCATGCACAACCCAATACACTCTTTGCTGATGGCTCGACTCTTCATAGTTCTTTCACATTTACTACCTCCCTTACACAATTTGATATATTAAATTTCCAAATAAACACAGAAATTTCTCTGAAACAGGACCTTTCTAAAATTAATCAATGGGGACAAAAAAATCTGGTCTCATTTAATGCTCAGAAAACTAAATACATCAATTTCTCCAATAGAAAGAATCCTTTAGACTCTCACATAATTTTAAATGATGTCAGTATTCCCATATCCACTACGATTGATATCATAGGTGTTACTCTAAACCCCAACCTAAGCTGCACAACTTATGTTAAATCCCTTGCTAAAAATGCTTCTAAAAAACTGGGACTTATGTACAGAGTTCGTGAGTTTTTCACTGACGAGCAGATGGCCACAATATACAAAAGTCATGTACGTTCTCTGATCGAATACTGTTCACCACTGTGGAGTGGATGTGGAGCGGTTGCACTGAGGCAGTTGGACAAAATTCAAAATAAAGCCATTAGATTAATCAATAATCCTGCCATAACGCAGGACCTTCCTCCGTTATCAGTACATAGAGATGTTGCTTCTTTAGCACTATTTTATCGATATTTTTACCGTAAGTGCTCTAACGAACTGGCTTCAATTGTGCCTCCCCTTCACATTTTCTCCCGAAATACTCAGGCAGCTGGGAGCGCCCATGAACTCACACTCTCCCTCCCACAATGCAGAACCTCTGCTTATCAAAATTCATTTATCCCCAGAACTACTACTCTCTGGAATTCACTTCCTGGGAATTGCTTCACACATACATTTGATCCTCTCGATTTTAAATCCAATTGTTATAAGTAATTTATGAATGGAGGATGCCTTTAGGCACATGGACTTATTTTTTTTCCTTTGTTTTTCCTTGTTCCATTCATTATTCAAAAAAAAAAAAAAAAGTGACATCTAGAGAAATGAAAACAGAGACAGTTAGTACCTTCTCATATCAAACCTTCGGACAGATATGTGTGTGTGTGTATATATATATATATATATATATATATATATATATATATATATATACACACACACTCACAGTTCTGTTCATTTTTCGGTGCTCATTCTTGCCGGGTTCGGTTATTCGCGGAGAGCAGTTGGTTATTCTTCAGAAACAACAGGGAAGTGCTGGAAAGCATCGATGGGGTTCCACATGACGCATTGTTCCTGCCCTCACAACCCTTCCAGCACTTTCTGAGGTGGCCAGCACACCAGCCCCCCTCCCCTCTCTCCGCTTGTGCTTCTGTTCAAACTGCGGAAAAGTCACAAAGTCTAGTGACGTTATACATTATCTAGCTGAGACTCAAATTGATTCATATGTATATACTATTTACCACAAGTAATAACATTTTACTTTACCATAATTCATAAAATCACTGCCACTTTCACTTCTCCAAATTAGTTCTCAGAGTTGAATGACGTCAGAAACAAGCACGATTATGAAAATGTACATAATATAGCAATCCAGCTCCAAGAACGTAGTGTGTGCAGGTGTTTGAGATGATTGTTGTGACAAAGCATAATAACATTCCGAAGGTCAGTATTGTTTCCGAATGAAACGAGTTAACGTTCGTTGCATGTGTTCTCAGAGACAATAATTGTGTTGCAGACTACACAATATACGATATTGCAGTGCAATGTAATAAGATTGCAAGCTTCTATGGCAGGTGAAAACATAGTAAATATCCTTTAACCACACACTACCCCTTGATAGACGTTATTAGCTCATGATTTTCGCTCACATTTTACAAAAACAGATTTGTGGTAGACAGCAGTCTCCCAAAATATTTCTTTTCATATGATTTATGTATTATCAAACCACTATGCAGTTGACATTCAAGTAAATTACAATATAATCACTGTAAATATTAGCCTTCGACAACTTTTTCCACTCGTTTCACATATAAACGCAGGTACACACATATATCACCGTTTAAGATTTCGATATTTATACAAAATTGCAATAATGCAATAATAACTCCTTAATAATTGCAGCAATAGCTACACCACTATTTAAGATTTCGATATTTATATAAGACTGCAATAACTCAGACTTTCATAAATATACCATAAATAAAAGCCAAAACATTCGCTTACAAATGCACATCACTCGCCATCAGTAAAAAAAAAAAAAAAAAAAAAAAAAAAAAAAGCTAGATCAGCAATCCTGTGGCAGTCAGAAGAATATCATTATAGCTTTGTCAAAAAAAATAAATAAATAAAAAGCCTTAGGACTCTGCTGTTTACTCCTACTAATTTAAATATCATGCTAGCATCCAGAAGCCTGAAGCCAGGGGTATTATGTTGGTGAAAATCATTAAGTAGAACAGGCCTTTGAAGAATTTCTAGTAGTTGCCCTTAAAATAGGCATTCTCCTTGTTGAAAGTACAGTAGATGGTGAATAATGGCAAACTGAAAGAAAAAGTAAAAAGGCATTTTTCTCTTTCAAAATCCAATTGGAAGATTACCATCACAGGTTCGCCAAAATTATTTACAAACAATCCATATATCCCAGGATAGTGCGCACAAAGCTTGGGTACAACTTACCCTCTTGATTTTGACATAGTTTGGTAACAACCAGACACACAGACACAGACGATTACATCATCATTTCAATAGGTGGATGATAAATGATGGCAAACTAAGGTCTGTGTTGCTTAAATAATTATGTGCAATGAAAGACAAATGTTGTGTCACGGCTTTGTCCAAAAGATTAAAATAACTCGTCAAACAATATGAAAGGCCTGCCACAGGTACATAAACGTTGTTGGCAAGCCTAAACTGCTAAAACTTCGTATCTGCTGGTGATGAGATAATGACTCAATTTCCACATAAAAAGTAAAATGAGAATCATATTCTGTCAAACGATGATCACCTAGTTATTATTAATGTGGTAAGAGGTGGTATGATCTCCCTTTATTTAACGAGAGAGGATCCTGAGCAAACAGCAAACACATTCTGTGTAAACAAGCCAACAGTAAAAAGGTGAATCAAGCACTATCAGGAGGAAGGCACAATGGAGAACCTTCATCACTCAGGTCACTCTCGCATTCCTACATTATTACAAAATCAATAGATAATAGCAGCAATGGCAGCTATGTCTAAAAGCTGTGCTCATACAGTAATGGAGAAGTTGCTGCTGGAATGCGACACACGAACAGTTGTGCATAGACTTTGGTCGTCTGGTATATCCGTTCGAGCCCAAGCTGTGAAACCAGTTCTGATGCCTAGACACAAGAAAATCGACTAACATTCGCATGAAAGTACAACGAGATGCCACTGAAATATTAGCAGAGTGCCATATTTTGTGATGATAATGTGTTTTCATCAGAGGGTCTTCGCCCAGCCTGTATGGCACAGAGTTAACACCAAGTAGGCTACAGTAATCCTGTGCATAATCATAGCACATACATAAAACACTGTTTATATATTCGATTTTCATATGGTTTTCCTATATTCATAGCATCATATTCCTTAAAGATGTTGGGAGGTTGCATAGTTATCCTAGGCACACAAACTGCATTGCGATGTTTTACTGTGCCCTCTTCCCAAATACAGACACCTCAAGCGGTCTGTAATATTCACCCCGGCATCCATTTTCATATACAAATATGATGAGGAAATTGTAGTTGCTTCACGGAGGAGTGGCGGCATAATGATTGAAGTCTGGGGCTGGGTGACGTGGAGTTGTGTGGTGGAGCTGGTCAAGATACTTGGTCGTTTAACAGCTGCAGATTATGTTGACATCTTGGACAGTGTATTATTTCTATCTGCAAGGACAGTATTTGCAGAGGAAGATGTATTTCACGTTTATCTGGCCCATGGCAACAGCCCAATCCACACTGGACAGGTTGTAAGGTACTGGATTGTGGCCCATCCTAAACTAACATTCCCTTGACTGACCTGCTTGGATGCAATGGCTGGAATCATAGGGAATTATTTACCCACATAATGGAGTAATGGGAAGGACTTCAGTTGCCACCCAACGTTATCCAGCATCTTGTTGACTCCGTGAAGCGAAGGCACCAAGATGCCATTGCAGTAAATAGGGGTTATAGTAAATATTAACGTTGTCATGATGCTCTGTGTGATGTTATGTGGTATGTGATACTGGTGTCAAGTCTTAGAGTGGTGGTGGTGATATGAAGATAAGGGTTTGGGGGTGACGAGCGAAAGAAGTGGTATTTACATTTGGTAGGGAAGGTCTGTGGATCATGTTACAGTAAACGATTTTGTCTCATTTTTTGCTTTATTTAACTTGATCATATGCTACAAAATATTGAATAAATTTCTACTACTAGTTATTCTATGTTAAAATCCTGACATATATTGGGAAGCAGGTGCTGTGGGGTTCACTAGGCCAAACATAATTTACCTTGTATATAATATTAAATATCCATAAGAACACACTTCATAACATGGCACAAAAAACATTGCCACTTGTAAAAATGATTAATTTGTGTAAAAATTATAAGTGAAGGATAAGCCAAACGAAGAGCTGGCCAAAACTTGAACTGAATGGCAACCCTGCAGACATTGTGGAATGGCAAAAGGTCGAAAAATTATCTGAAAACTTTGAACAAAGTAACACTCTGAAAGAGAAAATTAGTAAGTTTGCTTCGCTTATCAGAAATATGCACGCATCCACAACCTCATTAACTAATACCAACTACCCATACTCACATCACAAAATGATAGCCTTGCGATTTGTTCGTAGTGAAGCATTTCTGGCATTGGTTTGATTCAAATGCTGTTTGAGGTGGGACAAAGTGAGAATATTATCTAGTGCCTCGAAAGAAGAACTGAGCGATAAGAGAACGGCACAAATGCAAGGATATAAACCAAGGCTTTTGAAAAACGAAGCCCCCATGTCAGTACAACCAACCGTTCATAGACATAAGGAGGAGTGCACCAAAAGTTGAGCATTTTTGCTGATGTTTCCACCAAAACTTTGACACGACTTTTGTCTTTGATTGGACACATAAGGAGCATGGAGTTATTTGTACCATTCCAAATGCACTGGAAGATTGTAAACAACAATCACCTAATCTGTTGATTGAAACAAAGCTTAAGTGAATGATAAACATATCTTTGTAGATATTTTTGTATTTCCCCTGTTGAATAAATATAGGAATGCAAAACTGTTTTCCCTGAAACCTTATTGGTGCATGATAAATACGAATACAACTATTCAAGAGAAATATATATATATATATATATATATATATATATATATATATATATATATATATATATATATATATATATATATATAAATAATCATAAATGTGTGTGTGTGTGTGTGTGTGTGTGTGTGTGTGTGTGTGTGTGTGTGTTTAAGCTTGCAAGTCATTGTGTTGATGATCAAAGCTTGGTGGCTGGTGAATAGGTTGGGGGAGTGGGTGGTTGTGTGAATGCCTGCATAGACAGGTGGAGAGGGAGGGTTGGGCATGGTATGTGTGCAGGGTGGGTGAGTGATTGGGTGGAGTGAGTGGGGAGAGGTTGGTGATTTGGGTAGGTGTTCATGGTTGGGTGGACATCCAGTCTGGGAGGACAGGTGGGGTGAGAGAAGTGGGTGGGATGGGCAAAGTGGCTGGTGCGAATGGATGGGGTGGGTGAGTTGGGGAAATAGGTGGGGTGAATGGATGGATGGGCAGGTACATTGGGGTTGGTAGGTGGATAGATGGATAGATGGGGTGAATGGATGTATTATGTGGGTAGGTGAAAGGATGAGTGACTTCTCGGAGGACAAAGTAGGAAATGGGCTTACTCCAGTGAGGCAAGCGGATGAGTGGGAGGGTTGGGGTTAACATGAGGCGTCCCGACGACGTATGGATACATTGGCACGTTTTGTCACAGTGACACCCGACAACGTAGCCATACCTTTTGTAATTGCGACCTCCGTCATTTGCACATTTTTCAAGTTTCACGGGTGATTTTTGGTAGGCATATGTGAGAGACCTTCCTCTACCCAACGCCAGGCGGGGATAATGCCTGGCCCCACCTGACCCCATTCCCCCCAGCACGCCATTTTCTCGGCAACTCCCCTGTTACCAGTGACCTGGCCAGTAAAGACATATCATACCACGGTCTCTCCAATGAAGAAATTCTAGGCGAAAGTGATTCATGAGGTGGAGGACAAATGAAGAAACAAGCCAGAGGAAGAACGAAGTAGAAGTGATGAGGCGGTAATGTCGTAAAAGAAGGTGCCATATGTTGATTTGTTTGGTAAGTGAACAATGCTTATATCAAGTATATTATTGTCTGAAAACTAATATAGTCTTGTATTACCTGTAAATTCGTACCAAATAATTTAATATCTAACCAACTATGAATGGTTTGGAAAAGTTACCCCTCCCAAAGAAAACGTTTTCTCAGGAACCTGGCCTAAGAGAACACAGTACTAAGGTGAAGGTATGGTTACCTGTACCGTATTTCTAAACTCAACTGAGCACTTTCTCTCTGAATTTCCGATGTTTCTCATAAAGTGGTTTTAGCCCAAAAATAACTTCGAAAATCTGTCGGGATTGGAGGGAGTCATTGGTGAAAAATTTGCCGGGATGCGGAGGGTTAAAATAGGTCCATTAAATTATGTCCACTGGGTTAATATTCCTATGGCTGTAATATGTCCTTGTGGAAAATTCGATCAATGAACAATGCATTGTGGGGGAACATGACCCCAAGTGAAAACATGAGCAATGGATTTAAAGGTCCATGGAGGAAATAGATCCTTGGGAGATTATAGGTCGATGCAGGGATACGGTGTGTCCCGACAAGGAAAAAATAGGTCTATTGTGGAAAACAAAAAATAGATCTGTCGAGGAATTTGTTGCATGGAAGAAAGATAGTTACGTGAGGAATTGGGTGCTGGAGAAATGTATTTCAGTAGAGGGAACATGGGTCCTAAATGAAACATATGTTCATGTGTGAAAACATGACCAAGGAGGATAATAGGTCAAAGGGGAGAATAAACCTGTGGGGAAAATAGTCCGTAGGTGAAAAAAGATCAGTAAGAAAAAACATTCATGTGAGAATATGGTCTCTGGGAGAAAATATTATGCAACGGGGATAAAATAGGTCCAGGAAGGAAGATCGGTCCATGGGGAAAATTCGTCCAAGGAAGGATATAGAGCTATGGAGGGAAATAGGTCCATAGGGTAAAAATAGATCCCTGCGGAATAATAGGTGCACTGTTAGGCGACACCAGTCCTATGGGGAGCAACCAAATGTGGAGTTACGTGCTGAGTCTGCTTGCATCATATCGCACGGCACCAATAATAATAATAATAATAATAATAAGGCAAAAAAGACGGTCTTTCTCTTTCTCTCACTCTCTCTCCCTGTATGTCAACTATCGTGAAAGGTGTCCAAGTACGATGAGAGAGAGAGAGAGAGGCGGGCTGTGGATTTTCATATAAAACTTTAGAAAATTCTTAGTATCACAATAAACAAAAATAAATCAGCGATTATAATGCTACGTTCAGGCATATATCTAAAGTCGCAACCCAATAGATAACTTTACTGCACTTGTTTAACATCCAGATACTTTTATTCTTAATAAAAAAAAAATAATATCATCATCATCATCATCATCATCATCATCATCATCCAATCTTACATCGCCCCATGAGAAGCGTAGGAGCCAGGGACTAGGCTAGTTGGTCCTGACATTTCAGATGAGAGTGACCAACCTCTCTCATCCCTGAGTGGCATTACGTGAGGAATATACCCCAACCATCTCTTGGATATAAACCTTCACCGGCTCAATCCGACTGGAGAGCCATAATTACCCACTAAACCACCAGGCTCCAAAATTTGGTTATATGGTTACCACCCAGCATAGTAAATGATTTCCTGGTGTACAGGAAACCATTTGGCTTGTCACTCAGTGTAAAGTAATCCACAGGCAGAAGGAAGAGGAAAGAATGAAGGAAAGGAAGACAGAAGAGGGAGTGTAAAGTTACCCGTTGGCAGAAGTATGAGGAAAGAAGGAAGGAAAGAAAGACAGAAAAGGATGGAAGGAAAGAAGGATGGAGGAGACAAATGGGCGGACACCCGAGAGCAGCATTACATCGAGTGAGTGGATGGTTAGCGCCCCCATCTACCACAACAAAATTAATAATAATAATAATAATAATAATAATAATAATACGGACAATATTCATACAGTAAGCAACAACACCACCACCACCAACAACAACAACAACAACAACAATAATAATAATAATAATAATAATAAGGCAAAAAATTTGATGTGATTTTTTTTCCCTGTGCATGTACAAAAAAAATAAAAATAAAAAATAAAAAGGAAACTGCATACCCAACCGTGAGATATTTATGCCAAATTCGGTGATATCCATGTGTTCATTTTCCCATGATCCTATTTTTTTTTTTTTTTTAAATGGAGAAGGAGGCTAAACCTCAAGAATCATTTGGGTTCACGCTCTCCAAATATCGCATGACAAATGAGGGCCCATTAAACAACATGTAACCCCCCAAAAGTCACTGTTGGAGAGCTATACAAAGTGAATGCCTTCAAAGTAAGCAAAATTAACTCGCCTGGGAAGTTTCTTTAAAATCTTTCTTCTCTTTCTGACTTTTTTTTCGGGGGGGGGGGTCCTGACACCCTCATGCATAATTTGGAGGGTCATGCACCTCTAATATCACATTACGAATTAGTGTCCCTTGTACAACTTTTGACATAGCCCTCCGACTACTTCTGAGAAATTTAAGTGAGTGAGGGGGCTGACCCCCTTAAAACCATCGTGGGAAAACTGTATGTCGTTATTGGTCGTCGGAGCAACCAGACGAACTCATCTGCGGTCAGTCAAATCCAATAAATAGTCCAGAGGAGTTCACTCACACACACACACACACACACACACACACACACACACACACACAAGCTAGATCGCACGCAATGGTGTTGTACAAGTAGCCGAATATTATGAAGAAGTATTTATAATAATAATAATAATAATAATAATAATAATAATAATAAAAATAATAATAATAATAATTTGTGGTAGGTGGGGGCACTCACCATCCACTCACTCGATGTTGTCCTTATCTCGGGTGTCTGCCCTTTCCTTTCCTCCATCCTTCTTTCCTTCCATCCTCTTCTTCCTTTCCTTCATTCTCTCCTTGTCCTTCTGCCTACCGGTGACTTTACACTCCCTCTTCTGTCATTCTTTCCTCTTCCTTCTGCCTGTGGTTGACTCTACACTGAGTGACACGCCAAATGGTATCCTGTACACCAGGAAACCATTTACTACTCTGGGTGGTAACCATATAACCAAATTTTCGTGCCTGGTGGTTTAGTGGGTAATTACAGCGCTCCAATCAGATTGAATCGGTGGAGGTTTATTTCCAAGGGGTGGTTGGGGTTTATTGTTCACGTAATGCCACTCAGGGATGAGAGATGCTTGTCACTATCATCCTAAGTGTCAGATCAACTTGCCTTGCCCAGGGCTCCTACGCTTCTCATGGGGCAACGTAGGATTGGATGATGAATGAATGAATAATAATAATAATAATAATAACAATAGAATTTTTATTATTATTATTATTTCTATTTTA
Source organism: Coenobita brevimanus (assembly GCF_032717465.1). Taxonomy (NCBI): domain Eukaryota; kingdom Metazoa; phylum Arthropoda; class Malacostraca; order Decapoda; family Coenobitidae; genus Coenobita; species Coenobita brevimanus. Next base: position 5,372,317 of record NC_137008.1, on the reverse strand, counting down.
TTTTTATTTTTATTATTAGTATTATTTGTATTATTCTTATTTTTAGTATCATTTTTTTTCTCATTACGACTACTACTACTACTACTACTGCTACTACTACTACAACCACTGCTACTGCTATTATTGTTATTATTATTATTATTATCATTATTATTATACTATTATTAATTTTGTTATTATTATTACTATTATTATTATTATTAGTAGTAGTAGTAGTAGTATCTATCATTATTATTATTATTATTATTATTATTATTATTATAAATGCATTGGTATTAATTTCAGCAACTCGCCCTATACCGTTGTACGCGATTTATTGTGTGTGTGTGTGTGTGTGTGTGTGTGTGTGTGTGTGTGTGTGTGTGTATTAACTCCTCCAAGACAAACTAAATGTGTCAGACCGTGATGGACTTGCAGGGGATGACCAAGGACCAAACAAGGGAAACGATGAGAACTGCAACATAGAATGTGAGAGATGCAAGAGATGAGGAGAGAGAGAGAGAGAGAGAGAGAGGGGGGGGGAGGGAGAGAAATTGTTCTCGTGCTTGATGCAACAGAAGTGGATACGTGGATTGACTGAGATCAAACAGCGAGGCGTGACTGTGAGTGGGTATGCATTGGGTATCTGTGCAAGCGTAGGTGAGAATGAGAGGACAAAGGAGGCTGCATACACTGTATTGTATGTAGTGTATGCAGAGATGGTAGGATAATATAAGAGAAGATGGATCAGTTGGTTCAGGAATTGCGTGGCTAAGACTGAAAGAAGGAATACAAGCTTCAGCTAGCAAAGTGAAAGATGAGTTCTGGGCAAATGCTGCATGGAAAAGCCTGAGAGAAGTGAGAAAATGTTTCTGATCAGAGAAATAAACAGCAAAGTACGGAATGTGAAGGTGGATGAAGTAATTGGTGAGTGGGGTGTTCCTGCAGAAGTGGATAGGAATGGTAGTGCTCTAGTGAACATTGAGCAGGGAGGGAATTGGTGACAGCCAATGTCCTCTTAAGGCACAAGATGATCCACAGGGATACATGGCAAGTGATGAGAAAGGTGGGAGATGACCTGGATGAATGGGAGACCGTGGTTGATTATGTGTGTGTGGATGAGAGAATGAGAGGATATATGCTGGAAGAGAGAACATACTGACGTTGGGGTTGTGGACCCTTTGATAACCACTTAGTAATGGTGAGAATCAAGGTAAAAATTTGCTGGATGAATAGGAGAAAACGGTGGCAGGATGCAGTCCATACAATGAGGGTAAAAACGTTGCAGGAAGACGAAAAAAGGCAGAATATGCGAGAGAAGTGGAAGAGTGACTGGGTGGATATAATTTTGTGCAGATGAGGGAAGTGGAAGGTGTGAGCTAGGTATTCACAGAAGACATCTGAGCTGCATGTGAGGTGGTGTGCTAGATGAAGAGAAGACAAAAAGATGTTCAAGAAACAGCATTGTGGAATGAAGACGTGAGACAAGCTGAGGCGCAAAAGAAAAAAGCATATAATGAGTGAATGGGAAGCAGAGATATGGAGGAAGTTGACAGACGGAATCAAAAGTTATATGGTGAGAGGAAGAGAGAGATTAAAAGGTTAGTAAAAAGAATGAGAAGAGAGTGGATAAGGAGTTCTGAAGGAATTTGAATGTGAAGTGGAGGGAATGTGAGAAAATGTTCTGGAAGGGGTAGAGTAAGACAGGGTGATAAAGGTGGTTGGTAACGAAAGATAAGAATGGCAGATTGTTGGCTGAGAAGGGAGAAGAGATGAGCAGATGAAGAGAACATTGTAAGAAATGATTAAACACAGAGAATGAAACTAATGCTAGTATAAATGGCTGGGGAATGGATAGGAGAAGGAGGGAGATGAGAAGGGAAGAGGAGGTCTGTAGGATGGAAGTAGCGGAATCAATGACAAAAATCAAAATTGGGAAAGCCACACAAATTGATGGGGTGTGGGAAATGCCGAGGCACTGTAGGCATACAGCAGAAGAATGGATATATATGTGCAAATTGGCCCGAAAGGAAAGTAGAGATCCAGAGGACTGGAAAACAGATATATTACTACCTTGTACAAAGGAAAAAACTGAGAAAGAAGTATGTGATAGTCACATGGGCATTTGTCTTCTTTGTGTAAGAGGAAAAGTAAATGGCAAGATATTTATTGACTAAGTTAGGAAAATAGCAGAGGACTTGGAGAAGAGCAGGGAGGTTTCAGGAAGGGAAGACGTTGTGCAGATCTGATACTCATTCTGAGGTGTTTAGTGGAAAAATTTCTAGTGATGGGAAAGAAGTTGCATGCTGTCTTTCATTGATTTGTAGAAAGCATATTGTTAATGCTATCAACGCCCCTTGACGCCAGACGTAGGTGAAGACAAAGTGTAGGAGTTAGTTTTCTGACAATATATTAAACACCGTCTTGAATCTTTGTACAGCAACACAGGTCAGCATCCGTGTCCAACCCCAGACCCTTACAGACAGCTACTGCTCGCCGGCTCTCATCTGGCTAGGGCGGTGGTCCCGATCACAAAGGCATGAATCACTCAAGGTAGACACAATAATCCACTCATCATAGACATAACACTGGGCAGTGACGCCCTACTTGGATTCTACTTACAACTTCTTACAACTACTTACATACTATATTTACATACTATATAATATTTACAAAGGATTACAAACAATTTTCCCCCTCATCGAAAAATGTGTCTCCTGACACAGTGGTGAGGCATTACAGTCTGAGTATACAGTCATCCGGGACTACATGGGAGTATAATAACAAATGAGATATTACTACATAATTCACAAGGCTGGATGTAAGAAGGGATTAATATATTTACAGTACATGGCCATGTTGGAAAAATAGCATAAACATATAGGTTTGGTCAATTTACAAATATATACATATCTAATCACAAAATGAGTTTTACTCAGAACTACCATTTTCCAGGTCTTTTGGTTGTCGCACTAACCTTGTTGCTGCACTGATCTCATGCAACCTTTTGTCCATTCGCTTGAGACAACAATACAGGATATAAACAATTGCAATAAAACCTAGAAAACATAAGACAACTGGAGGAAATACAAAGACTGGATATGACCAGGAGCGGTTAAAAGCTGAGGAGAACTGGTTCATATTAAATTCAGACTGATTTAGGAATTTCAACATACCTAGGTTCTCTGATGTGATAGAAAGATTGTCTGTTGGTAGATGAAAGGTAGTATTAATAGGTTTGAAGATGTCATACTTGTGGGAGCGAAGTGCGAAGTGATAATGTGTAGCATGGGCTGTTACAGACTCAGACTTTACTGTACAGTAATCAGGGGCCTTATATAAACCAACTGCGGATAGTGAACGGACAGGGGTCCCTGGACAAATAAGACTGACAGGAGTTGAGACACTAAAGAAGAAATAGCGGATGTGATTTAGACGAGCATGGTGTACCTGGCTTTTGGGGGCAGGAACAAAGGTACGAGTACAGACAGGTTGTACTGAGAAGTTACGGACTAAGGCAGATTCCCAAGGAGCAACGCTGCCAGGAAAAATTGTTAAGAGGTACGCAGCACAAACTCGAAAGTTGGGTGTGAGAAGGGCACATCTACCGAGATCACTTGGGGAGAGGAAGGCAATATAGAGATGATCATGGGAGAGAAGAAAGTACTCTGAGGAGACAGAGGCTTGTACCAGGGAGTTATTGTACCAGAAGGGAAAAGGGATGATGTGAAAGAGATCGAGTATGATGGTAGAACGAAGAGGAATATGAACATTAATATCTTTAGTAAGGAATGTGGCTTCTAGTATTGGGTAGTAGTGTTCTAAAGAGGAAAATGGAATCATAGGAGACAAGCCGAAGGTTGAGTGAGCCCATTCCAAAGTAGAACTAAGTTCAGAGAGAGATACCAAATCTAGGGTCACACGACTATCAACAGTATTAACTAAAATACGAATTAGTCTAGAAACTTGGGAGACAAGAGAGTCGAGAGAAACCTGTAAATTATCAACATGTAATTTAACATACATCAACTCTGAAATAATACTAGTCTTTGATACTTCACGCTTAAGAATAATCGTGAAATTATTTAACGTACTGGTAACATCATGTAAATGGAGGCTCATCTGTTGCAGCATAGAATGTTGAACACGTAACACTTTGTCTTGTGACTCTAGGGCGTTTGCTAATTGAAGTAAGTCCTTTTTTAATCCAGAAAGTTCACGGGTAGTCGCTACACCAAATAATCCACTGAGGATGTCTCCTCCAAGGTCAAAAAGTCCACGTTTCACTCGTGAGCGACCCAAAGGCGTTTGGTGAGGGAAGGAATCTTGAAGATGGTTGAACTGATAACGAATATAATATAACTTCCAGCAGATGGGTAGGTAGAGTGGGTACAAAAATGTGTCTGTGGGATGTCGATTTTTAATATATGACAGGAGTCCCTGCAGGTTGTCTAGCTGACGTGCAAGGTCAGGCAGGGCGATGGCCACAGCGGCCAGCGGCTCTAGGTCGTAGCGCAATGAGACTACATCTTTCACCAGCATTACCTCGCCTCCTGCGCCAACCAAGGCCCCGGGCCGTACCGCACCATCGTCCTCACCCGATCCAGACCCAACTAGAGTCAGCACTGTCAGTACATAGACCCACAGCATCTTTCCTATAAAATGAGGTGATCTTAGAGGTGATGTTGATACTGATGGTAACGACAGTGTGAGATAATAACGTTATGCAAGAGACTTAGTGGCAGAACACAATTTGGCACGATAGTCATTAACAGTAGGGGAAGGCTGAATAGTAATGTCAGAAGGAAGATTTAGAGAAGAGGAAGAAGGCTTAGTAGGAGTTTGTTGTGGGGATGTAGTCTCTCTTAGTGGCTCCTCCAAGACTATGCGTTTTGCTGCACATCTGAGATGATCTGCATGCACCCATGTCGTCTCTGCCTTGTGCGGATCTCTTAATTCGAATTTATTACCTTTACGAGATATGGCACGGAAGGGACCCAAGAATTTACTGTTTAGTTTTGATTCTCTGTCATGATCTAGGGCAAAAACTAAGTCACCTACTTGGATGGCAACATCTGTGGCAGCGGCATGTTGGTTACGTACCATCTCCTCATTTGTAAGGGCCAGATTATGCTGACCATATTTATTAATTTTCTGGAAGTTGGACAGGTTGACTCGCACATAGTTATCGTAGCTGTAGATCGGATCAGGTTTGGACTGCGACAGTGAATAAGGTAGTCTTTTGTCAAAGCCATATATGATGAAGAATGGTGTTTCTCCAATTGACTTATTGATGGACGAATTAAATGAAGCAGTTACCTGCGGAATCCATTCATCCCAGGCGGAAGTTTGATCTCCCACTATGTGACGCAGACTCTTCAATATCTTTCTATTCTGGCGCTCTACTAGGCCATTCGAAGCTGGATGATGGACCACTATATTGCATTTCTTAATTCCGTATCGAAGACAAACTTCTTCCAGTACTGAATTATTGAACTCTGACCCGTTATCAGTTAGAATTACTTCTGGTGTTGTGAAAGGGCAAATTACTGAATTAATAAAGGTATGTGCTACTGCGTTAGCAGACTTTTCACGCAATGGAACTAAAATAACAAATCTAGAGAAATGATCAACTACCACTAACAGATAAACGAAGCCAGATTCTGAATGAGGCAGCTTCAGAAGATCAAGAGAGACAGTTTGCCAAGGTTTTGGTGGTACTGGGTACTGCAGTATAGGAGCAGGTTGACTGGTTGTCCCCTTGTGATGGGCACATGATAAACATGCATCGCAGTGCACTTCTATATCCTTTCGCATACTGGGCCAATAATATGACAGACGTGCTTGCCGTAAGCTTCTGTCTTTGCCAGGGTGTGATGCATGAGGGGTGTCGTGGATTAAATGAAGGGCAGCAGGAATTAAGTCTGTTGGAATGACTATGGTAGGACAAATCTAAACTTGTGGCTAGGGTGGGGCACGACCCTCTGTACAGTGGTGCTATGTTTCCCAAACCCGCGATGTGAAATGACTGTTATATATGTAAAAGGCATCACAAATACGATAAACACATATGAATACAATGTTAACGTGTGTATTATAATATATGAAAGAACAGTAAACTTATTATGCATGAAATATTTATACGGTAATACAGAAACGTGGCATAAATATTTTACAGTGTGCTAAAAAAAAAAAATTAGTCACTTTTATTGGCTTTTACCGTATTTCTGGGGTGGGTAATAATGTCACAATTGTGATTATAAGATAATGTGCAGGAATATAAGTAAAAATATGCCATTTCTTAGTAAAAGAAAAAATAATACATTAAACCCTCGTGAGCGGCAACACTCACACAGACCCAGACTAACCCTCCTCCTGTCACTTTAATTTGTGTCTTTACCTCCTGGGAGGAGTGAAAATAAAGTCAAATTTACAATATGTACAATATAATGTTAAAGAAAAAAAACAAAATGTATCCTAAAACACCATAGATGAGAGAGAGAGAGAGAGAGAGAGAGAGAGAGAGAGAGAGAGAGAGAGACAGAGAAAGAAGGGGGGGAAGAAGGCAGGCCAGAGGAGGTGTTGAGGGATGGAGGAAGGGAGGGAAGGAAGAAGGGAGAGAGTGATTGAATGAAAAATCATGGTGCCGCACCAGCGAGGTCATCTGGCAACATATGCCAAACAATAATAAATATTTTAAAACATAATTAGATATAATACAAAAAAATTAAGAAATGAAAGTCACTCATAAAAGAAACAAAATTCCCCAGGGTGACGCACATCTCCCCCAGGAGAGAGAGAGAGAGAGAGAGAGAGGGGGGGGTGGCACCGCGCTATGGAAACGTGGCAACACTGTACAGAGCTTCGTGCCCCACCCTAGCTGCAAGTTTAGATTTCTCCTACTATAGATGCTTAACTTCGTGACCGTTACCTTTCAGTACCGAGTCTTTATAGAGCAATTCATTGTTGAGGAAGAAATCAGATACAGGGACTGGTAACTTTGGCAGAGAAGAAACATCACCTGACTCTAGGAAATATATGACCTGCGACATACGGGGTCCTCACGCTGGAACCTATGTAGTGTGTCATAATTGAACGCCAAGTTTACGTCACAACCGGTTGAGACTGTGGCTACATGCCGCGAGAGGGCATCGGCTACGACATTGGATTTCAAATGTCGGATTATGGTCAGTCACAGTGACTGCCCAACGTGTAAGACGACCGGTAAGGTTACGTCCCCGAAACAGGTCACATAAGGGAAGATGGTCTGTTTGGATGTGAACAGGATATCCGTAAATGATATCGCAGAAATGTTTTAGACACCAGACCACGGCAAGGGCTTCCCAGTGAGTTACATTGTAATTGTTTTCCACGGAGTTTAGCACATGGCTAGCATAGGCAATGACACGTTTCTTTCCTTCGGAGTCATATTACATGAGAACGGCACCTAGGCCTACTCCAGAAGCATCAGTACAGAGAAGAAATGGTTTAGAATAATCATGGAATGCCAAAACTGGTGACTGTGCTAGAGCATTTTTCAGTGTTGTGAATGCAGTTGCCTGTTCATCAGCCCACACAAAAGACACATCCTTCTTTAGCAATTTTGTTAATGGCGCAGCTATCTGGGCGTACCCTTTAATAAATCTTCTGTAATACCCACTGAGACTGGAGAAACTGCATACAGCGTCGGTGTTGGTTGGAGTTGGGAAATTCGTCACGGCTCTAACCTTGTCATCTGATGTATGAATTTCGTGAGTGTCAACAACATTTCCTAGGAACTGGAGTTTCTCACATAAAAAGTCACACTTTGACAGTTTGATCTTAAGTCCAGCTTGTTTGAGTCTAGTGAACACTTCGGCTAACTTTTCTAAGTGTTCTTCCACCGAGTGACTAGCGATTATGACATTATCTAGATAAGCAAAAACTGAGTGACCTATCTTGCTGGCGAAAACTGTATGAATTAGCGGCATGAACGCTGATGGCGCATTTCTCACACTGAATGGAAGTCTACGGAATTAATAATGTCTGGATGGAGTACTGAAGGCTGTGATAGGACGAGATGATTCTTCCATCTCCACTTGCCAATAGCCACTTAAAAGATCTAGGGAGGAAAAAACACAATTGTTTTCGCCTAAGGATTCCAGCAAATTAGTGAGTACAGGAATTGGAAATCTGTCTGGGACAGTCAGTGCATTCACGCGTCTGTAATCTATTACTGGTCATAACTCACCACCTTTCTTTGGAACCAGAAATAGTGGGCTGTTCCACGGGCTATTAGAGTGTTCAATGACCTCATTATCCAACATGTCCTGAATAAGACGATCGGTTTGTTGACGTTGGCTATGTGATAAACGGTAGGCAGGTATATATACTGGCTGAGCTCCAGGCTGTAATGTAATGTTCTACTTTATCAAATCTGCCTTGCCCATATTCTCACCGGGTAGGGCTACGACTTCGCGATAGTCTCACAAGAGATTAATTAATTGATGTCGGTGTTCCGGGAAATCACTTTGTTTCACATGAGATTAGATGGAATATCGGTAGACTGAGCAACTGAGCACACATCGGCAACAGGGTGTGGGAAATCCTGGCACACATGTATGGCCGCTGGGTATACCAAGAAATCGCCAATCTGTGTTCCCGTTTGTAAGGTGAACGCGGCGTTTGTGGTGTTGGCAATGTACAAGTAGCATAAACCATCCTCCAGCACCATACACAATGCCGACTCATAAGCTAAGCCAGTCATATAACATGTCTCAGGTAAGGTTAGTACATCCACTCCTGCTTTCACACCCACAACACAAACAGAGACCTTGTTAAATTTGTGCGGCAACAAAATTGTGTACTGATTTGTTACTGCATGTCTTATCTCTGCGTGTTGTAAAACATCAATCACACTATCTGAGGTAGTTAAATGAGACGTGTCTGAGTCGGCGAGTGTACCACTGTCAGAGGGGATGATACGATCCACAGTTGAATACTCAGAGGATGTGTACTAGATGGTAGTGTACTTGGCTGTTCAGGTAACGGTGTGTGTACCTGTTTACTGTTGAGTAATGTGGGAATCACGTTAGCTTTAATAACTGAGTTGGTTTCGGAAAGTACCGGACGTGGATATTCCACACTAGATATTGGGAAACCATTGACAATTATTTTACGAGAAGCAGGGAGGAGACCAATACCTTCTTGAGCCATTGTCGAAAAGCCGATGAGAGTGTCTGCTGGATATTTAAGGTCATTAGTGACATGAAACTCTACGTCAAAAAGTCTTAAGGCTTTATCAAGTTGTACTTCTTGTATGATCTTTCCTTTGACCTGATATTCTGAGCCATCCACACCGCATAGGCGAATGTCAGGTGGTTCGAGGAGCCCAACTCTTTTAGTTATTTTCCTGATGTTGTTTAAAGAGGTATCTGAGATTAGATTTATCATAGATCTGCTGTCCATAAAGAAAGAGTTTTGTACCCCTTCGCTCCATCCCAGAATGACTAAGCCTAAAGATGTTATAGGTCCTACCTGACGAATGGGGAGTTGATTTTCTGTTATCTTATTTTCAGACACCGGCAGATCTTCCGCTGCTAGGTTACATTTCTCCAATCCGAGAGCTCGTCTTCCCCTGACTGACGGCTCTTAAGGTAACGACAATCGTCCGCGGAGTGAGTTGTGCTATTCTTAAGGTATTTGCATGTTAGACATTGGGACCATGAGGGTGCACGCAGGCGTCCCCGTGAGTGAAAACGTCTTTCTTTGTGTGCACAGCTAGACTCTCGATGACCTACATTACCGCAGTGCCAGCACACAATTGAGGATTGTTTGCTTCATTGCAGAGTTGAATTGTCACGACCGCTAGAAGGTGAGCGATAGTATGAGTGAGAACGATTACTAGGTTTGGTTCTTGTAGTTGGCCGCGAACGCGAGGAATCAGATGAAGTAATGTTGGTGTGTAGTACTCTCGCAGTACCACCTGCAGAGGGAGAGGGTGAACTGTAAGAATCGACC
>NC_137008.1:4649839-4757339 GCF_032717465.1 Coenobita brevimanus | reverse complement strand
AATCTCCCTGGGGCAGGGAACCGTTTAAGGATTTGAATTTCATTAAATCAGGCATTACTGATCTACCAGAAGACCCGCCGACATGTCGCAAAAATACCCCCGCTAATACCAGTACACCAGTCCTGTATGAGACAGCCGTAGCATGTATTCAATATGGACGGGGGGTGTTAGCGCCGAAGTGGTGACATGTAGAGGTGTATGGTATGTAGGAGGACTGCTGGCCTTTGATAACAGGCTATGAAGCCTATGCCCAGAGTCGGGCATATAAAAAAAAAAAAAAAAAGTCGTCAAAACTGTTAGCGATGACCTTGCCCTGTGGCCTTTACTCTTGACCTACCCCTGTGGCTTTAACTGTTGCCTGATTGTTATAAAAATGGAAGCACTTCATCATTGCCTTACTTGAACGCTAATGCAAAAAAATGTGGTGTAAATCGGATGAATTCTGTTTAAGGCTACCTTGCCATACGATCTTTAACTTTGATGTAACATATTGCCCTAAAAACAGTAGACCAACTGTTGGCAATTCTGAACTCTTCCACCAAGTATGATTTAAAAAAAAAAGAAAAAAAGATCAAACTGTTTTATTTACATCACACACACACACACACACACACACACACACACACACACACACACACACACACACACACACACACACACACACACACACGCAAGGGTTGATCTTGATCAATGTAAAATTATTCTCTGCCCCTTTTTTTTATTTACTGTAACCCGTTACACAAAGTTTGATCTGTCAAATTAAAACCATTGAAGACAGTCTTTCTAAGCGAAACTCTGACCCGGTGTTGTGACTTTGACCTTAAACCTATTGTTCTCGGCAACAACAGGCGAACCTATTGACTATTCTTCCACCGCTTCACTAAATTTAGTTAAAATTGATATAAAACTGTTCTGGTTACTGTTTAGTTAACACACACACACACACACACACACACACACACACACACACACACACACACACACACACACACACACACACACACAGGCAAGCAAGTAGTCTGATAAACCAAAATAATGATATTGAAGAGAAGATAACCCAGGTGAATGAAGTGATGCAAAGTTATAAAGATGATGTGGAAACTACATATGCTGAAATGGTGAAAGTTAGCAAAGACTTAGAAACAAGAGTCGAAGAAAAAAGCATTAGAAAGGAAGTGAAACAAAAATAATCCAAAACAACCCAAAATTGGTCAAAGGTTCAGCAGATATCAATAAATATATAGTAATTACCGGTATAGAGAAGGAAGAAATAAAAAACAAAATTTCAAGAGACAAAAAGTAGATGGCAAATATAATGAACATACTGAAGGAAGTATCAGAGGAAATCTATAATAAAGACATAGAGGAACATAAAAGGCTAGGGAGATATGAGAGAAATAAGCCAAGGCCTCTCAAAGTAACCTCCCAGAGTGTGAACACTGTGGAAGCAATATTTAAAAATGCAAACAAACTCATGGAAATAGAGGAATTAAAAAACAAAAGTATGGATAAAACGATGCCTGATTCAAGAGGGATTGGGAATACTCAACGAGAAGAGGGAGGAGGCAAAAACAAAGAGCGAGGGAAGATCAGAAGGGAAGAGTACTTTTTTTTTTTTTTGACAAAGTATCTGGACTGCAGGTAAGAATGTGGTACAAAACCAACAGGGAACAGAAAGGAGGAAGGTAGTAGACTCAAGTCATGGCAAGTATGTAAACAAGATGGTTAGGTTGATGTACTCAAATGTAGATGGAATGGTGTCTAAAACATCTGAGACAGGAAACTATATCAAAGAAAAGGAACAGCACATTATCTGCCTAATTGAAAGAAAATTAACCCCAAAGATATCAAACGATACCCTAAAATTAGAGGAATACAATATATGGAGAAGAAACAGAAATTTAAGAAAGGGAGAAGGAACTATAATCTTAACAAAGAAATATCTGCAAGTCAAAAAAATAAAACTAGATATACCCTCACAAGTAGAAATGATTGCAATGGAAGTGAACACATATGGCGGGAACTTAAGTGTGGCAAATATATAAATCCACCAAACACCTGGGAAAGAGGCGAATATGAAGACCTGGCAGAAAGTACAATTCAGTGTTTAAGAACATTATTACATAGAATGGAAGAGAAATCTGAAAGAATTGTATTAACTGGACACTTCAATTCAAATATAAATTGGAATACTCTAGATGTAAAAAGCCATGAAAGCAGTTGGGATCAAAAGCTCTTAGATCTTGTGCAGGAGTTCTTCCTAACACAGCACGTAAAGAAAAACACCAGAAAAAGAGGACTTGATGATCCACCCGTACTAGATCTTATATTTACCAGGCAAGAAAATGAAATTAACAATATATCACCACCCATTCGGCAAAAGCGACCAAGTAGTATTAAATTGTGCCGTCTGGATTGCATATGACGTGACCAGCAGTGGGAGTTACAAAATGAATCTAAATTACAAAGAGGGCAATTACCATGACCTGAAGAAGTACTTCTTAGAAATAGATTAGGAAAAGGAATTTAGAGGACAAGATTTAAATATTATGTATAGAGATTTCTGTGATCTTTATGAAAGAGGAGTCCAAAATTATATCCCACAGCACAAAGCAACAGAAATGAAAATAAGGAAATGGTTTAATACAGAGTGTAAAAAAGCAAAAGAAAAAGACTTACTGTGGAATAGAGACAGAAGACACAATAGTGAGAGGGCATATAACATCTATAAACAGGCAAGAAATGATTATACAAAGATAAGTAGGGAGGCTCAGAGACAGTTTGAGGAGAACATTGTAAATAAACGTAGTGATCAACCTAAGCTTTTTTACAGCTACATCCGAAGTAAAACCAAAGTTAAAGATAAAATACAGTCCATTACGGATGAGGGGATCATCTATACACAAGTGAAAGATTTTTGCGAAGCACTAAATAAAAACTTTCAGTCAGTTTTTACAAAAGAAAGAAATTTTGCGAGAGATGATATGGAATATGCATGCCCACATGCATTGCCAGATATACAAATATCAGAAAAAGAAGTACGGGAAGAGTTGCGTAAATTGGACAAAGGAAAAGCAAATTGTCCAGACGGAATTTCAGGTTGGGTGCTACATGAATGTGCAGAAGAGCTAAGCAGACCATTGTATTTAATATTTGAGGAATCCTTAGGTCAAGGTAAACTACCTGACATTTGGAAGAAAGCAAACATTGTTCCCCTATTCAAGAAAGGGAATAGACAGGATCCACACAACTACCAACCAGTATCATTGAACAGTGTGGTATGTAAGATGCTAGAAAAGCTGATAAGGGAAGTTTGGGTAAAACATCTAGAAGAACACGGTATGATAAAAGAGAGGCAGTGCAGTTTTAGGGAGGAAATCTGTTAAGCTACAATGATAGAATTACAAAAACATTACAGATAAGAGAAGGATGGGTGGACAGTAACTGTTTAGATTTTAAGAAAGCATTTGATAGAGTACCGCACCAAAGACTTTTATGGAAACTGTACCACCATGGGGGTATCAAAGGCAATCTCTGCTATAGGATCCAGGATTTTCTCAGAAAAATGGAAATGAGATCAATATTAAGGGGAAATTACTCATCATGCAGGGAAGTGACCAGGGGAGTGTCACAGGGCTCAGTGCTGGCACCAAGTATGTTTTTAGTGTATATAAATGACACAGACAGTAACATTGGAAATGGAAGCTATCTAAATATGTTTACGGATGATGCAAAAATTCAAAGGAAAATTACAAACACAGACTCTTGCAAAAGCTGCAAGAGGAATTGAACAAGCTTCATGAATGGAGCAATAAATGGCAAATGGAATTTAATGTGGATAAGTGTCATGTAATTAATTTTGGTAAAAGTGAGAAAAGACCAGATTGGGATTGTAAGTTAGGAAGATCAACCGTACACATAACAAAAAGAGAGAAGGACCCAGTAGTAATTATCAATAACAAACTATCTCTCCAGATGATCACATCAGTGAGAAGGTACGTAACATGTATACTGTACATTGCTTGCTAATATGAGAATAGCATTCACATAGGCTATATAAATGAAGATATGCTGAGGAAGATAACACATCATTCATCAGACCAACACTGGAGTATGCATCAGTAGTCTGGAATCCTTATCTCAAATAACACATAGATAAGATTGAAAAAAGTACAAAGGGCAGCCACAAGATGGGTACCTAGCTTAAGGAATCTAAGCTATGGAGAAAGACTTGAAAGACTGAATCTACCAACGCTGCAGGAGAGAAGGAGAAGGGGAGACATTATATGCTATATAAATGCATCTCAGGGAAAGAGAAAATTGACATAAATGAATATATATCATATGGGGAAGCATCAGCAAGAGGACATTGCAAAAAAATGCATAAAAAGAGAGGTCATAAAGTCGTAAGGATATTCAGTTTCCCAAATAGGAAAACTGATCAATGGAATGCACTACCGAATGAAGTAGTGTGTGCCAAAACTATTCATAAATTCAAGGATATATATGATAAAAATGGTTTAATACACGGGACAATACGAGCTTGACTCATTCCTGTAAAGATACAATTAAGTAAGAACAATTAGGTAAGAACACACACACACACACACACACACACACACACACACACACACACACACACCGCGATGAAAGCATAACACCCGCTCGTTACGTGAGCGCTGGTGTAATCATTAATAATTATAGGGAAAATTGTGAAAGTAAAGAAAAACTCTTGTACATACACTTTTCCCGCCACTACATGGTGACTTTTTATATACTTATTGCCGGTTAATTTTGTCTAACCAAAGATGCCCCTGAGATGATGAGGTATGAAGGAACTAAAACTTATCTTAAGTATAAAAGGTTCTTGAATCAGTTTCTGGTGTAGTTTGTTTTGGTAACAGCGAAGAATTCCTGTACGTCTTTATTAAATGATACCCTTATCTTGGAGAATGTGGCAAGGTTATCGCATCTAATGACTGATGAATAACTGATAGCATGACTGGAAAGAAAGCAAGTTATAAGGTGCTATAAGGTTTTTTATGAGAAATTATATGCAATGGAGGGGGGACTTAAGCTGATAAAAAGTGTGAGTAGAAAGAAGTGAGCTCAGATGAATGAGTGTGGGAAAGGATAAAGCTGTGGGAATTATTTGTATGCTTATACGAGTCCCATACCACGGACTAGGCCACGATATCGGATGCGTTTAGCCTATATAACTCGCACAGTTTTTTTTTTTTTTTTTTTTTTTTTTTTAAATAACAGAACGGAGGAAGGAAAAAACAAATGGAAAAAAAAAATAATCCATACACCAGATTACTGGTGTCCTCTGTTCATAAAATATCTGTAACAGTTAGACTTGAACAGTTGTAGGTTGAAATTTGGAGGAAAACAACTCTGGGGAAGTGAGTTCCAGAGAGATGCAGTTCGGGGAATGAAAGAATTCTGATAGGCAGAAGTTCTGCAATATGGTTGAGTGACATTCCAGTCATGAGCGCTACCAGATGCCCGTGTAACACGAGGGAAGGCATGGAGAGGTGGCACCATGGACGCAACTTCGTCTGAGCATTTGCCAAAAAAATATCTGTAAAATAATGCAAGGGAGGCAACATTCCTTCTTACTTGCAGGGGAGGTAGTTTATATGTAATGGCAGGGTTGTTAATGATTCTAACAGCTTTATTCTGAATTTTGTCTAGTTGTCTTAATGCAACCTCTCCACAACCATCCCACAAGGGTGAGCAATATTCAAGCTGAGAGCGCACATGACTCTTATAAATTATAGCCAACTGATCATAGGATAAGAAGTTACGGACTCTGTACAATAATCCAAGTTTCTTTGAGGCGGTTTTAGCAAGTGATCTGACATGAGAGGTCCAGCTGAGGGCACTGTTAAGTGAGACACCAAGAATTTCAATACTTTTGGAGATGGGAATATTAGTAGCACTGAAAGTAATGTACGAATCTGGCAATATCTGTCTATTAGTAAACTGTATATATTTAGTTTTACTAGCATTAAAAGAGACAAGGTTGTTTTGTCCCCATTCACTGATTGTAGATAGATCTTGATTAATGGAGATGGCTGTACTGAGTTGAGAGGTAGAGATATTAGACTTTGTAATTGGATGTCTGAGTGTGAATGAACTATGTAGTGTTGAGTCATCTGCATATGAGTGAATGGGATTGTGAGTAACAGATAAGAGATCATTAATGTGAACCAGAAATAGGGTTGGCGCCAGAACTGATCCCTGCGGCACGCCGGCGTTAATTGAGTGGAAATTTGAATATAGAGAAATTTGAATATATGGAAATTTGAATATAGAGACAAAGAAAAAAAAAAAGGACGTGAAGGATGATGAGAGAGGACAGATGGTACAGGCAGAGAAACCAAAATGAAACGTAAAGACATTCTGTTTGGTAGCATCGTATTTGACATTTATATTGAAGTAATAACACGATGGATATACGCTGTAGTGAGTGACTGAGAACAAAATAATACTGTATGTTGATTTTGTTACGGTCAGGTTTACGGACAATGTTTCAATACTGTGGATTATTCTCCGATTTTTTTTTAACCCTTAGAGGAACAGGGTCACTCTCCATTTGAATAAATCGGCTTTCGGATGCTATAATACATAGTTAGCCTAGTATGTCTTCTATTGTGATTAATGTCTTGTACAACTTTACAAAAATCACCAATTGACTGTTCTACATACTCTTCTACCCTTTAGTTGCAGCAATAAATGCTCCATTGAAAACTCGTATAGTATAAAGCAATGCATGCTTTTATATGCACATATACTAACCTCATGTTGCCACGCTAAAGTCCCGAAAATGGAGTCTCGTATGGTCTTTGCTGTGTGCAGCAGATTCTTTGTCCTGCGCTGATAACAGGATTTACAATCACACCTTTAGATATGAGATACCTTTCACTAAGAAGTACCTACGTGTAATGTAATCCTTTAGTTGGGCAGATAAAGGATTACCTTGCACCTCTTATTGCTTTTGCCCACATCCTTCCCTACATCCCCTTCCAGTAACCTTTCCTCCCTCTACTCCCCTACCTACATCCTTGACTACGTAACTACTTGCATACCTACCTGCCCATCTACCTCCCTAACTTTCTGACCTACCTACTGAAATACCTACCTCCATGCCTAACCCCATCGACTAATGAGGTACTGACACAGGCTTGTATTATTTATTTATATACTGGAATTGCTCATTTTCGGTCTGTTGTTTAAAAACTTGCGATGTCATAATTTCAACATTTTGAATGTCCTTTCTATTTATACCATATTTCTCGTTATACTGTTGTACCTGAGATTATTATGATTATTTTTTTTTCGTAAGGCCTTCATTTTTTTTCACTGTGACCTTGGGGTTGTCCTAAACTTGTCAAACACTACAATGAAGGAACACTGTCAGCGGGATAGGATTCATATGACGCGACATTCATCAAAATCAGGAAATAACTGCTGCATGTACAGTGGGAGCGAACACACAGACTGACAGAAGGAAAATTCAGTGTTTCTCAATCGGCCAAGCCCTTGACTCTGTTTTTCGGGAATTGCGCTATTATCAGCTGAACAAAAATACAGTATAACGTCTTCTGTGAGAGAAGCCGAATAGTGCTGCATTCTATCTCGTTTTTGTGATTTTGGAACATGAATGGTGACTATAGTTTATTGATTGCACTTTTAAATCCCCTACTTTTAATTACCGGATAAAGACAAACATTTAAAAACTTTCAGCCCTTATGTCTGTGAGGTTCCTGCACGTGTAAACGTATTCATCCTCATAATTGTCCTAACAATCGAGGATACATTCTATTAACTTTATCCGTTTTCTTTCATGATTTGCCTCTCCCATTTACTGTAGGCAACTACTATCATGGAATATTATCGTCAGTAGTAATAAGTGTTCCGCTAGTACAGGAACATTCATTTACCCATAAATAATCTGTTCGTATCAGTTTTTTTTTTTTTTTTAAGATATTCATCCTCTGACGGTGATATTTTCCTCCATTTCGACCTGATATAAACAACTGCAACCAGGATATATAAATGAGACAATGATGCACACGGCATTGGAACTCATCACACTTTTCAGTAATGTTAAGTTTTGTTGGTTGCTTCAAAAGCTATATTATGAATGCAGGTTGTTTTATATATATATATATATATATATATATATATATATATATATATATATATATATATATATATATATATATATATAGTGTGTGTGTGTGTGTGTATGTGTGTGTGTGATGTCCACACGGTTGTTCAATATACAGTAAATATGGATGGGGTGATGAGAGAAGTAAAAACACGAGTAAAGGAGAGAGGGATGGCGTTGGTTATGAATGGGGATTGATGGAATATCTCAAATTTGTTGTATGTTGATGACGCAGTGCTATTTGCAAATAGCGGACAAGAAATTGGTAGACTAGTGTAGAGTTTTGCTAATGTCTGTGAGTCATGCCAATAGAGTAAACGTAGAAAAGAGTAAAGTGATGGTAATCGAGAGAAAAGGTGACTCCCAGTGTGATGTTACAGTGAGTGGAGAAAGACTGGAATTGGTGAGTTCAAATGCCTGGGTACAGTGATAGAAAAGAGAGGAAAATGTGCAAAAAAAAAAAAAAAAAGGAAAATAAAGTGACACAACGAAGGAAAGTAGCTGGTGCTATGAAGGCCTCGATAAGAAACAGAGGCTTGAGTGTTACAGTTGCACGAGGCTTGCATCAAGGAGTGTTAGTGCAAATTTTAACATGGATGTGAGACTGTGGTGTGGCATGAAAATAAAAACTCAAGAGTGAGAGCAGTGGAGATGGGACTGCTGAGGAATGTATGTGGAGTACAGAGAGTGGATAGCATGCGAAATAATGTGATTAATGAAAGATGCGGAGTGAGGAAGTTGGTGGACACCAGAATCGAAGAGGGTGTACTGAGATGGTATTGTCATGTGGAGAGAATGGATAACAATAGAGTCGTGAGAAAGGTATATGTGAGCGAATTTGAAGGAGGGAGGAGGCAAAGTAGGCCAAGGAAAAGGCTGAGAAATATGGCGGATGAGTGTGTGGAGAAGAGAGGTATGGAAGTTGGTGAGGCTAGGGGATTGACAAGGGATTGAGATGGCTGGATGAATGTTGCAAGTTGTACATGAGCAGGGATTTGGCACCCCTTTTTAACGTGACAGCGTCCAAACTGAATCTTTTGGATACGTTTATGTGAAGCTACAGAACGTTGTGAATGTTTTTGACATATCAGATACAGACAGGATTCTGGGGCTTGAATGATGAGTGAATGGAAGTGTACCATTGAACTGGGCAAATTTGGGCTGTCTGGACGTTGCTACTCCTCACTCTGCCCTAGAGAGGGAAAGAAGGTCCGGATGATGATTTTTTTTATTTTATTTTATTATTTTTTTTTTTTTTACGCCAGGTATCGCCGAAGGGCTAAGGCGTTACCCCTGAGCAGAGGACTCTTGGATTGGAGCGAGTAGCATTTTATGACCAGATGCCCTTCCTGATGTCTACCAATGACCCTTGGGTGGATTCGATCCTCTGACCCTTCGGTCAGAGCGGAGCGCTCTAACCCACTGAGCCACGGCATACATACTCACACACACACACAATATATATATATATATATATATATATATATATATATATATATATATATATATATATATATATATATATATACTGTATATGTAGATTGGTCAAATTTGGGATGTCTGCCCTAGAGAGGGAAAGAAGGTCCGGGTGATGATATATATATATATATATATATATATATATATATATATATATATATATATATATATATATATATATTTTTGGGGGGCTGTCTGGACGTTGCTACCACTTACCTTGCCCTAGAGAGGGAAAGGAGGTCCGGATGATGATATATATAGATAGATAGATAGATATAGAAAGGTAGATAGATAGATAGATAAACACACACACACACACACACACACACACACACACACACACACATATATATATATATATATATATATATATATATATATATATATATATATATATATATATATATACATTATATACATCAGGACTGAAGAAGTTTGTTAATTTAACAGTGACAGTGTCATCAGAAGCGCTCCCGACATCACAACACCAAGTTTCAAATAAAAATGTCTCATACACCATACTGCTTCCTCTCTACTCAAAATATCAATGTTTTTCATCCAGCTCGTATCCTGACTGAGACGCTCGATTTACTTCTTTTTAAACTTTTAATGTAAACGGTAAAACTCTAATATAAAACTTCCAGGGACGGAAAGAATCTGTGGTGCCTCGTCCTTCCCTTCCCTTTATTCAACAGCCAGCTGTTACACCTACCCAAGATCCAAATACGCTCCACAGTTCGCTCATTCTTTCGGCTTTTAATTCCCAGCCTCACTTCTCCCATTGCTTCCTTACACACACACACACACACACACACACACACACACACACACACACACACATACACACTAGCTCATTACTGCTTTTTTTTCCACACTGAAACATTCTCTTGGAAGAAAACAGAGTTCAGATCCTGATGTAAAAATGGAAATAGTTCTAAGCTATCTCCTCCTGTCCCTGGAATCTCGTCTTTATACACCCAAAAGCACTCATTTCTCCCCCTAGTAGCAGGAGTCGCGGCCACTGACGACTGGGTGATCGCAGATCCATCACCCACCGCCTGTGCCCCAACCCCAGTGTAAACATTGTTGGATAGATGTGGAACGGCCAAAGCAGGTGATGTTACAGTGTGTCAGTGTTGTTTTTGATGACAATCAGAACCAGCAGGGGTAATTAGGCATTTATTGCGTAATACTACACTGTTACCCACAACAACATTGTATGGCTATGAGAAAGGCACAGAAGTGAAAGAAGACCTACAGTGTATTTTTTTTTTTTTTTATGCGAGGAAGAAGGAACCAAAGGCCATGAGCCCGCAGTAACAGTTCCCTCCAAGAGAAAAACAAAATACAATAGAGAGCCAAATTCAAGATCATTTGAGATGCCTGGACACACTGCGTTTGAAAGACTGGAGATCATAGGCAGCAGGAAATAAAGATAGAGGGAGACAGTTCCAGAGCTGACCTGTTGCATAAATGAAAGACTGGGAGTAACGGTTAACTCTTGCATTAGAGAGTTGGACAGAAAAGGGATGAGAGTTTGCTGCCAGACGGGTGCTACGCGCCCGTCGTAGAGGTGGAGGAATGCAAGCAGACAGTTCAGAGGAGCAGTGACCATTAAAGTAGCGATAGAAAAGAGATAAAGATGCAACAGTGCGGCGAAGAGACAGAGGTTGAAGGGAGTCAGTAAGAGGAGGAGAGTTAATGAGACGAAAAGCCTTTGACTCCACCCTATTGAGAAGAGCTGTATGTGGGGAGCCTCCCCACACATGAGAGTTGTACTCCACACAGGGACGGATAAAACCCCTGTATAGAGTCAACAATTGAGCAGGGGTAAAGAAAGAGCGGAGTCGGCTTAGCACACCCAATCTCTTGGAAGCAGATTTTACAAGAGATGTAATATGATCTTTCCAAGATAAGTCCCGAGTAAATGAAACCCCAAGCATGTTCAAGGATGATGCAGGATTAAGCTGAATATTATTAAACATTAATGGGTATACCTGTGGAAGATTTTGTCGGGTTGATAGGTGTAAGAACTGAGTCTTAGATGCATTAAAGACAACCATATTATTTTTACCCCAGTCAGAGATACGAGCCAAGTCAGACATTAGGTGTGCCATAGCCTCATCCCTTGTTTCTTGAAGTAAATGTTGAGATGGGCGTTGCGGGAATTGAACGGAAAGGTGAAGGGTGGAGTCATCAGCGTATGAGTGGATAGGGTTAGATGTACGGCTTAGAAGATCATTGATGAATAAAAGGAAGAGAGTTGGTGATAGGACAGAGCCCTGAGGAACACCACTGTTGATAGATCTAGGAGAAGAACGATGGCCGTCTACAACAGCGGCTATAGAACGACCAGAAAGGAAGCTAGCGATGAAGGCACAGATAGAAGGATAGAAACCGTAGGAGGGCAGTTTGGAAATTAAAGATTTATGCCAGACTCGATCGAAAGCCTTTGAGATGTCAAGTGCAATGGCAAAGCTTTCGCCAAAGTCCCGAAAGGAGGATGACCAGGAGTCTGAAAGGTAGGTGAGAAGATCGCTAGTGGAGCGTCCCTGACGGAACCCATACTGACGATCGGAAAGAAGGTTGTGACAGGAAAGATGCCTTAAAATTTTTCTATTAAGAATTGACTTGAAAACTTTTGAAATACAGGACGTTAAAGCAATTGGACGATAGTTGGAGGGTTGGGAGTGGTCACCCTTCTTTGGGACTGGCTGAATGAAAGCAAACTTCCAGCAAGAAGGAAAGGTACAAGTTGACAGACAAAGGCGAAAGAGTTTGCCTAGGCAGGGTGTAAGCACAGAAGCACAGTTCTTGAGAACAACAGGAGGGACCCCATCAGGCCCATATGCCTTGTTAGTACTGAGGCCAGTGATGGCAGAAAATACATCAACTGAAGAAATTTTAATGTCAGCCATGAGGAAGTCAGAGGGGAGAAGTGATGGAGGAACAGCACCGGAATCGTCTAAGGTGGAATTGGAGGAGAAGGTCTGTGCGAAAAGATCTGCTTTATCAGCAGAAGAAATAGCTACAGAACCATCAGAGTAGAAAAGAGGAGGGAAGGATGATGAGTAAAGTTGTTAGAAAGATTTTTGGCAAGGTGCCAGCAGGAGCGAGAAGAATTCGAGTTGGAGAGTTGAGAGCATTTAGTATGGATGAAATTATTTTTAGTAGAGCGAAGAACAGACTTAGCATGATTCCGGGCAGAAACGTAAAGATGATGTGATTCAGGGGTGGGTTGGCTCCGGTACCTTTTGTAGGCCTTCTCCTTGTTGCGGACAGCATTAGAACAAGCGTGATTAAACCAAGGCTTTCTTGCGTTAGTCAAAGGATATGAGAAAGGAATGTATGCTTCCATGCCCGAGAGAATAACCTCCGTAATGCGCAAGGCACACTCAGATGGCTCACGGCCATGGAAGCAATAATCATTCCAGGGAAAATCAAAGAAGTACTGCCTGAGGGCCTCCCAGTTCGCGGCTCCAAAATGCCACAGACGACGTTTCCCTGGAGGGTCCACAGGCCGTACCGGAGTGATAGGACAGGTTAAGGTAATAAGGTTGTGATCGGAGGAGCCCAACGGAGAGAAAAGATTAACAGAGTAAGCAGAAGGATTAGTTGTGAGGAAGAGGTCAAGTATGTTGGAGCTCTCTCCAAGGCGGTCAGGGATACAGGTAGGGTGCTGTACAAGCTGCTCTAGGTCATTAAGGATAGAAAAGATGTAGGCTTGTTCACCAGGTGGATCCGTGAAAGGAGAGGAGAGCCAAAGGTGGTGGTGAACATTGAAATCTCCAAGAATGGAGAATTCAGAGAAAGGAGAAATGGACAGAATGTGTTCCATCGTAGAAGTAAGATAGTTGAAGAATTTTTTATAGTCAGTAGAATTAGGGGATAAGTAAACAGCACAGATATATTTAGTCAGAGAATGACAGGAAAGCCGAAGCCAGAGTGTGGAGAATTCAGAAGAATCAAGTTCAGGAACACGAGAGCAAGATAAGTCATTGCGTATGTATACACAACAGCCACCTTTGGCTTTGAAATGAGTATAGAGTAAGTAGGAGGATACAGAAAAGGGTTTGCTGTCGGTTGCCTCAGACAGCTGAGTCCCCGTCAGAAAAAGAAGGTGAGGTTTAGAGGAGGAGAGGTGGTGCTCAACAGAGAGAAAGTTAGATGAAAGGCCGCGAATGTTGCAGAAATGAAGAAGAAGAGAGTCAGACAGTGGTTCCAGGCACCTCGAGTCGTCACCGGGAGAGGGGCAGATGGCGGGGGCATTTATGGTCCCCCCCCCTGGGGACTCCGAGGCTTGATTAATCGACGCCATTTTTGTTGAATTTTGAATAGGAAGTGTAGTGTGTACTGTGCATGTAGTTTGGTGAAGATAGTTAGAGAAATTTGTACTGGAGAGCATGCTGGCCTACTCTCTGTGTAACTGAGACACTGAAAAAGTTCAGGAAAGGGGGATGGTCAGGAACTAGTCCTGAGGGCTGATGAAACGGGAGCTCCAGCACTCACTGTCATCAGCTTTCCATCCACCTCGGGAGTACTGCCCTGCTCGACTGGTGCTACAGTCTACTTCTCACATGTGTTATTGTCTCTTTACTTGCGTCCTATATTATACTGTTACAAATAAGTATAGTTTAATAAACTATACTATCTACTTGCATCCCTCCACCTCTACTACGAGTGCGTAGCACCCGTCTAGCAACAAACTCCCATCCCTTTTCTGTCCAACTCTCTAATGCAAGAGTTAACCGTTACTCCCAGTCCTTCATTTATGTAACAAGTCAACTCTGGAACTGTCTCCCTCTGTCTGTATTTCCTACTTCCTATGATCTCCAGTCTTTCAAACGCAGTGTGTCCAGGCATCTCGAAATGAACGGATCTTGAATTTAGCTCTGTTTTGTATTTTTTTTTTTCTTAGAGGGAACTGTTTTGCGGGCTGAGCCTTTGGTTCCTTCTTCCCCGCAGAAAAAAAACAACATCTGTTGAAAGATATGATGTCTTTTCAAATCCATTCTCGCTCTCACCTCCACCACCTTTCTCTCTGGGTTTGTCTCCACCACACGCCTCTCTAACTGTACCCTCTCGTTTCCCACAGCCACCTCTTGTTTACCAACATAATCTAAGATAATGATGAAATGATCTGTCAGGTATTAACCACAATTATAATAACATACACCGCTGTATGAAGCACCAACAAATCAATAATATACAATACTTCGATATACCTGCCAATTATTTTATTCTGTTTTAGGCAGTTACCTGACATACGCAGTGCAAGTTTGACCTTATGTTAAAAGAACATAAGTTTGTTTATCCTTAACACAGGTTATGTGTGGTGTTGGACGTCCATTATTTCACATTAACGTACAATTTAAGCCTTATGTTATGTATATCGTGTGGAAATTAGTGTTGTAGGTTAAGTGGTTTAAGTGCAGCAAAGGAATTATTCATTTATCCTCCAAAAATTAAAGTTGCAGAGGAGTAAATGAACAAACGCAGGAAACAACGATATGTGTAGGATGAAATGGAACCGAAGTGGAGGGTGTAGGAAGGCGATGACAATATACACTGTATATTGGTTTCTGTAGTAACAATGCTTTGAATGCTGTGATGGTTTAATTTTATTTTTTCTCTAGCAATGTCAAGAACAAAAAGAAAATAAGCTCGTGTTCAATCGTTAGCCTGGCGTTCTGCGACGCCGGAATAGATAAGTCTGGTATCATACTGTTGAAGAGGGCAGGGTACACAAAAGATCAGTAAACTTAGTGATTACTTAATGCCATTATGAACATCCATTTTTCAGATACAGTTTTATGAGTATGAAAAGTCTGTTGAAATAATTCAACTGCATTTTGTAATGTACTTACCTTATGAAGTTTCATTATAATCGTAACACCAGTCATGATTGCGATTACATTCCGAATGCACTCGACTACAGTTACTTAGCAAATAATATGAATGTGGTCGATTACGATTATGATTAGGCTACATGAAAATCTATAATTGATTACGATTACAGATTACAATTTCCCCATGTCTGATTTAGTGTGAGTCTGTGTTGTAAAATCGCCATTTGCTTCTCTCCTCCCAGGTCAACATCGGCACCAACTGATGCCTCATTTTAACAATTAGTCACAGAAATAAGTAGTTAGATTGTTACCCTCAGTCTGGCTTTGTTTGATCTGAGAATATATGGAACCCAGATTATAGTCCACATCTCAGTAGATAGTGTTTTATTGCTTTGGGCTGATTATTTCAAAGACCTGAAATGGAATCGATGCTGATACTGGGGTTAGTTGATAATTAACATTTCGGACAGCAATCATATCGTTCCACTAATATCCAAATGACGCAGGAATTAGTGTCGTCATTTATCGGTTTATTCTTTATACTTTTTTAACAGTTATGTCGCGCCTAAGGAGCAACTATCGCCGTCAAAGAATTATTGAAGACTGTACCTGATGCACAATTTCGAAAAAGTCTCCCTTAAGCAGAATATAATCGTCTGAAGTGTCCCTCCAAAAACAAGTTCTCGGAATAGAGTTAACACCTGCGATGTTACCGTAACATGAGTTCTTTCCTCAGGGATAATGAAATGAAACTGCCATAGGCAGAGCACTTGCCAAGTGGATCCGATTGTGTTTGTTTAGTGTTCACCGGAATATGGGCAGTAAAGCACTTGCCGGATGGATCCGTCTGCATCTGCTTTGTTTTCACCAGCGTGTAGGCAGCCATTTGACGAAATTTTTTGCGCTTCATTGCAAAGCACAGGATGGGTTTAGGAAGCTAAAAATTGTATTGCCAGGTGTGCCAGACGGTTCTGTTCAATTTGATAAGAAAAAAAATTGACTTTCGAAATTTGAAAAAATGGTGCCTGGGCCGGCCACTGAGTCCCGACGATTTCCAGACCCACGGTCACTGAGGGGTTTCAACCCCCAACCAGCCCAGGACCTTCGACCGATTTTGATGCAAAACAATAGGCTTCCAAGGTTTATGGATATCTACCTTCTGATTTCCCCCCCGAACGATTGAAGCAAAATTGTGACCTATACTGTAGATAGAAGACAAATGATCAAACAGACAGACAGACAAACATGCGGAACTAGCCAACATGCTTGTCGAATCTTTTGATTCCGGCAAAGTAACAATATATGTACCGGGTATTGGCTGTGTGTGTGTGTGTTACGTGCCAGTGTTTTGACGAAGCAGGTACTCAGCCGATAATCTAGTTTCAGTGCTGCTTCAATCAGGTGGCACATTTATTTTCCTCTCGCTGCAACCACTGTTAAACTTAGAACAGACCTGTACTCATGAAGGAATAAGTGTGAGCTATATCTAATTCAGACTGTGTCAAAATCTCTTCAAAGCTGAACAAAACTGTCTGGTTATAACAATAACAGACTGAACATCCAGTGATTAGGACACCGAGCCCTCCTCAGTTACCACCTTCGAATCACGTTGGCTGGTGTCATAGATGAAAACTGCACCGCTTGTAGAACTGGCCCAAATATATACATAATACCGCACTGCTCAGCACATGCCACACTGAGACGCTGACACAACATTAAAATTGTAAAGAATCTATGACACGGCCCTATAAAGGCAGTTACTTACCTGCTATTGATGAGTCTGCTCGTCCAGGCCGACCAGGGATAAGCAGCATCATTTGCTTACCCATCTATATATTGTACAACACCTTTCTAGTCCTACTTTCACAGTCCTAGATTTTCCTCATGATTTTCCTCCACATCGTAAATATTCCAACTGAATCACATCAGCCCCACTGAGCCATTGCCTTCTTCATGTTGCCTTTGCATAAAAATGCATTTGTGCTATGCTCATGCTCTCTTAGAGCAATGCAAGACAACAGACAATTGATACCGGGGTTTTGCGTAATGGTCACCTCTCACAAGGGAGCACTGAAATGATATTTTCTCGCGTACCACTTGTAATTATTGTTTAATGACAAATATTGTATACAAGCACTCAGATCCCAGTTTCGTTTTGTAAAACCAGTATATCCTTCCAAGGATATCACGAGACAACAAACCAGTATAGTTGCATGGGATCCACATTGTTAGATATTTTTCTGATCACGATTTGTTCATTCATGTGGAAGGCTGCAACATGTGAGGAATGGCTACTAAGTAAGAAGTTATAAAGTGGACAGGAGGCGCAGGATTTATGGTGAGAGAGAGAAGGATGAGAAGTGGTGAAGGAAATGGTGAGATAAATGGATGCAGGAGATGGTGTAATTGATGGTATAGTGAAAAAAAAAAAGTAGCATTTTCAGTACAGTGACCCTATCTTCATTACATTTTCGCTTCTGTAAATCAGTTTTACTAATACATTATTATAGATTCCTTTCAGTGTAGGGGTTAATTATGTTTTTCTTACTGATTCATTATCTAACGTCTCTCACCGACTGACTGAAGCTGCTTTGTGAGAGCAGGAATAAAAACACCGATGTCACTGGACTAAAAGTGCTAAGGAGGCGGTAAGGCTGTGGATTTAAAAAGGAGCATAAATTATAGCATCAGTAAGGAAGCAAGATTATTATTATTATTATTATTATTATTATTATTTTTAGTAGTAGTAGTAGTAGTAGCAGCAGCAGTAGTAGTAGTAGTAGTAGTAGTAGCAGCAGCAGCAGGAGCAGTAGCAGTAGTAGTAGTAGTAGGAGGAGGAGGAGGAGGAGTATGGAGGCATCGGAGGCGGAAGTGGATATGAGGTAGATGTAAGGAGGTGAAGGAATGGTTGATATAAACAGGAATCGCACGTGTGAATTGGAAATGTAAGTGTGAGAGACAGGGGAATGGTATGTTTGAGGAGGAATGGTAAGTGTGAGGGGTGGAAAGCAAATGATGAGAAAGGTGGGGTAAATAGTTGTAATATCAGTCAACCAGATGACCAATAATTTAAAGTGCATTCTGAGAAACTGTTAAACCCAAGCTACCAGGATGACGGCCACGTCGATATTGTGTCAGCCCCTCAATCCAGGTATTAGATGAGCCCCCAGTTCCTCGTGAACTGGATGAGGCAATCAAATCAATTAATAAAAAAAAAGTTATTCAGGAATTCGCCGGGGATTATTGGCCAGACTTCCGGTATTGTGGTTCTCCTTTCTCCAGAGTGTGTTTAGCACGGTGTTTTAATATGTGTTATCCTGTGTTATGGTGTTACAGTATGCTGATTATCATGTTTTTTACGTTTGGAGACAGAATGAGACGTGGAAACTACGGAGGTATTAGTATTATGGACACACTGGCCAAGGTATATGATATCATGATTTTTAAATGGTTGCAAATTTGTAGTAACATTGGCAAATGTCAGACTGGGGCTATAAAGACAAGAGGATGTGTAGAGCAGTTAATGACATTTAGGTTGCTGAGTGGTTGTCAGTTATCTGAAATCAAAATTGTAGGTTGTGTATATTGATTATAGCAAGGCCTATGATCGGGTTCCTAGAATAGGGTTGCCATATCTGAACAGTCAAAATACAGGACGCCTCACCTGAAACCCCTGCTTCCCCCTCCCCCAACAAACACTTTGGGCCATTTGGCATTATATATATATATATATATATATATATATATACAGTGCTCGACAAAAGTATTGTGCGCCCTGACATAGGCGCGCAATACTTTTGGCGAGAAAAGAATCACCCTTTTTGGGGAGAAAAAATTTAGCCAGAAGTTTTGGGTGCTAACATGACGTCACTGCAGCCTGAGGCCTTACTGCGCGCTGGTTGGCTGGCGCCTCAGTTGCCTGCGGGCTGCGTGAGAGAAGGGAACCCGGCCGCTCCTCCCTCTCTTGTTCAGCCATTTTTTACCTAGTGACCCGCAGTGTTTTGGCTTTCGCTACTTTACTATGGCCCCTACCCGTGAATTGTCGAGTGAAATAATATCACAGATCAATGCTCTAAAGGAGGCAGGACACCCCATGAAGGAAATTAGTGATTTGGTTGGTGTGGCTTGGTTGACAGTGCGGAGGTGGTGTGCCCGTTACCGAGTGGAAAATAGTGATGTTCCTACAAAGAAACCACGGTCTGGTAGGCCCAGGAAAACTTCCCCGAGATCTGTTAATGTGCTAAAACGTGCAGTGGAGTCTAATCCTCGTGTGACTGCAAGGAAAATTAAGGAGAGCAACCCGGAAGTGTTTGGCGAGGTTTCAGTGTGCACGGTTTCTTGAAGAGTCTATGAACTTGGTTACACAAGCCACAGGCCCGTAAGAAAGCCTCTTCTTACACATAACCAGCGACTTCGTAGGCTTGCCTTTGCTAACAGGTACCTTACCTGGGGTGAGGACCAATGGTTGTCAGTGTTGTGGTCTGATGAGGCAACGTTTACCGTTACCTGTAATCGAGGAGCGTGAGTGTACCGGCGCACAGGTAGTGACCCACTTGACCCCTGTTATGTGGAGAGCACAGTTAAACACCCTGATTCACTAATGGTATGGGGTTGTTTCTCTGGTAAGGGTTTGGGGAAGCTTGTTGTGCTTCCCAGGAACTGCAGAGTGAATCAGGACGTTTACCTGGAGCTGCTTTGTGATCATTTACCTGAGTCCTTCGAGCTTACAGGTGCACGAGTGTTTCAGCAGGATGGTGCACCTGCTCATAAAGCCAAATCTGTCACCAACTGGCTTCGTGACTGCGAGGTCTCCTTCATGAAAGACTGGCCAGGCAATAGCCCAGACATCAACCCGACAGAAAACCTCTGGTACCTCTTAAAGAAGAATCTCCAAGGGAAGGACGTGAGCTCTCTGCCTTAGCTGGAAGCAGCCATTCGTGAGTCCCGGGCAAGTATATCACCCCAGCACCTGAGGAACCTCGCCCTTTCACTTCCACAACGTCTCAGGTCCGTGAAGAAGCGCAAAGGAAACCCTACCAAGCATTAAAGGTAATTAAAATGCATTAGTTACATGTTTTTTCCATAGTTGAAAGGTTTGTTTTGTAGGAGGGGTGCAGGGCGCGCAATACTTTCGTTGAGCACTGTATATATATATATATATATATATATATATATATATATATATATATATATATATATATATATACTAGTACTGCTGAATTGTATCACGGTCTTTAATCTTATTACACTATAATGGACAATAGGCAGACTACAGAACTGGCTAGTTTATGACTGAAAAATGCTAAAGCGCCTTAGATGCAGGATAAGATCATAATTACAAATGCCACAGTGTAAAAATGAAGACTAAGCCAATAAGTGTGTGCAATTACTTTTATTTTATGGCTATAAGAGCACCATGTATCAATCAATCAATCAATCATTTCCTGTGGCACCCCACGGGATGCATAGGGTCTCAATGAACTCTCTCCACCAATATTTGTCTCTTGCCATCTCCTTCAGGTCCCACCAACACTCCTCTCCTGCTTCATTCATTGTCCTCAACCAGGTTTCCCTCGGCCTACCTCTACCTCTTCTTCCTCTAGCAATCCACTCTGGCACATCCTGTATTAAACAACCTTCTTTTCTGTATATGTGCCCCAGCCACTTCCAGCGAGACAGTCTCACATACTCATTAACTGGTTCCACTCTCGTAATATCCCTTACTCTTTCATTTGTAACTCTGTCTTGCCACTTTACCCCAAGAATCCTTCTCAGTATTTTATTCTTAAATCCTAATACTTTCTGATCCGTTGCAATTGTACTGTACCATGACTCATGCCCGTAAATTAAAATGGGTCTAACCATGGACTTGTAAATTTTCACTTTAGTATGTACCGAAAGCATATTATTATTCCAAACAGATTTCAACATTCCAACAGCTCGCCAAGCCTGTCTAATCCTCTCCTCAATTTCATTGTTTAATGATCCATTAGATGATACAATTGTTCCCAGATATTTAAAGTTTTCTACATTCTTCACCACATTATTCCCGATTACACAATCGATTTGGTTCTCCACGTTCATATTAATAATTTCAGTCTTTCCACAATTTATTACCAATCCCACTTTTTCTCCTTCCTTCACCAGACAATCGAGCTCCCTCTGCATCTCGTAAATACTTCCGCAAATCAGTACAATATCATCAGCATAGTCCAAATCCATCAGCTTCTTATTTTCTTTCCAGTTAATTCCTGCACCTGTTCTCCTTACAACCTTTTTCATAACATAATCCATAACCAAAACAAACAACAATGGCGAAAGAACTCCTCCTTGAATCACTCCTGACCTAACTTGAAATGGATCACTCAAAGAACCACCCACCATTACCTTACAAAAAGTACCTTCATGCAGGCTTCTAATAATATTTACAAACTTCTCTGGTATGCCATACAATCTCATGATTTTCAACATAGCTCCACGTGAAACACTATCAAACGCCTTTTCAAAATCCACAAAACACATACTAAGTGGCATTTTCATCTCATTAGCTTGTTGCATTAGATGCCTTACAATAAAAATCTGATCATTACAACCTCGACCCTTTCTAAATCCCGCTTGTTCTTCTCTTAAAATTTTATCAATTACTGGCTCTATTCTGTTCAGCAAGGTTTTGGAAAAGACTTTTGCAACTACAGGTGTCAAAGTTATCCCCCTCCAATTGCCACACACACTTAAATCTCCCTTTTTTGGTATTTTTATAATCACTCCATTTTTCCACTCTTCTGGAATTCCACCATTATCCCAAGCCACATTAAAAAGTTTCAAAAGTGCATTCATCAACTCGTCATTTTCCACCTTAAGCATTTCAGGGAATATTCCATCCATGTATAGAACAAAAAAAAAAAAAAGTGGCTGAACAAGAGGATAAAGCAGGACATATCGGCTAGCTGCAAGCATTACACCAGCAAAGTTGACAAAACTTACCAGCTGACGAAAACAACTAAGGTCTCTCTCTCTTTCTCTCTCTCCCCGTTCCCTTGCTCGTTGTCATCGTGGGGGGGGCTTTGAGGGCATCGACTGAGGCTTGATGTGTGGGGGAGATCTAGCAGGGTACCTTCATCCCCTCCACAGGCGTGGAGGCCTGGGTGCAGGATGGCCTTCCAGTCCATTCTGCTCTCCACTCTCCCCCCTCCTTGCGTCCCAGTCGTTGCCTCAACTAATTTTGCAAGGCCCTTTCCTTTTCCTATCACTTCTTCTTTCATTTTCTCCTGTCTCTCTCTATGCTATTATTTGGCTTTAAATGGCGTGGACTTTTCCACATTCATCAAAATTATCATCAATGACCATGCATAAGTTGTAACAGGAAGGACTGGGTGTGCCCTTGAGCTATTGTCTCGGCCACTGGTGAGGGTCATGGTGGTTTGGCGCCACTACAGTGTGCGGACCTCTACAGGGGGACCTTCTGTGGAGACGGGACCGCTGCTGGGCTGTAGCTGTTGGTTACGGGGGTGCCGTGGCTCAGCAGCACTACTCTTGGTCATCGGCCAATGACCCTTCGCTGTGCGGGGTACCTTTGTCCTCTGGCGCGGAGTTGCCGTCCCTTCCAGGGTAGGGTAAGGGGTGCACGCTGGAGTTTGGCCCCCACTGGGGTCATTGGCCAGGCCTCTAGACTCGGGGTTTCGCCCGTAATGTCCTTCCTTTTCAACTGTCAAGATGAGCTTTTCCTGTTTCGTACACCAATATGGATTCAGTTATTAGTTGCCCTTCTCCGGTTCTGCTGCCTAGCTGACCCAGGTAACAACCTCGGCTTCTCTTTGGGACGTCCCACAGACTACCTCCACTTTTCCACCTCTTTTTTCCTCCTCCTCACCTCCTTCATCCTTTCTCCTCCAGTTTCTGCCCAGTCCTCCCTCATTAGCTGCTCCTCTATCATTACCCTAGAACTTTATCTTCCTCTTTCCTCTTCTACCTATCTCACACGTATCTCTCGTCCTTGTCCATCGCTACTTCCATTTCCTAGGCAGGTTTGTTCAACCCCCTGGCCTGGACTAAGATTTTTGACATTCCCTGAACTGCCCCTCTAGCATGTGATGACTTGCTTTTTCAGTGTTGCCTACTGAAGCAAGTAGGCAAAAATGTCTGATTTACGTCTCGTCCAGATGGCTCTCGTATTGTAACAGTTCAATCCGAAGAATGGGTGACTGCGATGATGAGTTTACTTAGTCCTGCTGGTGCCCTGATTACTGTATCAAAAAATGTTCCCCTCATTTCCTGTGTAGGGGCAGTCTTGGTTCCCACTTACGTCAATCTTGGTGACCGTCAGTGGCCAGCGTGTTCTCCTTTAATCCAGGAGATTTTAGAACTTCAGGGTCATAAAGTCATTATGGACACAATGTTATTTCCTTCCTCCTACACATCGCTGCTGTAAATATTACAAAAATCTGTTTCAATAGTCGTACTTTACCTACCTCTGTTATCCTTGGTGGTCTCCAGCTAAACGTTAAAGAAGCTACCCCAGTACCTCGTCAATGTCGTGCTTGCTCTAAATTTGGGCACCCTTTGGAATTTTGCAGATCCACTACTATGTGCCGCCTTTGTTCGTCTCCAGACCATGAGGATGGTGAATGTCCCTCAGATCATCACTGCTCTACTAATTGCAGAGGTGGGCATACCGCCCCTGATCGTCATTGCCCTTCATACAAATTTGAATGTGAGGTTCTCCGAATCCAACTGTCCACTGGACTCTGCCGAACTGAAGCTCACCGGGAAGCACGTCGTCAAGGCTACAAAGATGCTACTGCCACCGTCTACTGTCTTTATTCTTCTGTTGCAACCTCAGATGTCTTTGTCACTTCTTTGTCCTCTCCCTCGTTTTCTTTACGTCCTTCTTGGTCTCTTTCTGCAGCTCAACCTTCGTCTGTTTCTCCCCCAACCACCTCTTCCCCTTCTTCTTCCACCTCTATTCCGGTATCTAATTCCTTGTCACTTCTCAGTCCCTCTACTCCTACCTCCTCTACCTTACCTACATCATCTTTTACTTCCATGCCCATGTCACATCCTTCCCGTTCTCAACCACGGCCCTCCCACCCCGCGTCTCACCTTCAGTCAGTCAAGAAACACAAAGCCCGTTGTGGGTTGCGTCCTGTTCCTCAAAAATGCTGCATGCCTCCTATGTCCTCCAGGTCTTCTGCCTCCCACCCACCTCGTTGTGCATCTTTGGGTGACAGTTCTCCCGAAACTATCCAGAAAGTTACATAGTTTCTTCAGGACGCTTCTCCACCATCATTTGCTCCAACCATTGCTGCAACCGTCCCCATTTCAACTACTGTGATTACTGTTTCTGCCAATGTTCACTCCCCTCCTCTCACTCTTCCCTCCACTCCTTTTCCCCCTGAGGCTGCAGCCTCTAGCTCCTCTACTTCAGCCGTAATCTCTCCATTACCTCCACCTTTCTCTTCTTCCCCTACCTCAACTTCAAGTGAGCCTATTGTCAAATCCCTTTTATGCCTTCCTCCGCCTCCAGGGGAAGAAACCCCCTTTCCTCACTGCTGTTCTTCCTTGCCCAAGTCATGCCATTCCACCACTCAGTTCTCCAGTGGTTCTTTGATACCTACTATCCTTACTCAAAGGTAACCTTTAACAAGCATAGTTTTTTAGCATCTTCAGTTTTATCATTGTTTTGATCCTCTGTTTTATGGTACGATGTGTGTTTTACAGTGGAATTTACACAGTTTTACCTCACAGCATAATGACTTAAGTTATATGCTTTCTGTTTACCAACCTGTGGTACTTTGCTTACAGGAAACTCGTCTTCATGAATCCCCACCTCCTATCCCCAATTATACCTTTTTTAGCTCTACTCATTCCATTTCTAATGTTTGCATTTTGTTCCATCATACAGTTCCATTTGAACCATTACAAATTCCTACTGAGCTCCTCTGTGCCATAGCCCGCATATTTCTTGGGCACTGGTTAACAATTGTCTTCCACTATTTCTCCCCCTCAGTGGCACTTTATTTATCGGCACTGGCTATCCTGCTCTCGTATCTCCCATCTCCATACCTCATACTCAGTGATTTTAATAGTCAAAATCCCATGTGGGGTGAGTCCGTTATCAATCCTCATGGTCGACTGACGGAATCTTTTATTTACGATCATGAGCTTTTAGTCCTCAATACTGGTGTTCCCACCCACTTCAATGCACATACGCATGCCTTTTTCTGCAGTGACCTCTCTTTGTGTTCTCCAGCTCTTGCTCTTGACTTCACTTGGTCTGTCCTTCAAGACTGCCCGTTTACTGATCATTTTCCAATACATCTCCGACCCACGTTGTATTCTCCTTCTCCACGCCCTCCTTATTCGCGTTTTGCTAGAGCGAATTGGACAGCGTTTACTTCCCATACGACTCCTCTTTCTGTTCCTTCTTCATGTGTACACGATATGCTCATTAAATTCCTAGACGTGGTCCTAAATGCTGCTTATCAGGCAATTCCAAAGACCACTCATCCCTTTTCATCTAAGTGTGTTCCCTGGTGAATACTGGACTGCTCAAGAGCCCTTCACATCAAACAGGCTACTTGGAAGAGCTATCACCACAAACGCCATACCTCTGATAAAGCTTATCACCTTGTACATTTTTGATGTGCCAGCACTGCCTTTCGCCAAACAGTTCAAGAGGCTAAGAATTCCAAATTGAAGTCGTATGTCTCTCGAGTTACTTCTAACACGCCCGTCTCGACGGTTTGGGCCTGTATCCGTAAGATAGCAGGTAAACGGCTACCATCTCCGGCTCTGGTCCTCCATTTGCATGGTACTTGCATAGCAGATCCCTACTTAGTCGCCAACACGTTAGGCGAACATTTTAGTGAGGTTAGTAAAGGCTCTCATCTGACAAGTGACTTTCACAGACTTCATTCGACAGCAGAGCGTCATCCACTCCACTTCCATCTCTCTGATAAGGAACATTATAATGCTTCTTTTACGTCGGTGGATTTATGTGATGCCATTCGTTTTTGCAGAGATACATGTGAGGGTTTAGATGGTGTTCATATCAATATGCTTAAACACCTCTCATCAGTGAGGCTTCAGTTTTTATTAGCACTTTACAATCGTGTATGGACCACAGGCGAATTTCCCCCAAGTTGGAACATCGTACTTGTCATTCCTTTCCTCAAACCTTTTAAAGATGGCCGTCTTCCTCAAGATTATCGTCCAGTAGCACTGACAAAGCTGTTTTTGCAAAGTCCTGAACGTATGGTTAATGCTAGACTAATGTGATTGTTAGAATCTAACCATCTTTTATCTCCAGCTCAATTTGGCTACGGAAAGATGCGAAGTACTTTGGACCCATTGATAAAGTCAGAAACGAATGTTAGGGCTGCGTCTTCCAAACATGAATTAGTCCTTGCTGTATTTTTTTTATCTTGAGAAGGCATATGATACAGCATGGAAGTATCATATTCTCCATTCAGTTCAATAGCTTGGTATTGTTGGCAATAGGGGAGTTTTTAATCAATTTTTTTTAACAAATAGGTCATTTTCTGTTAGCTTCTGCAATAGTTTGTCTGATTCCTTCCCACAAAACAAAGGAGTTCCTCAGTACGAGGTTCTTAGCACAATGCTTTTCCTTATTCCAATTAATGATATTGTCACTTCTCTCCCAGTAGGTGTATATTCTTCTTTATATCATGATGACTTCTCTATCTATGCTGCAGGCTCTAATCCCGTAGCGTTACAGAGTCTTCTTTGGTCTACTGTTATGGCTACTGCTCATGGTTTTCGGTTCTCTACTTCTAAGTCGTGAGCAATGACAATTACTCGAGGTCGTAAGTCGCATCACCCACCTCTCTATCTTTATCATCATCCTTTCCAGTATCGGGCATCTACTAGATTCTTGGGTTTGATCTTTGATTCAAAGTTGACATGGGACACTCATATTTCGTCTTTGAAGGTGTCGACTTTACAATGTCTTTGTCTCCTGCAAATTTTATCCCTTATGTCTTGGGGTGCTGACTGAACATGCCTACTTAACCTTCATTGAGCCCTTATTTTATCGAAATTAGACTATGGGAGCCAAGTTTACTCTTCTGCTTCCATTCATACGTTACGAAAACTTGACTCGGTACACCATTATGGTTTTCATTAAGCACTTGGTGCTTTCTGCTGCTCCCCAGTAGAGAATCTTTATGTGGAGTCAGGTTGTCCTTTGCTTTATAGATGTCATGCGTTACTTTCTCTTCACTATTTCTTGAGAACACATCAGTTTCCATCCTTTTTGGTGCATAGAATAGATTCCTCTGTTGCAGGTTATTATTTAACCCATCCACGTCGTCGACTCCCTTTCACACACTATGTTCAGTCCTTCCTCTCGTCCTTCCCAGTTTCCATGGAAAATGTTCTCTTATTTTGTCCTGGGCAGTTTCCACCTTGGCTGCTGCCACATCCTTCCATACTGCCTTCCTCAAAGTCCTCTACCTATTCTTCAGTTCTTAGATCTTCCTTTCACACTTGTCTTGTTGAACCTGCTTTTGCAGCCCGTGTCTATACAGATGGGTCAAAAATGGCACACAGTACTGGGTTTGCAGTTCAGTTCCCTGATATTTCTTATCAGTATAGCCTTCCTTCAGTAGTTTTGGTTATGATGGCTGAACTTCATGCTTTATTACTTGCGGCCCATAAATGTTACAGCTATCCTTCATCACCCTTCTATCTATTCTCTGACTCCCTTAGTGCATTCCTTCAGTTGCAGTCAACGTCGCACTTCCATCCTCCCGTCTTAGAGATTTAAGAGTGGCTGTTTCGTCTGTCTGTCAAGAAAAAATCAGTGTCTTACTGCTGGGTGCCAGGTCATGTCGTCATTCCTGGTAACGAAACTGTGGATGCCTTGGCTCGAGAAGCCCTCCAGTCCCCTTGTGTGCCCTCTCGATCTTTACCAGTTTCTGATTTTTTTCCTATCCTCCGAGCGTTCTTCTGACAGCGGTGACAGTCTTGCTGGTCCTTGTTGACTGGTAATAAACTCCAGACTGTTAAATCTTCTCGTTTCTCCATGGTCCAATCCTCATCATCATAACTGTCATTGGGAGACTGCCCTCGATCGCTTACGGATTGGCCATACTCATGTTACTCATTGGTATTTGATGTCTGTTGATTCGCCGCCTTTCTACCCTGCTTGCAGTGTTCCCCTGTCAGTGCACCACATTCTCACTGCCTGTCCTCGACATACAGCAATTCGTCTTCGACTATTCCCGTTTTTGTCCTTACTTTACCAACCTTCAGATTTAAGCATTATTTTAAGTGAGTCTCAGTATTTTTCTATTACCCGTTTAATGTCCTTTTTAACTCATTTAGGAATTTTGTATGATATTTAATTTTATTTTCCGTTTTCCCTTATTTTTCCTTCTTTTCAATATTATCACTCTGTGATGCGACTTAGTGCCATATGGTCTTTGTTACCTGGTGCTACCTTTTCATCTCTCTCTCTCTCTCTCTCTCTCTCTCTCTCTCTCTCTCTCTCTCTCGTCATTACAGAGTTTAGTGGTATGGTATGTTAAATTTTCCGAGAAGTGATGGAAGCTGAAAATTGACTTTTGGAGAATTTTTACAATTCCTCCTGGACGAAGACTGTGACACTAAATGCAGGAAATGTCCAGGAAAATCCGGACATATGGCAACCCTATTCTAGAAATTAAAAAATTGGAGCCCTCAACCCCTCCATGGCCGTGGGTCCGGAATTTTACGTGCACCTCAGGCCAACGCCAGGGCCTTTTTCTGAAGTTTCGAAAATTTATTTTTTTTCGTGCCATATTGAGGAGAAAGTTCAGACACACCTAACAGTGCAAATCCCAGCTTCCTAGACCCATTCTGTGGCTTTCAATGGAGTGCAAAATTTGCAGAAATATCGGCAACTGATATCCACCGCCGAGAGGTGCTGCCACATTGGAACATTGCACGTGTTATCATTTCCCCCAAAAAAATTTGATTTTTTTTTTTTAATGCAAGAAAGAAGGAACCAAAGGCCAGGAGTCCGCAAACCTTTCCCTTCAAGAAAAAACAAAAACAATACGAAAGAGAGCCAAATTCAAGATCCGTTCATTTCGAGATGCCTAGACACACTGCGTTTGAAAGACTGGAGATTATAGGATTTAGGAAATACAGAATACAGCGGGAGACAGTTCCATAGTTGACCTGTTGCATAAATGAAGGACTGGGAGTAACAGTTAACTCTTCCATTAGATAGCTGGACAGAAAAGGGATGAGAGTTTGTTGCTAGACGGGTCGTAGCACCCGTCATAGAGATGGAGGGATGCAAGCAGACATTTCAGAGGAGCAGTGACCATTGAAGTAGCGATAGAAAAGAGATAAATG
Organism: Coenobita brevimanus; assembly: GCF_032717465.1. NCBI lineage: Eukaryota > Metazoa > Arthropoda > Malacostraca > Decapoda > Coenobitidae > Coenobita > Coenobita brevimanus. The sequence continues at coordinate 4,727,468 of NC_137008.1, read as the reverse complement.
TTGTGTGTATATTAGCTATGATGATATCGAATGATTTCAGTACATAATATGTTTGGACTGGCTTGAAAAAAAATTACTATGAATATTTTTTTTTCACCTTTTTATATATATATGTTTATGGTAGCATCTTTTTTTTTTTTTACGTTATCGTTGTGCCCATGCTTGGAAAAGGGAGTGAAAGGGTTGAATTTTCAGTCCTAAATGAGAAAATTGTCCATCCCCCGAGGCTAGGCTTTCCCACGGGGATTGAAAGTAGAGGGTAAGATCCAACTAATGTCGTACCATTTTAAAGTGGCGGTTTGGGTGGGGCACGAACCTCTGTACAGGGTAGCCACGTTTTCCATACTCGTGATGCCTCTCTCTCTCTCTCTCTCTCTCTCTCTCTCTCTCTCTCTCTCTCTCTCTCCTGGGGGGATGTGCATCACCCTAGGGAATTTTGTTTCTTTTATGTCTTATAAACTTGTGCTTTCATTTCTTTATTTTGTTTTTTATTATATTATTGTTTTACATATGACGCCAGGTGACCTCGGTGTTGCGGCGCCTTTTCATTCAATCATTCTCGCCCTCCTTCCTTCCCTCCATTCACGTTTCCCTCAGCTTGACAATGCACTCAACACTGCCCCTTGCCTGCCTTTCTCTCTCTCTCTCTCTCTCTCTCTCTCTCTCTCTCTCTCTCTCTCTCTCTCTCTCTCTCTCCTGGGGGAGATGTGCTTTACCCTTGGGAATTTTGTTTCTTTCATGAGTGACTTATAAACTTGTGCTTTCATTTCTTTATTTTTTTATTATATCTAATTATGTTTAAAAATATTATTGTTTTACATATGGCGCCAGATGACCTCGTTGTTGTGGCGCCATGATTTGTTTTCATTCAATCTCTCTCTCGTTCCTTCGTTCCCTCCCTTCCTTCATCTCTCACTAAGCGCACTCAACACTGCCCCTGGTCTGCCTCCCCCCCCCCTCTCTCTCTCTCGTCTGTGGTATTTTAGGATACATTTTGGTTATTTTCTTTTACGTTATAATGTACATATTGTAAATTTGACTTTATTTCCGCACCACCCAGGAGGTTAAAATCTTGGTGTGCTTTTTTTAAGAGGTGTCCCCAAACAGGCCTATTCCTCTATTCCTCACAGATGACCAGGTGGGACTGGGTGTGTGTGAGTGTTGCCGCTCACGAGGGTTTAATGTATTATTATTTTTTTTTACTAAGAAATTGACATATTTTTACTTATATTCCTGCACATTATCGTATAATCATAATTGTGACATTATTACCAACCCCAGAAATACGGTAACAGCCAATAAAAGTGACTACTTTTTTTTAAGTAACACCGTAAAATATTTATGCCACGTTTCTGTATTGCCGTATAAATATTTTACGCATAATAAGTTTATTGTTCTTTCATATATTATAATACACACGTTACCAATTTATTCTTAAGTGTTTATCTTATTGTGATGCCTATTACATATATCAGAGCCGCTCACATAGCGGGTATAGAACACATGGCACCACTGTACAGAGGTTCGTGCCCCACCCAAACCTCCACTTAAGATTGGTACCAGCATAGGAATAGGGGAGTCGAGTTGCAACTTGCTGCTCCCACACCACGTGTATGACTAAAAATAGAATCGTAAAGCAGTTTCAAAGCTACGAATAAGTCTAATTATTATGAATCGAGGGAAAAAGCAGAAATACGTTTACAAATGGGGGAAATGTAATTTTTCCGCAATAACACGTTCACCTTTATCATTTTATCTTGTTATTTTCGCAACATATGTTGCTGTCTGTCTGCCTAGATAAGGAAAAAAGGTACAGCTGTATGTTTTCCAACATTTTCCACGGTCAGAATTGCAAGAAGACCTGCCATTCGCACCTCGCACGAGCTGATTAGCAGGAAGGGAAGGAAGTTCTTTCCACCACGATAGCATCTCGTGAACACAGAACACTTTCCTGGTATGCTTGTAAAAGGCAAAGAATATGTGAAATGATTCAAAACAGTGCAACAAACCTGAGCAAATATGTAAAGATACTAAAAAAAAATTAATTTTTCTATTATTTTCATGTCTTTTTTGTTTATACCTATGTTTATTTGTAATCGTAAACAGGGTGGTTGTGTGTGTTTTGCAAGGAAGGAGAAAGATTATATTTTCTGTCGGGGTCGAGATAATTGGTGTAACAGTGTGTGTTTAGGCATGGCCACGAGCGAAAAAATCGTACATCCACTCCTCACGGCAGCAGGTGGTGAACGTGACAGATGAGGTGTGAGACTAAGAGCGTGAAGGTCAGTCTCATGTCCCAGAGGTTCGTTCACTTCCCGAAAGTTTTCACAGTTTTCTACAAGTCGCACTGCATCGAATGATCCAAACCAGTACAACAAACCTGAGCAAACAGGTAAAGATATCAAGACAAAAATGTATTTTTCACATATTATCATGTCTTTTTTGTTTCTGCCTATATTAATTCATAATCATAAACAGGTGATTGTGTGTGATTTGCAAGAGAGGAAAGATATTTTCTACCTGGGTCGAAATAATTGGGGTAGTTGTGCTTGTTTAGGCATGGCCAGGAGCGAAAAAATCGAAAATCCACTCATCACAGCAGCAGGCTCTGAACTGCTTGATGAGGTGTATGGGAGTGTAGTGTAGGTCAGTCAGAAGACGTTCAGAAGGTCCCTTCGCTTCAGGGGTTAAAGTCATTAGGATGTGGTAAAGTTGTGTAAACAGCGTTCTAAAACATGTATAATTGTACAAGAAATATATTAAAAGCTACAACGGTAGGGGCCACAGTAGGAGTCAGGCTATGTACGCCCTCCAGCTGTTTGCTTTTCGCTATATGCATCGACAAAATGATTCAGATGCTGAAACAAGCAGTTACATCAGATAGTTTTCTGGTTGCTACGCTTGTGGTCTTACTAATGGACGTTATTGTCATTACTGCTACATCGCGTGAGATGTGTATGACAGTTACAGTAGATGTGGTGTTGAGTTATCGTAATGAGTATGGAATGAAACTAAATGAAAAGATTTTTTTTTTTTCTTGTCATAAATCTCAACGAGAATGATAAAACTAAGCTGACGATTCGAGATAGATAAATTATGTTACTGTCAATGAAATTTGTACTTGGGCGCTTGGTTTTCCAATACAGGAAAAATGGACGATATGATGAGGCTACAAGAAGCATTTTGGGGACACTGTAATGTACAAATTAGACATGTTCTGTTCTGCTAAGAGAAATATGCCACACTGTTATAAGCGCGGAGCATTCGATACAGCTGTTACATCAGCCCTACTCTATAGTAATGGGAGCAGCTAACACATAATTATAAAGACATAACAAGATAATTTAACAATCTAGTGAAATGCCTACTTCGAATGAGAGACAGTACAAGTATGAACCTGTGTCTCGCTGAATCCAGAATACCTCCAGTAAAATTTAAGACAGCCAGAAAAACGCGACAGTACATTTCTTGAAGTCTGAACCTCGGGTACCTGGTAATGAAGAACTATTTCATGTTATTTACAATCTACCTTTGGAAGCAAATACGGCAGGCTACAGATTTATATGCAGAGTATTGCAGGTTGATACTAACATTAACCCATTGACAAGCATAACTGAGTTAACGAGAAATAGGCCAGTCTCTGCTACAAGGTATGCCACACATAAATCAGAATTAAATCCCAGACTGTGTGTCCATGAAGTTTATTCTGACAGTAGATTCATTCCAGATTACGCACGACAGGCGTTCATGAGGATATGTTTGATGTCTCATAGCTGAACGACTGAAACAGACAGATGGAACCCGCATGCCACGATAGCAGCGGCAGTCAGTGTAACGGGGTCATAATCAACCCGTGCTCCATGCGTTGTTGGAATGTACGCTGTCTGCGAGCATCCGTCATATACTTAAGCAGCTTGATGTAAATAGCTTACACAACTTATTTCGTGATGAGGACCACACGATTGTGTAATGTAAATATTTATAAGAAGTTCTTAAACTGTATAAACTAGAAACTTGGCAAATATTTAACCAATCATTTAATGTTATGCTATACAACTTTTTAATGTGGAAGGTTGCTATGATGCTCTTCGTTTAGTTTACCATTTTAATTGATTATTATTTATCTGCCTTCACACTTAGGAGGAAAAAAATTACATTTGTACTGGACCAATCGTGTAAGTGTTATATACTGTAAACATTTTACCCAACTAAATAACTAGATGTGACAAGCAGGGGGGAGGGGAGGGGAGATTGTTAGGTGTAAGGGACAGGATGAGGCGGATAGGAGACATGTTGAAGAAGCGAAGGGAATGGGTGAGAGAAGTGGATGCGACACGGTGTAAACAATTAGATGGAAAACAGAAAAAAAGAAAAATAAAGTTAAGTTAATTGGAGACAGAAGAAATGATCAGGGAACAGGAAAATGAGAACACAAACCGATGGAAGACACGAAAAGTGGAAGGTAGGCATAAGAAAACAGGAGCAGGGAATAAGAAAAGAGGATACATGGATAGAGGAAATGGATGAGAGACACAAGAAAAGATGAGAGACAAAAATGCAAGTGCTTGGCAGACAGAAAAATAATGGACGACAAAAGAAAATTGCTTGGAAGACAGAGTACAAGCTTAGTGGAATGCAAACAGAGAAGACAAGGTGAACGGGAGGGGAACGATAACAAAGTGAAGGAAAAACAGAAAGGATCTTAGAGCTTGCGATAACGAGAAAAAAAGTTGCTGAGAGGAAGCTAGTATAAGAGATGTGCATCAGGAAAGAGGAGAAATAGATGTCAAAGTATAATAACAATGGGTTGACTAGCTTAAGTAAAAACGCTGCGGAAAGAATTCAAGAAAAGTTGATAAAGGACATATCTGGTATGAAACAGAAATAGTGTGAGTAGGTGGGAAACCAAGAAAAATGTGGAAATTACGATGTGGGAGAAACCATAAATCAAAGAAGCCTGAGCAATTACGATGAGCGGCGTGTATGGAATTGTGCAAATTAAAATAATTTTTTTCTTGTAGGATGACTAGCAGTCATTGTTTGTTAAGAAAGCAAAAGTTAACCATGCATTGCAAACTGCAAATACAGTAAACATCAGGAAGTATTGAAGCATGTTTTTGTGTAGACCATATGCTATAGGCGAGAGACTGAGTTTGAGTGAATGAATTTTATTCATCCTCTTTGGGAGTATCATTCTGTTGCGACATGGAAAACTTAGGACATATTAAATATGTTGGTTTAGTTACGTAAATATATGTTTCGCTTGCTGTGTCAGTGCCTTCCTTGTCCCTTGTGTAATTTCCACACACTGCCTTACCGTCTGACGCACACCACCGTTAAAACTTCACACGGATAAAAAGCCTTCTCGTGTGTAAAATTGCCTACCATCACCCTGAGTCTTGAACTTTTATGAAATGGACAGAACAAGAGTCTATAACGCGCGCGCGCGCACACACACACACACACACACACACACACACACACGCACTTACCTATATATATATATATATATATATATATATATATATATATATATATATATATATATGGAGCCTCTGTGATATAGTGATAGAGTGTGCGTTTCGTACACTGGTGAACCAGGGTTCGCGCCCCGCCAGGGTATTAAACTTTGGGAGTGTTCACCCGGCCACGTACTGCATTGGCGGACACAAAGACTGATGTGGTTGAACCAGTGTCGCTTACTATAAGTATGCTTGCAGCCAGTTAGCTTGCGCAGGCCGATTAGACTTGGTTCACAGACTACACACACATCCAAAGCCACTACAACACTACAGTTACACTTACAAGCACTTCTCACCCTACATACAATCTCTAATAGACAGCCTAAGCCACTTGGTAGAGATACATTGGGTGTATTATCCCAACTTCGGTCGGGATAGGCCGGTATTGCAGTGGATACTCAAACGGCCGACCGATGATATATATATATATATATATATATATATATATATATATATATATATATATATATATATATATATATATATATATACAGAACCGTAGCAAGGTGTTGTGGTCCCCCCCCCCCCCGAAACCTGTACTCGGGGCCCCCTAAAAAAACATGAATCTTTACATCTTCCAGCACAGTTCTCCTGATGTAAAGCAAGTTCATGAGCGTCTGGATAACTGTAGCGTTGTATGGCAACATTATTAGCTGGGTATACTGATTGCTTGTATATAAGCCAATGTGATATAGCTATAAAGAAATGCAACATATAAAATACCAAAATAAGGGCGAAAGTATCGGTGATGAATTAACGAGTGACAGCCAATCAGCAGGCAAATACACTTTAAGGATTTGAATTTCATTAAAATAGGCTTGACCGATCTACAAGAAGACCCGCCGACATGTCGTAAAAATACCCTCGCTAATATCAATACACCAGTCCTGTATGAGACAGCCGTAGCATGTATTCAATATGGACGGTGGATGTTAGCGCCGAAGTGGTGACATGTGGAGGTGTATGGTATGTAGGAAGACTGCTGGGCCTTGATAGCAGGCTGTGAAGCCTATGGCCAGAGTCGGACACATAATATATATATATATATATATATATATATATATATATATATATATATATATATATATATATATATATATATATATATATATATATATATATCAGCCATTACAAGTCCACTGCTGAAGAAAAGACTCTCCAAACCTTGTCCACGAATTCCTTGACTGAGCTAATCTTTGCCACGTTATCCCTGCAAATTTCTCTATGTCATCTCTCCACCTCCTGTCTGTCCTTTTCTGCTATGCTTACAATCTCTTGGTGTCTAGTCAGTCAGCCTTTTTGGTCCATCGGTTATCCCATATTCTTGCTACATAGCCTGCCCACATCCATTTCTGCTTTTTTATAACTTCTATAATATCTCTGACTTTAGTCTGCCCTCTCACCCAAGTTGATCTTTTCCTGTCTCCTAAAGATAATCCCAAGACTGACTTTACCATAGCTCTCTGAAAAAGGATTTTTTTCCCCATCGATTTTGTCAGTTTCCAGGTCTCAAAACCGTTCGTCATACCTGGAATTATACATCCGTTATATAATTTTCGTTTCATACAAATTGGCAAGCTACTTTTCATAATGCCTCTACTGTATGTTTACCGAAAGCGTTCCATCCAATTGTAATGCATCTTTTTATTTCGTTATCATGATCTTTCGCTAATTTTAGTATTGTCCCAAGTAATTGTACTTCTCGACTTCTTCAAGAATTTCTTCACTTTTTCTGATGACGCACTTTGGTGTTTGTGGATTAAACATTAGTTTTACTCCGGTTAATTTTAACCCCTTCTTTCTGACTTTCTCTGTTCAGGTCATTTAACATTTCTTGCAATGCCTTCGCTGAATCTGAAATTAGGACAATGTCAACTGCAAATCTTAAATGATTTACTTTTTTTCTATCTATGTTCACTCCTTTGCTTTTCCAGTCTTGCTTTCTGAAAATACTTTCTAGGCATGCTGTAAATAATTTTGGTGAAATTGTATCTCCCTGACGCACGCCCTTCTCAGTCTTAGTTTTTTCCGAGTCCTTATGAAATTTAACTGTAGCACTTCCCTCTTTATATATGTTTTAGAGCAGTTTTACAATGTTCTCATTCACTCCTTGTTCTCGCAATGAATTCATAATTGCTATGTGCTGCAGTGAGTCGAAAGCCTTTTCGTAGTCAACAAAATCTAAGCACTGTGGTTTATTATATTCTGTAGTTTTTTTTCAATTAGCTGATTCATTGTGCGTAAATGATCAGTAGTCGAATACCCGCTTCGGAATCCTGCCTGTTCACGAGGTTGGTTTTCCTCTAATTTTGTTGTTATTCTGTTCATGAGGACTTTAGTGAATAGTTTGTAAATGAATGATAATAAGCTAATGGGTCGATAGTTACTAAGATCTGTTCAGTCACATTTTCTGCAATGTAAAATATCTATTGCACTACACCATGTTTTGGGAATTTTCTTTTTTTTAATACATTGATTAAATAAGTGAGGAAGCCTGTTTTGTACTTTTGTTCCTGCATCCAACAGTAAATCTGCTACTGTTCCATCCTCTCCCGGAGCCTCCCCTCTTTTCATATTTTTCGTCAGGTGTTACATCAGGTATTTCACTTGTGTGAAGTTAGTTATTCGTACTGCTGTTTTTTATGCATACAGTTGTTTATAAAATTCTTCAACTGTGTTCACAGTTCGGGGAGCAGTGGCTTAATCGGTAGAGAGGTGGCCTGCAGTCCTACCGGATCCAGGTTCAAATCCCCGCTGGGGCAGGGAACAGTGTAAGGATTTGAATTTCATAAAGTCAGACTTTACTGATCTACCAGGAGACTCGCCGAAATGTCGTAAAAATACTTCTGCTAATACCAATACACCATTCATGCATGAGACAGCCCTAGCATGTATTCAATATGGATGGTAGATGTTAGCGCCGAGGTGGTGACATGTGGAGGTGAATGATGTATGGGAGGACTGCTGGGCCTTGATAGCAAGCTGTGAAGCCTATGCTCAGAGTTGGACACATAATATATATATATATATATATATATATATATATATATATATATATATATATATATATATATATATATATATATATATATATATATATATATATTGTTACGGAACAGAGAAAGATAATGTACACTTTAAGTGAGAATACTAAAAATCACTACTGTCCCGTAAAGGTCCAGGTTCAAAATAAAAGAGTTAGGTAAAATTACAAGTTAAAGTTTAATGCTCAAACTAACAACAAAACATTCAGGACTCATAAGGATAATGTAATGGCAAAAAACAGGTTAAATATATGGTTAACTGCAATAGCCTCTATTAACACGAAATTAGCATGAGTAAATTTATCTAAGTCAGGCCTGTTAAAATGAGATACCAGATAATACTCAGTGAATGCCAGATATATTATTACAGATACAAAATATTATTAATGATGGCTGACAACAAGAACCCCACATAAATCACAAAAACCTTACTAGGCCTAAGAATTAACCTTATGCTACACAGTACAAGAAAAAATGCAATGACAGTTATACTCAAATTACACACAGCTGCTAGATGGCTGGAGACTCTCTGAGCACTCACAACAATAATAACTGTACAGGGGAGGACAGAGATGTGAACAAAATGAGGAGTAGATCTAAGTGGCAATGATGCAGAGACTGAGCTCATTATATAGGGGCCAGCAGAGCTTGATACAACTTGTAAGAAGGATGCGCAAATGAAGCCATGGGGACAAAGAGTTGACAATCCCGCTCTGAACAACAGAAAGGACGACTTACTCTACTATAACGGTAGAAGGGGGGGACTGAGGCAGAACACGCTCGTGATCAAACAGGCAGCACACTGTACGTTAGAATTACACAAAGGATGATGAAATCATAGGCTATGTAACACCTCCCCACAAAGAAAAAGAAATTTACAAAGGAAATTTCTTATTACTCTAAATCAATCTGTCTAAAGTCTAGATAAGCAATCTGCAATAACATTTTCTTTCCCCTTATCATGTTGTATGTCTAATGAATACTCCTGAAGAAGTAGACTCCATCTTGTCAATCTCTGATTTTTATCTTTAAACTTATTTAAGGAATTTCAGTGGGTTATGATCGGTATAAATGACTATGGGGTCAAAACCAGAACACAAATAAAATGAAAAATGCTGTAAACCCAAAATCAAGGCCAAAAGCTCTTTCTCAATAGTTGAGTAGTTCTTTTGAGGTTGAGTGAACTTCTTACTGTAATAAGATACAGGGTGTTCAATTCCCTGATCATCCTCTTGCAGCAAAACAGCCCCAGCTCCTGTATCACTTGCATCAACAGCCATCTTAAAAGGCTTAGCAAAATTTGGAGTAGCGAGCACTGGCTGACTTAATAGGATAGCTTTAAGTTTGTTGAAAGAGGATTCACAGTTATCGGTCCAGACAAATTTAACTCCCTTTTTCAGTAGGTCTGTAAGTGGTGATACAAGAATTGAAAAGTTAAGAACAAATCTCCGGTAATAACCTACCATTCCCAAAAATCTTTGTAGCTCTTTCCTACTTTTAGGTCTGGGAAGATCACTTATAACCTGAACCTTAGCTCCTGGCGGTGCAACATGTCCATCACCAATTACGTACCCAAGGTACTGAACTTTAGCTTGACCAAACTTACACTTTGATAAATTAGCTACAAGATTAGCATGAACTAAACGCTCAAGAAATTTACTGACATGGCATAGGTGATCTTTCCAGTTGTCACTGAAGATTAATACATCATCAATATAAACAACACACCCTGCCAAACCCTCTGTTACAACATTCATGAGCTTCTGAAATGTGGCTGGTGCATTCTTCATACCATATGGCATTACCGAACATGCAAAAGTCTTTGCTAGTGTTACAAAACATGAGATCTCCCTAGCACGTTCAGTCATAGGTACTTGCCAGTATCCCTTTAACAAATCAAACTTACTTATGTACCTAGCCTTTCCGATCTTGTCTATGCAATCTTCCACGCGAGGGAGAGGGTAAGTGTCTGTTTTGGTTATCTGATTAACACGTCTGTAGTCGATACAAAGCCACTGTGACCCACCCGGCTTAGGGACCAGAGTGACAGGAGAACTCCACTCGCTCTGACAGGGCTCAATCATCTTGTGGTCCAACATGTAGCCAAGCTCCTTCTGGATGAGAGGAACTTTCACTGGGTTCACACGGTAAGGAGGCAATTTAATTGGCTTTGCGTCTCCAACATCGACATCATGCATCAACACAGTAGTTCTTCCTGGAGTGGCACGGAACACTTGCGGGTACTCCTGCAGTAATGCCGAAAACTCCTGCCTTTCCTCGGGAGGTAGATGAGAAAGCTTAGTCTGGAGATCATTCATGATATCAGGATTCTTCCCCAAACTATCACTCAGGCTCATACTACATGGGAGAGCTTCACTTGCAGACTCGGGTGGAACAGCTACAGTGCAGACTGGATTATTTTCGTCCCGCCTGTGATATAACTTTAGCATGTTGATGTGACATAGTTGCTTGCTCTTTCTACGATCTGGTGTGGCGATGACGTAGTTGACATCACTGAGTTTCTTCTCCATGAAATAAGGACCACTAAACTTGGCTTGAAGAGGTTGCCCATGCACCGGTAGCAGAATCAAAACCTGATCTCCTGGCTGAAAGTGGCGTAACCTGAACTTCTTATCATACCAAGTCTTCATCTTCTCCTGAGCAGTTCCTAAATTCTCTCTCGCCAGCTGTAAAGCAGTGGACAGCCGTTCTTTGAACTTCATCACATACTCCAGCAGGTTGACGTCATCTTCCTCCGACAGCCAGCATTCCTTGAGTAGCTTAAGGGGTCCTCTTACTTCATGGCCAAACAGTAGTTCAAAAGGTGAGAAGCCCAGTGATTCATTTGGAGATTCTCTTGCAGCAAACACAACGAATGGAAGACCTTTATCCCAGTCTTTCTGATGTTCCAAACAGTATTTCTTGAGCATCGATTTGAGTGTTTGATGATATCTCTCCAACGCTCCTTGGGTCTGGGGATGGTAAGCTGAAGACGTGATCTGGGTGATGCCCAACTCTTTCAGAGACTGCTTGAAAACGTTTGACATGAAATTACTTCCCCGGTCTGACTGTACCTCCTTGGGCAGACCAAACTTTGTGAAGAACCCTAGCATTTCCTTAACCACGTTCTTTGCTGAGATATTTCTAAGTGGAATGGCTTCAGGATAACGAGTAGCCATATCAATCAGGGTCAACACACAAGAAAATCCTGAAGAAGTCTTAGGAAGAGGGCCCACAATATCCACCAACACACGGGTGAAAGGCGCCTCAAAAGGAGGAATGGGAACTAGAGGTGCAAGCTTTTCAGACTAATTACACTTCCCCACAACTTGACAGGTGTGACAAGACTTACAATACCAGGAAACATCCCTGAAGATACCTGGCCAGTAGAAGTGTTTCAAAATGCGTGCCACAGTCTTCCTCACTCCAAGGTGTCCTGCCAAACTGGAATCATGAGCCACTCTAATGATATCCTGCCTACAAACACGAGGGATAACAACTTGATGTACAACCTCCCATTCACAGTCGGCTGATGCTGTTGGGGGTCTCCACTTCCTCATAAGCACTCCTGACTTTATATAATAACAAGTAGAAGCACCGGCTGACTCTTCCTCACTGCAAGCAGAGTTAGCTAGACCTTTCAACTCAGGGTCAGCAACCTGCAACTCAACCAACTCTTGACGAGACAAATTATCAACACTACGGGGTACTGCCTCATCTGGTGAGTGGTCCAAATTAGCAAGAAAAGTGTCAGCTAGGATAACATCATCATCATCATTATCCTCTAAATCACCAGTAACTTTAGACTTAGCCCTAGTGACAGCACATGCAGGGAACACATCAGGGACATCGCAATCCCGGGTCGCAGCCACTGGCTCACTAGACAACTGAGGAGCTGGACACACTTGACTTCCACCAATATCATTTCCAAGTAAGAAAGTTACACCTGACATTGGGAGTGTCTCAACCAACCCAACAATAACGGAACCATTAACAAAACCAGACTCTAAATTCACTCTGCACAGAGGGACAGAGAAGTAATTATTCCCTACACCTTGTAAGATTACAGTTTCATCAGAGGAATTAACATTAGAGCCTAGAACACTGGTCAGCATAAGGGATTGGCAAGCACCTGTATCACGATATATTTTAACTGATTTCCTGTCATTACTGTCCAGAGGACTGACAAAACCATCAGACAGGAAATTAGCACATGAACTCTTGAGAGTGTCACCCACGTTACTGCTCAAAAGAGGAGCTCCATCATGAGAATTTAAGTTACCCCTCAAAGCAGGTTCAGTTAACTCAGTTAAAGAATTCTGGGAACTCTCAAGAGTGGACACTAGACCAATTGACTGAATATTTAAAGACTCCTTTTTGTTCACATCACGCTGTCTCCTGAAACATTTCTCCGTAGTATGACGAAGCTTACTACAATAAGTACATTTACTTTTCTGAAATCTAGAGGTGAAGCTGGTATTTACTTCCTGAGAAACATCATCTTTATTCTCTTTCCTGTTACCTGTACTCTGAGTAGAGGCAACGTACTTACTCTCAGCTTTCCCTTTTTCTTTAGAATATCTCTTGTGAGTGAGAACATATTCATCAGCTAAAACTGCAGCATCAGACAAATTATCTATTCTTTTCTCATCAAGATATAGGCTTACATCTTCACTAATTCACCTTTTGAAATCCTCCAGCAAAATCATCTGCTTAAATTTACCAAAATCAGAATCCACATTCGTAGAATTTAACCACTGCTCTAACAGATCTTCTTTGATTTTTGCATACTCAACATGGGATTGCTTATCTTGCTTGTAAGTTGTCCTAAATTTTACTCTATAGGCTTCAGGAACAAGCTCATAGGCCTTAAGAATGAAGCTCTTAACTACATCATAATTATCAGATTGATCCTGAGGCAAAGATGCATAAGTTACTTGAGCTTTACTGGTGAGAACAGTTTGAAGGAGTACTGGCCAATACCTTTTGGGCCAATTAAAACCTGTAGCTACCCTCTCAAACAACTGAAAATACTTTGTTAAATCAGATTCATTAAAAGGAGGGACAAGTTTAACATTTTTAGCCACATCAAAATCATCAGAGCTAGATGATCCAGTTCCACCTTGTTTCATGCGATACTCATGGTCAGCCTGAATCCTGGCAAGTTCAACTTGTGCATGTATCTGTGCCTCCTGAATACGAGCCTCCGCCTCCTTAGCACGAGACTCCTGCAGGGCTAGCTGTAACTTAGCTAATTCAATCTGCGTTTGCTCATTTGGAGGAGTTACATTAAACAAGCTTTCATTAATCATGTCAACAATTTGATCTTTAGAATGATGAGAGCGAACAGCAATTCCCAATTGTTGAGCAACAAGCTTAAGTTCATTCTTTGTTCTGTTTTCTACATCCAACACTGTTTGTACATTTGACAAAAAATCTTTGGCTTCATCAAGTGTAGAAATAGTAGACATCATGAATAAATCACAGTCACAAAATATGAAACAATATCCTTATGATAGTGTCCTGAATATCCTGATAAGAGGTCGCCAAATTTATGTTACGGACCAGAGAAAGATAATGTACACTTTAAGTGAGAATACTAAAAATCACTACTGTTCCATAAAGGTCCAGGTTCAAAATAAAAGAGTTAGGTAAAATTACAAGTTAAAGTTTAATGCTCAAACTAACAACAAAACATTCAGGACTCATAAGGATAATGTAATGGCAAAAAACAGGTTAAATATATGGTTAACTGCAATAGCCTCTATTAACACGAAATTAGCATGAGTAAATTTATCTAAGTCAGCCCTGTTAAAATGAGATACCAGATAATACTCAGTGAATGCCAGATATATTATTACAGATACAAAATATTATTAATGATGGCTGACAACAAGAACCCCACATAAATCACAAAAACCTTACTAGGCCTAAGAATTAACCTTATGCTACACAGTACAAGAAAAAATGCAACGACAGTAATACTCAAATTACACACAGCTGCTAGATGGCTGGAGACTCTCTGAGCACTCACAACAATAATAACTGTACAGGGGAGGACAGAGATGTGAACAAAATGAGGAGCAGATCTAAGTGGCAATGATGCAGAGACTGAGCTCATTATATAGGGGCCAGCAGAGCTTGATACAACTTGTAAGAAGGACGCGCAAATGAAGCCATGGGGACAAAGAGTTGACAATCCCGCTCTGAACAACAGAAAGGACGACTTACTCTACTATAACGGTAGAAGGGGGGGACTGAGGCAGAACACGCTCGTGATCAAACAGGCAGCACACTGTACGTTAGAATTACACAAAGGATGATGAAATCATAGGCTATGTAACAATATATATATATATATATATATATATATATATATATATATATATATATATATATATATATTTGGGGGGGAGGCGGTGGCTCAATCGGTAGAGAGTTGGCCTGCAGTCCTGACGGACCCGGGTTCAAATCCCGCTGAGGCAGGGAACAGTTTAAGGATTTGAATTTCACAAAAATCAGACTTTGCTGATCTACCAGAAGCCCCGCCGACATGTCGTAAAAATACCCCCGCTAATACCAATACACCAGTCCTGTATGAGACAGCCCTAGCATGTATTCAATATGGACGGTGGGTGTTAGCGCCGAAGTGGTGACATGTAGAGGTGTCCGGTGCGTAGGAGGACTACTGGGCCTTGAAAGCAGGCTGCGAAGCCTATGCCCAGAGTCGGTCACATAAAAAAAAAAAAAAAAAAAAAAAATCTAAATATATATGCAGGTATCTATATATCTATCAATATATATGCATTATCTGTCTGTCTTTCTGTCTGTCTGTCTGTCTCTTTCTCTCTCTCTCTCTCTCTCTCTCTCTCTCTCTCTCTCTCTCTCTCTCTCTCTCTCTCTCTCTCTATATATATATATATATATATATATATATATATATATCATCAGCCAGACCTAGTCTACTGCTGAAAATGGACCCCCCAAACCTTCTCCACGAATTCCTTGAGTGAGCTAATTTTTGCCATGTTATCCCTGCAAATTTCTCTATGTCATCTCTCCACCTCCTGTCTGTCCTTTTCTGTTATGCTTACAATCTCTTGGTGTCTAGTCAGTCAGCCTCTTTGGTCCATCGGTTATCCCATTTCCTTGCTACATAGCCTGCCCACCTCCATTTCTGTTGTTTTATAACTTCTATAATATCTCTGACTTTAGTCTGCTATCTTACCCAATTTGATCTTTTCCTTTCTCTTAAGGATATTCGCAACACTGACTTTTCCATTGTTCTCTGAGAACGGATAATTTTTTTTTCCCATCGATTTTCTCAGTTTCCAGGTCTCACAACAATACGTCATATCTGGAATAATACATGCGTTGATTACTTTTCGTTTCATATAAACTGGCAAGCCACTGTTCATAATGTCGCTATGTTTACCGAAAGCTTTCCATCCAATTGTAATACATCTTTTTATTTCGCTATCATGATCTATCGCTAATTTTACTATTGCCTCAAGTAATTGTACTTCTCGACTTCTTCAAGAATTTCATCACTTTTTCTGATGACGCACTTTGGTATTTGTGGATTAAACATTAATTTTACTCCGGTTCATTTTAACCCCCACTTTGATACTTTCTCTGTTCAGGTCATTTAACATATATCGCCATGTCTCGGCTGTTTCTGAGATACGGACAATGCCATCTGCAAATCTTAAATGGTTTAGCTTTCTGCCATCTATGTTCACTCCTTTGCTTTCTCAGTCTAGCTTTCTGAAAATACTTTCTAGGCATGCTGTAAATGATTTTGGTGATATTGTATCTCCCTGTCGCACGCCCATCTCAATCTTATTTTTTTCCGAGTCCTTATGAAATTTAACTGTAGCACTTCCCTCTTTATATATGTTTTAGAGCAGTTTTACAATGTTCTCATTCACTCCTTGTTCTCGCAATGAATTCATAATTGCTATGTGCTGCAGTGAGTCGAAAGCCTTTTCGTAGTCAACAAAATCTAAGCACTGTGGTTTATTATATTCTGTAGTTTTTTTCAATTAGCTGATTCATTGTGCGTAAATGATCAGTAGTCGAATACCCGCTTCGGAATCCTGCCTGTTCACGAGGTTGGTTTTCCTCTAATTTTGTTGTTATTCTGTTCATGAGGACTTTAGTGAATAGTTTGTAAATGACTGATAATAAGCTAATGGGTCGATAGTTACTAAGATCTGTTCAGTCACATTTTCTGCAATGTAAAATATCTATTGCACTACACCATGTTTTGGAAATTTTCTTTTTTTTAATACATTGATTAAATAAGTGAGGAAGCCTGTTTTGTACTTCTGTTCCTGCATCCAACAGTAAATCTGCTACTGTTCCATCCTCTCCCGGAGCCTCCCCTCTTTTCATATTTTTCGTCAGGTGTTACCTTAGGTATTTCACTTGTATGAAGTTAGCTATTGGTATTGCTGTTTTTTATGCTTACAGTTGTTTGTAAAATTCTTCAACTGTCTTTACAGTTCGGGGAGCAGTGGCTTAATCGGTAGAGAGGTGGCCTGCAGTCCTATCGGATCCAGGTTCAAATCCCCGCTGGGGCAGGGATGTTTAAGGATTTGAATTTCATAAATTCAGACTTTACCCGTCTACCAGAAGACTCGCCGACATGTCGTACAAATACCCCCGCTAATACCAATACACGAATCCTGTAAGAGACAGCCCTAGCATGTTTCAATATGGACGGTGGGTGGTAGAGCCGAAGTGGTGACATGTGAAGGTGTATCGTATGAAGGAGGACTTCTGGGCCTTGGGAGTAGGCTGTGAAGCTTATGCGCAGATTGGGACACATTAAAAAAAAATCTTATCTCTGCATTTAATGACTTCACCGGTTTGTCAGTGATGTAATTTGTTGTTTTCCTAGATCCATTTTACTTCGGACCTGTTTCAGACTTTCTCCTTTTTTGACCGTTTCTTTTATCTGATCCATGTTTCTCTTTTTTCTTCTCTTTGTCTGCTGTTGATAAGCTTATTTAATTCAGCTAGTTCTATTTAATCTTTATTTTTATTTTCATTTCCTTTCTTCTTTTCATAAGCTCGAATGTCTTTCCTGAAAACTTCTTGGCTTTGGTTGTATTAGGTTTTCCTACTACCTCCGCTGATTCTCTTAGCACTTTTGTTAGTCTGTCATTCAACTCATCAGTGTCACATTCAGCATTACTTTGAGCCTGAAATCTGTTCCTTATTTCTAACTGAAAAGCTGCTTTGTTTTCTTTTGCTTTTATTGGGCAAATCTTTTTAAGTTTAATCATCTTTTTTCTTTCACTTATGAATTTGAATCTGGCTGTGCAGCCCACCATTCTGTGGTCATTTCCTTTATTTACTTTGTTGATAACTGTGACATTTGTGATCCTGATATTCTTATCTGCTACCATCATTTTTTTTCTTCCATTCCTTTATCCCACTCGAAATTTTCCCATACATGCTTCTCCGTTTTTTGATGTTCCAAATTTTGCACTGAAGTCGCCCATAAGTATATTATATGTGGTCTTTTCTTTTTCCATAATCTGGGATATGTCGTCATAGAATTTTTCTATTTCTTCATATGAGGTTTGAGAAGTTGGTGCATATACTTTATATATATATATATATATATATATATATATATATATATATATATATATATATAGAGAGAGAGAGAGAGAGAGAGGGACGTGCAGAATGAGGGCTCGGGGTGCTTGAGCCCCTGCCCTTTTTCTTCTTCATATCAAAAGTGCCCTTTTAGTCAAGACTAGGGAAAGAAAAGTGCCCTTTTGCAAAATCAGGAACTTTATGCTTGCCCTGTATTTTTACAATATCCTTTCACCAATTCGCCCTATCTTATCATAAACTTATGCTTATTATGTATTCTTTTATTCAAGGATACACACTGAGTGGTGAATTTTTTAATGCACAAATCAGTTTATGACGAATACAGTACCATCCGTCTAGCTGCTGAGTCTTCTCTAGATATGCTTAAAAGAGAACTGGTTTGCTTCGTCAGCTAGTCTGATCCAAGACATCTGGATGTATTTGTCTATTTGCATTTCCTAGTTGTGATATACAAGAAATGGGCTACGCTTGTGGGTCCTGTCTCCGTGTGTCAACCAGTCAAGCTTTGCATAAAACTCATTTAAGTTTTTGAACTGGACGATCTCTTTGTCAAGGCCATTCCACAGGTTAAGGCATCTGTATGAAAAACTGCATTTCTTGATATCCTTAAAGCAACTTGTCTTTTTCAACTTCTTTCCATGTCCTCTTGTTGCTCTCCCATCCCATACAAACAGATCTGTCAGTTTTGTCTGCTCCCATCATGGTTATGAACACTGCAATCATGTCACTCCTCTCTCTTCTTTCTTCTAAGGGAGGCGGACCCAGCTTTTATAGTCTTTCCTTGTACAATAGATATGTCAGGCTGGGGACCAG
Source organism: Coenobita brevimanus (assembly GCF_032717465.1). Taxonomy (NCBI): domain Eukaryota; kingdom Metazoa; phylum Arthropoda; class Malacostraca; order Decapoda; family Coenobitidae; genus Coenobita; species Coenobita brevimanus. The sequence continues at coordinate 4,708,456 of NC_137008.1, read as the reverse complement.
CTTGGTTGCTTCTCTCAGCATACTCTCAATCTGGGCTATATATTTCTTTTTATGTGGGGACCAAACCACGGTCAACCTGGGGCGGATCAGAGCCACTATAATTATTTTTTCATCTCATCCGTGTATTAGAATGCCACTCTTATGTTTGTCAAAAGCACTTATGTCTCTCTGACAATTTTGTTAATGTGTTTTTTGGGTGACAAACTACCCTGGGCCGACACTCCCGCGTCCTTCTCATGTCACGCTTTTGTGATTGGTCCCTTGCCATTGAGTAATTCAGTAATGGACTCTTAATACTTTTACCCACTTCCAATATTTTTTTTTCATTGAATTTCAGTGTGTGGGAAGATGACGACAAGAGGATAGATATATACATAGATAGATAGAGATAGATCGACAGATAAATTGATACAAAGAGAGATAGAGAGAGGGGGGGAAAGGAGCATTTTTTCTTTTCACTCTGCAGCTCCTCGTTATTAACACTTTTTATTATCTACCTTCATGCTAATCCTGTACACTAATGATATATATATATATATATATATATATATATATATATATATATATATATATATATATATATATATATATATATCATTAGTGTACAGGATTAGCATGAAGGTAGATAATAAAAAGTGTTAATAATATATATATATATATATATATATATATATATATATATATATATATATATATATATATATATATATACAATATACATAGGAACCAAAGGCCGCGAGCCTGCAATTGCTATTCCTTCCAAGAGAAAAACAAAACACAAGAGAGAGCCAAATTCAAGATTCGATCATTTCGAGATGCCTGGACACACTGCTTTTGAAAGACTGGAGATCATAGGAAGCGGGAAACACAGACAGAAGGAGACAGTTCCAGTGTTGACCTGTTGCATAAATGAAGGACTGGGAGTAACGGTTAACTCTTGCATTAGAGAGTTGGACAGAAAAGGGATGAGGGTTTGCTGCTAGACTGGTGCTACGCACCCGTTGTAGAGGTGGAGGAATGCATCCAGACAGTTCAGAGGAGCAGTGACCATTGAAGTAGCGATAGAAAAGAGATAAAGATGCAACAGGGCGACGAAGAGACTGAGGTTGAAGGGAGTCAGTAAGATGAAGAGAATTAATGAGACGAAAAGACTTTGACTCCACCCTATTGAGAAGAGCTGTATGTGGAGAGCCTCCCCATACATGTTAGTTGTACTCCACACAGGGGCAGATAAAACCCCTGCATAGAGTCAACAATTGTTCAGCGGTAAAGAAGGAATGGAGTCGACTTAGGACACCTAATCTCTTGGAAGCAGATTTAACAAGAGATGTAATATGATCTTTCCAAGATAAGTCCCAAGTAAATGAAACCCCAAGCATGTTCAAGGATGATGCAGGATTGAGCTGGATATTATTAAACATTAGTGGGTATACCTGTGGAAGATACTGTTGGGCTGATAGGTATAAAAACTGTCTTTGATGAATTAAAAAAAAAAAAAAAACATTATTTTTACCCCAGTCAGAGATACGAGCCAAGTCAGACATTACGTGTGGCATAGCCTCATCCCTTGTTTGTTGAAGTAACTGCTGAGATGGACGTTGCGGGAACCGAATGGAAAGATGAAATGTGGAGTCATCAGCGTATGAGTAGATAGGGTTAGATGTACTGCTTAGAAGGTCATTGATGAATAAAAGGAAGAGAGTTGGTGATAGGACAGAGCCCTGAGGAACACCACTGTTGATAGATCAAGGAGAAGAACGATGGACGTCTACAACAGCGGCTATAGAAAGACCAGAAAAGAAGCTAGAGATGAAGGCACAGATAGAAGGATAGAAACCGTAAGCGGGCAGTTTGGAAATTAAAGAATTATGCCAGACTCGATCGAAAGCCTTTGAGATGTCAAGTGCAATGGCAAAGCTTTCGCCAAAGTCCCGAAAGGAGAATGACCAGGAGTCTGAAAGGTAGGTCAGAAGATCGCCAGTGGAGCATCCCTGACGGAAACCATACTGACGATCAGAAAGAATGTTGTGATAGGAAAGATGCTTTAAAATTTTTCTATTAAGAATTGATTCGAAAACTTTTGAGATACAGGATGATAAAGCAACTGGACGATAGATAGAGGGTTGGGAATGGTCACCCTTCTTTGGGACTGGCTGAATGAGAGCAAACTTCCAACAAGAAGGAAAGGTACAAATTGATAGACAAAGGCGAAAGAGTTTTTCTATGCAGGGTGTAAACACAGAAGCACAGTTCTTGGGGATAACAGGAGGGACTCCATCAGGCCTATATGCCTCATTAGTATTGAGGCCTGTGATGGCAGAAAATTCATCAGCTGAAGAAATTTTGATGTCAGCCATGAGAAAGTCATAGGGGGGAAGAGATGGAGGAACAGCACCGGTATTGTCTAAAGTGGAATTGGAGGAGAAAGTCTGAGCGAAGAGATCTGCTTTAGCAGTAGAAGAAATAGCTACAGAGCCATCAGTGTAGAAAAGGGGAGGAAAGGATGATGAGGTAAAGTTGTTAGAAAGGTTTTTGACAAGGTGCCAGAAGAAGCAAGAAGAATTCAAGTTGGAGAGTTGAGAGCATTTAGTATGGATGAAAGTATTTTTAGCAGAGTGAAGAACAGATTTAGCACAGTTCCGGGCAGAAACGTATAAAAGATGCGATTCAGGGGTGGCTTGGTTCCAGTACCTTTTATAGGCCCTCTCCTTGTTGTAGACAGCATTAGAACAAGCAAGATTAAACCAAAGCTTTCTTGCAATATTCAAAGGCTATGAGAAAGGAATGTATGCTTCCATGCCTGAGAAAATAACCTCCGTAATGCGCAAGGCATACTCAGATGGCTCCCGGCCATGGAAGCAATAATCATTCCAGGGAAAATCAAGTAAGTACCGCCTGAGGGCCTCCCAATCCGAAGCTCCAAAGTGCCACAGATGATGTTTCTTTGGAGGGTCCAGAGGCCCTAGTGGAGCGATAGGACAGGTTAAGGTGATAAGGTTGTGATTGGAGGAGCCCAAAGGAGAGAAAAGATTAACAGTGTAAGTAGAAGGATTGGTGTAAGGAAGAGGTCAAGTAAGTTGGAGCACTCTCCAAGGCGGTCAGGGATACGGTTAGGGTGCTGTACAAGCTGTTCTAGGTCATTAAGGATAGAAAAGGTGTAGGCATGTTCACCAGGTGGATCAGTGGAAGGAGAGGAGAGCCGAAGGTGGTGGTGAACATTGAAATCTCCTAGAATGGAGATTTCAGAGAAAGGAGAAACGGATAGAATGTGTTCCATCGTAGAAGTAAGATAGTCAAAAATTTTTTGATGGTCATTAGAATTAGGAGATAAGCATACAGCGCAGATATATTTAGTCAGAGAATGATTGGAAAGCCGAGGCCAGAGAGAAGAGAATTCAGAAAAATCGAGTTCAGGAACAAGAGAACAAGATAAGTCGTTGCATATATGTACACAACAGCCACCTTTGGCTTTGAAATGAGTATAAAGTAGGAGGATACAGAAAAGGGACTGCTGTCAGTTGCTTCAAACAGCTGAGTCTCAGTTAGAAAGAGAAGGTGAGGTTTAGAGAAGGAGAGGTGGTGCTCAACAGAGCAAAAGTTAAAGGAAAGGCCGCGAATGTTGCAGAAATAAAGAAGAAAAGAATCAGACAGTGGTTCCTGGCAGCTCGAGTGGTCACCGGGAGAGGGGCAGAGGGTGGCGGCATTTATGGTCCCCCCCCGGGATACCGAGGCCACGTTTTGAGCTGTCATGATTTTTTTTTTAATTTTTGGAAAAGGTCCGAACGTCATGGCAAAAACCTAACATTGAGGTTATTGACGGTATTCAAATTTTCACCATCGTCATATAATCTTTGTGAGATACTATTAATCTTAATAAGGTCAATCCCAGAGTAAGTGATACGAGACATGTTTGTTAAGGAATAACAATACCCGGGGAGTTGACATCTTCAAATGCAATCGGACCAGTTCCCCTAGTTTATATAAACCCAGAGCACTTTCGTATGCGTGACTCTACCATCAGTCCTCGTCACGTTCGCAGATTAGTGATAAACTTCCATATATATTTTCCCCCCTTCCCCAGTTACTTTCACATTGTGAGTTATGGTGGATAGAATGATTAATAGTTGTGTTCAATAGCGAATTTCTTGTGTGACTCTGCCATCAGTCCTCGTCGTGTATTCCTCCTAACGCTTCGTATCACATCCACATCCACACCACAACGCTTCTTTATGTCCTCATTTGTCAGCCCGTCTCTCCATGTGACTCCACAGGCTCCTCTTAAATAATTCATTTCCACTGTTTTCACTCTTGACTTGCATCCTTCCAGCAACGTCCAAGCTTCACTTCCATACGTTAGAGTTGGTATCACAATACTGTCATATAGTAACTTTTTCACTTCCATGCTCACTTCCCTGTTTCTTATCACTGCTTTAAGGAACCAGCAACCTTTATTCCCTGCTGTACCCTTTCAAGAACTTCACTCTCCAAACCTTCATCTTTAGTCATCACACTACCCAAGTACTTAAACGTACCCACATTTTCCAATTCCTCACCATCCAACCTCGCTATACATTCACTGACTTCACCTCTCTCAAAGACCATCACTTTACTCTTCCCTACATTCACCTTTAGATTCCGTTTCTAACACACTCTCCCAAACTCATCCACCAAGCCTTGCAGTTCCCCTTCGTTTTCATTCAACAACACAGTATCATCTGCAAACAACAGTACAGGGAGTTTTCAAACACTACCCTCTCTCACCAGGGCCACTCCAACATCCACTACCCTACCTTATACCTCTTTTATTACCCCATCCATGTACAGATTGAACAACCATGGAGACATGACACATCCCTGTTTCAACCCAACCTTCAAGGAGAAAAATTCACTCAGTTCACCATCCACATGCACTGCAGCCTTAGCACCATCGTACATACTCTTCACAGCATTCAACAACTTCTCATCTACTCCACATATTCTTGATACTTTCCACAATCCTTGTCTATCGACACTGTCATATATTTTCTCCAAATCCATGAAAGCCGCATACAACTTCTTTCCCTTCTCTAGAAACTTTTCCACTAAAGATCTAAGAATGAATATCTGATCTACACAACCTCTTCCCTTCCTAAAGCCTCCCTGTTCTTCTCGAACTAATTCCTCTGTTCTTTCTCTAACTCTGTCAATAAGTATCCTGCCATACACTTTTCCTATTATACTAAGAAGACAAATGCCTCTGTGATTACCACACACTTCTTTTTCCCCTTTTCCTTTGTATAAGGGAATAATTATACAGTAATCACTCTAATATCCGGACGCCCAATAACCGAACATCCCCACTCCCGGACAATCGTCCTGGGATCCAACATTCCCAAAATGGTCCGAACCCCCCCCCCAAAAAAAAAACAACAATGATTTTTTCCCGTCCGTAATTTGAACTTACCGCGCGCGCCGCGGGAGAGCATTGTTTTGGCGTGTCATTCCTCCGACATCCGATAGAGCGCTGCTGCATCCTCCCCACTTCCCGCCTGTCTCTCACCGCGAGTGCACGCTCGTCGTAATGGCTGCCCACATGATCGCTTTTGTGGTGGTGCCCTACCTGCTGCAGGGCCTCCTGCTGCTCTCGGGCCTCCTCTTAGTGTGTGTGATGATGGCCCCGCCACCTGAGAAAAGGAAGAAAGTGGTGTTGACTCTGGAGAAGAAGAGGGAGATATTGGAGAAAGGGGATGCGGGTTGGTCTTCTCTCTGCATTCTTTGCGAGTTCAACCTGGCCCGGTCTACTTTGTTCGATATCAAGAAGTCCCGAGACAAACTCATGCAGTACACGGCTGACTTCTCGTCGAGAAGGAAACGCAACATGGAAAGGAAGGTTATGTTTACCCCCAAGTTTGCAGAAATCGACCGATCCACGTTGATTTGGTATCGACAACAACGTGCTGCTGGTGTGATGGTATGTGGAACGGAGCTGAAGGCTGCTGCTGAGAAGTTCGCCAGGCTTCACGACGCCCTAGACTTCAAGGCATCCGAGGGTTGGCTCTTCGCGTTCAAGTTGCGACATGGCCTTACCAACCGTAAAGCACATGGCGAAGCATTGGATGCTAACGAGGATGGAGTTGATGAGTTTCGGCACAAGGTGAAAGGCTTGATCGACAGGGAGGGCCTAACTCTTGGTCAAGTCTACAACGCTGACGAAACTGGCCTATTCTATCGCTCGCTGCCAACGAACACTCTAGCCGAGGAGACGGAAAAGCGTGTACCTGGCCGCAAGCTTTCCAAGGAACGGATATCTGCTTTATGTTGTGCCAGTGCTAACGGCATGCACCGGCTCAAGCCCGTTGTTGTTGGCCGTGCAAAGCAGCCTCGGTGCCTTCGTGGGGTGATGGATGTCCTTCCTGTCGTCTGGTACCATTCTTTGAAGGCATGGTTCACAGCTGTGATCTTCAAAGACTGGTTTCACCATCACTTCGTCAAGGAGGTCATCCATTACCAGATGAAGACACTGGGAATCCCGCGCGACCAGGTAAAGGCTGTCCTTCTACTCAACAATGCACCTGCCCACCTGTGCGACAAGGACTTGGTTGCTGAAAATGGCCGTATTAGGTGCATGTTTCTGCCACCTAATACGACTGCTCTCATTCAACCAATGGACCAAGGAGTGATCGTGGCAACAAAGCGCCTATACCGTCGGAAGTTCCTGGACGAGGTGATGGTTGTTCTCAAGGACGAGGACAAGCGCAGGGAGGGACAGGACACACGAGGCAAGTGGGCTTTGGAAAACCTTCGCCGCTACAACATCAAGTCTGCGCTGTACAACTGGGCTAGTGCATGGAAGGAAGTCCCTGTGAAAACTCTTGAAAATGGTTGGTCTCGTCTGCTTCTCAGAACGGACGTGGAGTACAATTTTCTAGGGTTTGACGTGGATGACTTCCATGCACGGCTACGTACACACGGCGACGATGTAGATGTGGACGATGTTCGTGAGTGGTTGGATGATGATGAGGGCGATCCTGGGTATCAGACGTTGTCTGATGTCAAGATCGCGTCTTCGGTTGCAGATGTCAGTACCGAACTTGAAGATTCCGACGCTGAAGGCGCCGATGATGCGGACTCCTCTCAGCAGGACACTACTCCAGCCATCCCCAAGCTGAGCGCACTCCGGGAACATCTAGAGTTCATCCTAGACTACCTGGAACACCCGGACTGTTACAGGGAGATGGGGCCCTTGGGACTCGTGGAGGAAGTGTGTGCTTTCAGGCAGCGCATCATCAATCGTCAGAATCGTCGGTCATTGCGTCAATCAACCATTGACAGTTTTTTCAGGCCCGTGACCCCCGCTGTGCCCAGCCCTGGCTCCACTCCGTTGCCTTCCCAAGACAGGCCCTCATGCTCCGAGCCACAGCCCAGCACATCAGCCACGGTGGAGTCACCGCTTGACGTGAGTTTGCGGCTTCAGAGTCCTCTGCAGTGGGTACACCATCACCACGACCCAGCGATGCACCCCTAGGTCGCCTGCCAGTGATACTCTCGGACTCTGACAGTGACTAACAGCAAGACCTTCTCCACTAGACCACACGGGAATTTTGAGTGTTGTGCAGTGAAAAAAACAGTGTGTTGTGTTAAGGATTTAAAGTTGTGAAATAAAAGACTAGAAAAAATAATGTAACGTAAATAGACTTGTTTGTTTTGGCTTTGGAAAATTAAAAAAAATTGGGAATAGTTAAAGTGCAACACTAAGTTACAATGGAGCGTTATTTAGACAAAAGTGCACACTGTGAAGAGAACGGACTTCTGTGTGTTATTGACTAAGTTTAGTGCAAGACTTCAGGAACAGTGTACTGCAAGTGCTTCAGGAAATCGTTCTTACTGTCAGAGTCCGAGAGGAGGCGGTTATTCATCGAGGTGGCCAGGGACTTGCAGTAAGTAGCCAGAATGTTTCATACTGTACTTTTTTCCCTACTATACTTAACTCATTTCACTCCTTAATGTCCATTATTGGTGTGAATAGGGTGTTAGTAGCTATGCATGTGCAGTAGGAATGTGTTTTTCTGAGTTAGGCTAGGTTAGGGTCCATAAGTACCAGAATTTTATTAATGTATGAACATACTTCTAAAACCTCATTTTATGTTTCTTTTGCATTTATTTCAGTCATTTATGTGCCTTATTGGTGTGATTTGGGTCTTAAATAGGTGCTATGCATGTCCACAGGGAGTTGTATAGGTGTTTCTCTGAGTTAGGGTCCATAAGTACAAGTCCATAAGCTGGGGCCCAATATCCGGACAAAACGAATAATCGGACCTAGCTATGGCTCTATTACGTCAGATATTGGAGTGATTACTGTACCTGACTTCCAATCCTCCGGGACTCTACCTTCCTCCCAGGCCAATCTGCACATCTTCCACATCCATTCTACTACTATCTCTCCCCCATGCTTCAGTATTTCACCACACCCTGCGTCAATTCCTGGGGCTTTCCCCAGTTTAACTTTCTTCATTGCTTCCACCACTTCTATCCTACTGATTTCTTCCTGTCTTCTCACCTCCCTCCTTCTCACAGCCATTCCCCAGCCCTTATACTCGCATTACTTCCATCCTCTATGTTCAACAATTCCTTAAATTGTTCTCTTCATCTGCTCACTTTTTCTCCCTTCTCCACTAGTAATCTACTATTTTTATCTTTCACTCCGCTACTAACTTCACTTCCACCCTGTCTTACTCTCTTCACCTCTTTCCAGAACATTTTCTTACAGTCCCTCCACTTCACACTCAAATTCCTTCCTAATTCCTCATCCACTCTCTTCTTACTCTCTCTAACTAATCTTTTCACCTCTCTCTTTCTTTCTACATATAACACTCTCTTTCGCCTCTCAACTTCTTCCACGCCCCTATTTCTCATCCATTCATTGTATGCTTTCTTCTTTTGTGCCACAGCCTCTCACCTCTTCATTCCACAATGCTGTTCCTTGCACCCCCCTCCGTCTTCTCTTCATCCCACACACATCACATGCTGCACATATTTCTTCTGTGAATATCCTGCACACAACTTTCATGTCCCCCATCTGCTCCAATTCATATTTGCCCAATCGTTCCTCCACTTCTCTCTTATATTCTGCCTTATCTCATCCTCTTGTAACCTTTCCACTTTCCTTGCAAATACTCCTTTTTCCCGTCTTTCCCTACTTCTATTTCTCCATCTTATTTGGATCTTGATTCTGGCCACCACCAAGAAGTGGTCAGAAAGTCCACTCCCCCAACTCTATAAGCTCTTGCATCCATTACACATCTTCGCATGCTTTCATCCACACACACATTATCAATCATTGCCTTCCTTTCATTCAGTTCATCACCCACCCTTCTCATTACTCGCCATGTATACCTGTGGATCATTTTGTGCCTGAAGAGGGTATTGGCTATCACCAACCCCCTCCCAGCAGAAATGTCCACTAACACACTGCCATTCTCATCTATCTCAGCAGGCACACCCCACTCACCAACTCTTCCATCCACCTTCACATTCCCTACTTTACCATTCATATCATCGATCAAAAACACTCTCTCATTCCTTCCAAACTTTTCCATGCACGTTTCCACATTTGTCCAGAACTCTTCTCTCACTCTGCTTGCACGATCTTGCATTTGCGCATATACACACACAATCGCCCACATTTGTATTCCAACTTTCAATCTTACCCACACAATCCTTGACCCAACTGATCCATACTGTCTTATGTTCTTCCATCTTTTACCCACAACTATACACACTCCTTCTTTTGCCCTCTCATTCTCACCTACTCCTGTACATATATTCCATCCATACTCCCGTTCTCTCACACTCTCACCACCCCATTTAGTTTCAGTTACTCCACATACATCCACTTTCGCACCCTCAAGCACCTGGACAATCTCTCTCTCCTTGACCTCATCATTCACACCTCTTACATTCCGTGTTGCGATTACCATGTCCTTTGTCCGGTCCTTGGTCATCATCTTTTGGTCAGTCCTTGTCCGAGGCTTCTTGTTCGTCTTTTTAGTTAGTTGTTTTCCGGGGAGGGGCACTAACCCCCCGCCAACCCTTTTGGTCTCCTTGTTCGATAAGCAGGGATACTGGGAGAGTATTCTTGAAAAAAAAACCTACCCTCAGCTGGGATTGTACATTCAATATATGTGGTAGGTGGGGGCTCCCATCATCCACTCACTCAGTGTATGGATGCCTTATTGTCTCTATACTGAGTGACAAGCCAAATGGTTTCCTGTGCCCAGGAAACCATTTACCACACTGGGTGGCAACCATATTACAGGGGTTTTTGTCTGGGTTAAGTGTCCCCCAGATTTCCCTATCTAAAATCACTTAATCATGGCAGACGTTTCAGAGAGCCGTGGAGGGTCCAAGACCTGCCCAGGACCCCAACCAAATGGGAAGATTTGCATGCCCATGTTGAATGTAAGAGGCCTGATATAGGAAAGCAAGAAGGTGGAAGTGGTGAATGTGTTTAGGAGTGCGAGGTATGCCGTGATGGCAATGTGTGAAACAAAGATGAAAGGGTGTGAAGTGGAGGAGTGGAAATGTGTGAAATGTGTAAGTTGGGGCATGAATGGGTGAGGGAGATGCAAGGAAGGAGTTGCTTTGTTGATGAATGAGGTGTGGCAGTGGAATGTGAGATTACAAATGTGTCATCTCAAGATGTATGTACTGTATGTCAAGTTCAAGTTTGAGAAGGTGAAAGTGACAGTGTTTGTAGCATATGCACTGTGTGATGACAGGAGTGAAAGTGAGAGAAAGAAAGACAGGTTTTGGGATGAGGTGGATGAAACAGTGGGAGAAATGCCCAGGAGGTATAAAGTTATCGTAAAAGGTGATATGAATGGAAGAGTAGGCACTGGTCCTGAGGATGACATAATGTTGTGTAATGGAGTACTAGAAGAATATGATAATGGGAAGCGAATGAAGAATATGTGTCAGGAAAGGAGGTTGTGCATTTGCAACTCCTATTTTAAACACAAAGATGCACATAGATATACATGATATAGAGGGAACGGGGATCGTGTTGAAAGGAGCCTGACTGATTATGTGCTCATAGTGAGATCGATGCTGAGAATTGTCATTGATACGAGAGTCGTGAGAGGAGGATGTGGAGGTCTCTCAAATAATATGACTGTGGTATGTAAGATCAAACCGAGGTGTGTGTGTGTGTGTGTGTGTGTGTGTGTGTGTGTGTGTGTGTGTGTGTGTGTGTGTGTGTGTGTGTGTGTGTGTGTGTGAGTTGGTTTGTGTGTGTTTGTGTGTGTGTCGGGGGGGGGGGCTATCAACAATGATTCCATCATAAAGCCATTAGCACGAAACATATATAAAAGAAATGGAATGATGAAGAAGGAACTATAGTTGACAAGGTGGAGATTTTAATGTAAAGAATTGGCCTGTTTTCTTCTAATGCTCTAATGACTGATATTTTTCTCTCTCCTATGACCATGGTAATTGAATGAATACTGAACGCTTCTGTCTGGGCCCACCCTCAACCATTCCTATTGAAACAAACAACTTCTTTTGACCTTTTGGTATCAAAATTGACCTCTTCAATCGTGGCGCACCCTCGATCCTTCCTTCATATCTATACAAGACTGATTCAAAAACTTGAATTCCAGGATCAAACACCTCAAGCTTCCTGTGGTTTTGACCTTTACAGAGAGCTCTCAAATTTAATATCACCCATGCTTTATTTTCAATGATTTAAGAAAGGTTCATCTAAATCGGATCAACTTTTTTTTACGTTTACCTGTCCATGTGACTTTGTGCCTGAACCTGTTGTTCTAAAAACATTAGCAGAACCTCAACACTCAATAAATTTATAGTTAAAATCAGATAATAATCATGCTAAATTATTTTCACCCTGTTCTGTGACTGTCCGTTGACTGAATGTTTTTAAATTAGATTCAGTTCATTTCCCCTGTCCCCTACGCTAATCCATTCTGCTAAGTTTAGCCCAGATCTAATCAGAACTTCCTAATCTGACCTTTCCAATTGACCATAACATTTGGTCTTCCCTAGTAACCTTTGGATTTCACTGTTTCTCCTCTAGATCGAATCTCTTCATTTTTAAGCAATCCTAAACATATCCGCATAAACTGATCTACATCGGATAAAAACTTCTTTGACCATGTAATGTGACCTCGACCTTTGACCTATTGTCCTCAAAATCAATAGAGCAACTCCTTGGTTGACTCAGTCATTGCATCAAGCCTTTTTCTGCTAAATAAAACACACACACACACACACACACACACACACACACACACACACACACACACACACACACACACACACACACACACACACACACACTGAAGGAAGGATAACACACTCTGGGCTGCCACCTTTGCAGGTGTAAGAAAAAGAAGGAACTACTAAAAGCAGCATGCAGTGAAGGAATGTAGATAGTGAAAGAGGGAAGGCATCCTGGTGATTATCGTAACCATCTCACTATCGTAATGAAAATCTCGCTAATGACCTAATTATGTCTGGTCTTGGGACGTTGCTCTTCCTTGATGGTGGAGGAACAAAGCATGCAAATGAGGCGAGTGTGTGGGAAGATGACGGCAAGAAGATGGGTAGGTAGATAGACAGATAGATAGATAGATATAGATAGATCGATAGATAGATTTAGAGAGAGAGAGAGAGGGAGAATAGGGATTTTTTTCTTTTCTCTATGAAACTCCTCGCTGTTAACACATTTTATTATCTACCTTCATGATAAAAATCCTGTGCACTAGTGAGCATATATATATATATATATATATATATATATATATATATATATATATATATATATATATATATATATATATAGAGAGATAGAGAGATATATAGATAGATATATACAGTATATATATATATATATATATATATATATAAATATATGATCATCATCTTCAGTAGCAGTAGCAGTAGCCATTGCAAATCCACTGCTAAACAAAGACCTTCCCCAACTTTACCACGAATTCCTTGAGTGAGCTAAACCTTGACACATTTGGCCTGCAAACTTCTGTTTCTCCTATCTCCACCTCCTGCCTGGCCTTTTTCTGCTGCGGTTACAAACTCTTGGAGTCTCGTCAGTCAACCTCTAGCTCCATCGGTTATCCATTATTCTTGCCACATTCCTGTCCACCTCCACATTTGTTCTTTGATAATTTCTGTAATGTTTTATACTTCACTCTGCTCTCACCAAAGTCGATTTTTTCCTGTCTCTTAAAGGTATTCCCAACACTGACCTTTCCATTGCTCTTTAAGAACGAATTAGTTGTTTTTCCATCGATTTTTTTTTTTTTTTCAGATTCTAGGTCTCACAATCGAATGTCATAGCTGGGATTATACTTTCGATGTATGTGGTAGGTGGGGGCGCCCATCATCCACTCATTGTAGGGATACCTTATGGTCTCTACACTGAGTGACAAGCCAAATTGTTTCCTGTGCCTAGGAAACCATTTATAACGGTGGGTGGTAACCATATAACCGGGATTTTTGGCCTGGTTAAGTGTCCCTCAGATTCCCCAATCTAAAATTACTTAATCATGGCAGACGTTTCGGAGAGCCTCGGAGGGGCCAATACCTGCCCAGGACCCCAACCAAATGGGCAGATTCGCATGCCCATGTGAAATATGAGAGATGTGAATGAGGACAGCATGAAGGTGGAAGTGGTGAATGTGTTTAGGAGTACGAGATATTCCGTGATGGCACTGTGTGGAACAAAGATGAGAGTGTGAAGTGGAGCAGTGGGAGGGTGTGAAATGTGTAAGACAGGGCATGAATGGGAGAGGAAGATGCTAGGAAGGAGTTGCTTTGTTGATGAATGAGGTGTGGCAGAGTAGAATGAGAGATTACAAATGTGGCAGCGCGAAATGTATGTATGTTCGGTTCGAGAAGGTGAAAGTGGCAGTGATTGTCACGTATGCACTGTGAGAGGACAGGAGTGAGAGAGAGAAAGACAGGTTTTGGAATGAGCTGGATGAAGCAGTGAAAGAAATGCTCCGGAGCTATAAAGTGATCGTAACGGGCGATATGAAGGGAAGAGTAGGCAGTGGCACTGAAGTTGATATAATGGCTTGTAATGAAGTACCAAGAGAAAATGATAATGGGAAGTGACTGAAGGATATGTGTCAGGAAAGGAGGTTGTGCATGTGCAACTCGTATTTCTAACACAAAGATGCACATAAATGGTACATGGTATAGAAAGAATGGGGATCGTGTTGAAACGTGCCTGATTGATTACGTGCTCGTACAGAGGTCGATGCTTGGATTGGTTGCTGGTACGAGGGCTGTGAGAGGAAGATGTAGAGGTCTGTCGGTTCATATGATTCTGGTATGCAAGATCAAACTGAGAGGAGTGATGTGGACCAGGAGAGTGTGGAGCAGTCAGGAAGAAAGACTGAAAGTCGAGAAGTTGAGGATCAAAGAAATGGCTGATGAATACAGGACCAATGCAGGGGGGAAGTTGGAATCAAAGAACTGGAATGAAATGGATCTAGACAGCCTGTGGAATGCATATTGGGATAGCTCAGATAGGAAAACTTAAGTGGTGTGTGGTGTGGGAAAAGTAACAACAAAGAAGACAGGTACGGCATGGTGGGCCGAAGAGGTTAAGAGAGCAGTGGAGGAAAAGAGGAAGAAGTGGGAAGAGTGGTTACAGAACATGGGTTCAATTGAAATAAGAACTGAATATACTAAGAGCAAGAAGCATGTAAAGAGACAAGTGAAGAGGAAAAAGGAGGAGGTAAATGATGATCTTGGAAGATAAATGAATGTAGATTACCCTGAATATAGGAAGTTATTCTGGAAAGAAGTGTGGAAATGTTGAAGTGACAGCGGAAAGAAATGTAAAGCTGTGAATGATGTAAGTGGAGATTATTAACCCATTGGAATAAAGTAAGGACCAGATGGAAAAAATATTTTGAAAGTTTGATGATTGGGAATAGAGGGAGCAGCGCGGCTGTAAACATGATTGGATTTGGTGGTGTGCAGAGAAGGAATGCAGTGCTAGGAAACGTGACACTCGCACAGGTGAAGAACGCGGTGAAAATGGTGAAAAATAGGAAAGCAGTTGGGGTTGATGAGGTGTATGCAGAGTTGATTAAGTGTAGCGGGGAAAGCGGAATGAAGTGCTTGTCAGAGATTATGTAAGAAGGCATGGATGAGTGAGACTGTGCCCCTATACAAAAATAAAGGTGAGCGAAGTGAGTGCAAGTATTATTGTGGCATAAGTTTATTGAGTGTTGTAGGGAAGGTATACGGAAGAATTATTCTAGAGAAAGAAGGAGAGATATGAGATGTCCTAGTGAGTGATGAACAGGTTGGCTTTAGGAGTGACAGATGTGTGGATCAAATATTTGCAATGAGACAGACAGTGGAGAAGGCTTGTGAAAAGGACTATGTGATGTTTATGGCATTTATGGATTTGGAAAAACCATACGACAAAGTAGACAGAGAAGAACTGAGGAAGGTTTTACGCATGTACGGTGTAGATGGTAAGCTGCTGGGTGCCATCAAGAGACTTTATGATAGTTGAGGGTAAATGGGCATCTAAGTGAATGGTTTACGATCAGTGTGGGTGTGCGACGAGGTTGTGTGATGTCCCAGTGGTTGTTCAATAAAAATATGGATGGGGTGATAAGTAAAAACACAAGTAACAGAGAGAGAGAGTGACGACGTTGGTAACGAATGGTGATGGATGGACTATCTCATATTTGTTGTATGCTGGTGATGCAGTGCTACTTGCAAATATCAGACAAGAACTGGGTAGACTAGTGCAGAGTTCTGCTGATGTCTGTGAGCGTCGTGTCCTGAGAGTAAATGTAGAAAAGAGTAAAGTGATGGTAATCGAGAGAGAAAGTGACTCCCAGTGTGATGTTATACTGGATTGGGTAAACTTTGGCTGTCTGGACGTTGTTACTCTTCACCCTGCCCAAGGATGCGAAATGAGGTCCGGATGATTTCATATATATATATATATATATATATATATATATATATATATATATATATATATATATATATATATATATATATATATATATATACTTGGTATGTAACCAGATGAACCAGTATGTACTATACTTCAGTTCAAGTTATGACCAAGTTATTACCAGTACTATGCCAACTTTCAAGTCATTGGGAAGAAGAGTAGCTCACATGAGGCAGTGGTTTATATACTAGACATTCTTTATGTAGCTGTTATGATACATGCTACCTTAGTTGCAGTACTTTTGACCTACTGTTCCTTCTCCTCCTTCCTTCCTTCCTTCCTTCCTTCTCCTTCTTTTCTTTCTTCTGTAGTCTTCATGCCGTTTCCTTTCTTCCTTGCTTCTATGTTTTTCTTCCTTCGTTGATATTATTCCCTCCTTCCTTCCTTCTTCATTTTCGTTCTTACCTCATCCATTCCTGCATATTTTCCTACTTCATTTCTTCCTTCTTTCTCCGTAGCTTCCTTCCTTCTTCTTCCTTCCTTCGTCACTTCCTTTCTCCGTTTCTTCTTCTCCCTACTTTCCTTCCTTCCACCCCTTCTTCCTTCCTTTCTTCCTTTTTACCTTCTTTCTTCCTTCCTTGCTTCCTTTGACTCTTTCTTTTTTTTTATTCCTCCATTCCTCTTGCTTCCTCTTTCCTCCCTTCCTCCTTCCTACCTTCCTTTTCTTCCTTCCTTGGTCTTCTTTCTCCTTCCCTCTTTCCTTTCTTCCTTCTTTTCCTTCCTTCCTTTCTTCCTTACTTCCTTCTCATTGTTCTTCCTTCCTGCTTCTCTTTTTTTTCTTTTTGTTTTCCTTCCTTCCTCCCGTCTCCTCCTTCTTCATCTTCTTCCTTCCTTCTCCTTCCTTCCTTCCTGCCTTTCCTCCTTCAGTCCTTCCCTCCCTCCTTTCTTCTCCCTTTGTTCCTCCTCCTTCTTCCTTGTAACTTTCTTCTTCCTTCCTTCCTCCTCTTCCTTCCTTCTTTCTTCTCCTTCTTTCCTTCATAATCTACTTCCATTCTTTTTCTTTCCTTCTTCTCCTTCCTTTCTTCCTTCTTTCGTCTCCTTCCCTCTTCCCTTCTTTTTTGCGCTCATTCATCCCTTCTTCTTTCTTCTCCTTTTTTCCTTCCTGCTTTGTCCCTTCTTTCATTATTTCTTCATTCTCTTTCCTTCCTTCCTTCGCCTTTCTTCCTTCCTTCCTCCTTCCTTCTTTCCTTTCCTGTATTCTATCTTTGTTTCCTTCTTCTAGTTTATTTCTTTCCTTTCGTTCTTACATCTTTTCTTCCTTTGCTAGTTCCTTTTTTCTTCCTCTCCTTCCTTCCTTTCTGCCTTCCCTTCATCTATCATTCTTTCCTCTCCCTTCTTCCTTCCCCGCCCTCCTTCTTCTTAGCCTTCCTTCTTTCCGTCCTTTCTTTCCCTCTTTCTTCTTCCTGCCATCTCTCTTCTTCCTTCGTCTCTTGTCATTCCATCCTTCCTTCATGGTTCTTCCATCCTTGTTCTTCCTTCCTTCCCTCCTTCTTCACCTGCCTTGCTTTCTTCCCCCCCCCCTCTCTCTCTCTCTCTCTCTCTCTCTCTCTCTTGCAATTATCGAAACAGTTTTCCAGTTTGTTGTTATCTCTCATTTCATTATGAATTTTTTAAATAATCCATGCATTTGATCGTTTGTCAAATATCCCGAGATTTTTTTTTGGGGGGGAGGAGGGCAGTTTGAATTCACTTGGGATCAAAGTTAATGTTCACAAAATAGACAAAATTGGGAAGGATGCAGTATGTTCACATTAAACACTATGATGTCTTGCGCATAGGTATGCCAGTGTACACTAGCAACGTGGAGCCCATCCTGCATTCACTTGGAAATGTTAACAATCTTTTGTTGCTAAAGGAAAGTCTCAGATGTGAATGTGGAGCTGTGTGTTGAGTGACTAGTTACAGCAAGCTAGTCTGTAATACAGTAAGATAAGGGGAATAAGGAAGGAAACAGGAACAGAATACCGAACTTCGTGCAGTAATGTTATAAATACCCTTGAGATATCACATTATGAAAATTGCGTAAAAGAAATGGTTGATTACTGCCAACATCCAAGAGAAAGCAGGATGGTCCTACAATACACTGATATTTCTATAAACAAACTAACGCGATGTTTAGGTAACATACTAGAACATAAGATGCCAAAACTGTTTGTTTCTGTGACCCTAAAAATCCCCCAAGAAGCCTTTAAAATACTGATTATAGGTACCTGGGTGTATTTGTTAAAGGAACAAATGCATACAAGTTGACGCGACCTCGAAAAGAAATAAACGAATGGCACCAAACTGAATTTTTTAGAAGAAATAGATGAGAAAAAACAAGGACGCTGAGCATATACATTAAGTCTCCATCGTAGTGTGATGACCAATATATCTAATTACACCACAGCATCAATACAAACAAAAAGCGGACACCGCATACTACGAGTGCGGGACTGGAAGCCAGCGCGTATACCATAAGAGACAAGAATATATTCGGGCAATGATTCTCAACCTTTTTCGCACGAAATACACTTTGAGTTATCATCGACCTGTACCCTTTATAATCTGACACTAAATATGGAATTATCATGTATTAAGACAATTCAAATTGACTGTATTACAGTGGATATCAAATTACTAACACTGCAATGACTTTATAAGCAGTTATGCAATATCCTCATACTCACTGTACAATTTCACAGGAGTGACACTGTAGTTACTTTGTGAAGAAAATAAACATTAACATTAATGCAATTTAGAATGATACTATACCCTTTATTATAAACTAACTAAATTTTAATTACTTGATTTGACAAGTCAGCATTAACACCATGTTTTAAATAAGACAAACAGTATTAAGCTTCAGTGTGAAGACTATGCCTGTCTTTTGTAAACAAGTTTCCCAATTCGAGGAGCAGTATTAGACAGAAATACTAGAAGCTCATGGTTCACGTTTAGCCGTGCTAGGAGTTCAATTTTCATGTTCGATAGCGTTGAAAATCCTTGCTCACATAGGTAAGTAATAGGGAACATCAGCAAAGACCTCACAGCAACATCAGGCACAGCAGGGTAAAGCTCACTCATATCCGACCAGAACTTGGTCAAGGGAAGTGTTTCAAATGCGTCGATTGCAACATAGTCACTCTCTAACTCTGGTAATTTTTCTTGCGTGTTATGTGGAAGAAGGTGCACAATGAATGGGTTTCTAATCAGTTATGTTTCCAGCTCACTTAGTTCGGGAGTATGAGACTGCAACTCCATCCGTTGGGTAGAAAGATGTGTTTGTACATGTGTTTACTTATACCGTGTTTTCCCAAGATGTTCGCATGTGCTAAGATTATCGTCTTTTACATTCCCTTCCCACAGTTCCAGCTTCATGTTGAACGAATTTAGTTTGTCAATGAAATCAATCACAGAGGTAAAACGGCCTTGCAGGGATAAGTTTACCATGTTTAAACGTAAGAATATCTCCTTCAAATAGGCCAGCTTTTGGCGCCACTGGTTGTCTGATAACTTCTTGCTGAACTCGAGCGGTTTTGTCTCGTTGTCACACTTGAAAAATTCGGAAAGCTCCTTCTTCAAAGACTCTACTCTTAATACCAAATTCCCCCGTGACAGCCAGCGAACGTCGGTGTGAAAGAGTAACGTTTCTTCGTTGACTTCAAGCTCTTTGGGCAGTAAGTGGAAAAGTCTCGCATTTAGGACACTTGATGGCATTTGCCACGTGCACAACATCACGAAGTACTAATCTTAACTTTGGCAGGAGAGTTTTTGATGCCAGTGTATATCTATGGCGCATACTGTACAGTTAAGATGCCTTGTTTCAGGATTCTCCTCCTTCACTCTTCCTCGACACCCTAATCAATGGCCAAGCATTTATGGTGCTCTGTCAGTTGTGCACGTACATATATTATTCCAAGGAAGTCCTTCAGTCTATAAAAATTCTCAGACTTCATGGGATATGTCTTCACCTCTTGTAGTCGACTCTAAAGCATGACAGAACATGTTATCTTCCTTAAAATCTCCACCACTGATGTGTCGTACAATCACCAGGAACTGGGCATAAGCAGACACATCAGTTGACTCATCAAGCTGGAATGCAAATTTGCATAAAGATGCCCCCTTTATTTCAGCAATCACTTGTTGTCTGATATCTTCGGACATATCTAATATTTGTCGATGAACAGTATCATTTGAAAGGGGTATTGATGTGACATGTTTAGCATCACATCCTGAAAAACAGCGGACTATATCTTTACAGAAGGGGATGATTAACTAGTCTGTAATGCTGTGAGCTTTTTTCTTGTGCAGTTCTCAGTGATACTATGCCTGATGCACGTAACCTACATTAGTTTTGTTGACTTTATTTTTAATCCAAGGGAGAAGGAATCAAGGGCTCTGAGCTCGCAAACTGTTCCCTCCAAGAAAAAAAAAACAATACAAAGGAGACCCAAATTCAAGATCCATCCATTTCAAGATGCCTGGACGCACTAGGCTGGAGATCAAAGGAAGTAGGAAATACAGACAGAGGGAGACAGTTCCAGAGGTGACCTGTTGCATAAATGAAGGACTGGTAGTAACGGTTAACTCTTGCATTAGAGAGTTGGACAGAAAAGGGATAAGAGTTTGTTACTAGACGGGTGCTACGTGTCCGTCGTAGAGGTAGAGGGATACAAACAGATAGATCAGTGGAACAGTGACCATTGAAGTAGCGATAGAAAAGAGATGAAGACGCAACAGTGTGGTGAAGAGATAGAGGTTGGAGGGAGCCAGTAAGAGGGGGAGAGTTAATGAGACAAAAAGCCTTTGACTCCACCCTATTGAGAAGAGCTGCATGTGGGGAGCCTCCCCACACATGAGAGTTGTACTCCACACAGGGGTGAATAAAACCCGTGTATAAAGTCAACAACTGTGCAAGGGTAAAGAAGGTACGGAGTCGGCTTATTACACATAACTCCATGGAAGCAGATTTTACAAGAGATGTAATATGATCTTTCCAAGACAAATCCCGAGTGAATGAAACACCAAACATGTTCAAGGATGATGCAGGATTGAGCTGGATATTAATAAACATTAGTGGGTACTCATGTGGAAGATTTTGTTGGGTTCATAGGCATAAGAACTGAGTCTTTGATGCATTAAAAACTAGATTATTTTTACTCCAGTCAGAGAAATGAGCCAAGTCAGACATTAGGTGTGCCATAGCCTCATCTCATGTTTGTTGAAGTAACTGCTGAGACGGACGTTGCGGGAACTGAATGGAAAGGTGAAGGGTGGAATCATCAACATACAAGTGGATAAGGTTAGAGGTACAGCTCAGAAGGTCATTGTTGAATAAAAGGGAGAGAGTTGGTGATAAGACAGAGCCCTGAGGAACACCACTGTTGATAGGTCTAAGATAAGAACGACGGACGTCTACAACAGTGACTACAGAACGACCATAAAGAAAGCTAGAGATGAAAGCACAGATAGAAGGTTAGAAACTGTAAGCAGGCAGTTTGGAAATTAAAGATTTATCCCAGACTTGATCGAAAGCCTTTGAGATGTCAAGTGCAATGGCAAAGCTTTCACCAAAGTCCCGAAAGGAGGATGACCAGGAGTCTGAAAGATAGGTAAGAAGATCGCCAGTGGAGCCTCCCTGACGGATCCCATACTGACTATCAGCAAGAAGGTTGTGATAGGAAAGATGCTTTAAAATTTTTCTGTTAAGAACTGACTTGAAAACTTTTGAGACACAGGATGTTAAAGCAATTGGACGATAGTTAGAGGGTTGGGAATGGTCACCCTTCTTTGGGACTGCCTGAATGAGAGTACACTTCCAGCAAGAGAGAAAGGTACACGTTGATAGACACAGGCGAAACAGTTTACCTAGGCCTGGTGTAAGCACAGAAGCACAGTTCTTGAGGACAACAGAAGAGACTCCATGAGGCCCATATGCCTTGTTAGTATTGAGGCCAGTGGTGGCAGAAAATACATCAGTTGAAGATATCTTAATGTCAGCCATGAGGAAGTCACAGGGCGGAAGTGAAGGAGGAACAGCAACAGAATCGTCTAAGGTAGAACTGGAGGAGAATGTCTCAGCTAAGAGACTTGCTTTATCAGTAGAAGAAATAGTTACAGAGCCATCAGAGTACAAAAGAGGTGAGAATGAATATGAGGTAAAAGTGGTTAGGTAGGTTTTTGGCAAGGTGCCAGAAGGAGCGGGAAGAATTCAAGTTGGATAGTTGAGAGCATTTAGTATGGATGAAATTATTTTTAGCAGAGCAAAGAACAGACTTAGCACGATTCCGGGCAGAAACATAAAAAAGATGTGATTTATGGTTGGGTTGGCTCTGGTACATTTTATAAGCCCTCTCCTTGTTGTAGACAGCATTAGAACAAGCGTGATTTAATCAAGGCTTTCTTGCATTAGTCAAAGGACGTGAGAAGGGAATGTATGCTTTCATGCCTGAGAGAATGAACTCCGTAATGTGCAAGGCACACTCAGATGGCTCCCGGCCATGGAAGCAAGAATTATTCCAGGGAAAATCAAAGAAGTACTGCCTGAGGGCCTTCCAATCCGCAGCTCCAAAGTGTCACAGACGACGTTTCTTTGGAGGGTCCACAGGCCGCACCGGAGCGATAGGACAGGTGAAGGTAATAAGGCTGTGATTGGAGGAGCCCAATGGAGAGGAAAGATTGACAGTGTAAGCAGAAGGATTAGTTGTAAGGAAGAGGTCACGTATGTTGGAGCTCTCTCCAAGGCGGTCAGGAATACGGTTAGGGTGCTGTACAAGCTGCTCTGGGTCATTAAGGAGAGAAAAGATGTAGGCTTGTTGACCATGTGGGTCAGTGAAAGGTGAGGAGAGCCAGAGGTGGTGATGAACACTGAAATCTCCTAGAATGGAGATTTTAGAGAAAGGAGAAATGGATAGAATGTGTTCCATTGTCGAAGTAAGATAGTCGAAGAATTTTTCAGTCAATAGAATTATGGGATAAGTTAATAGTGCAGATATATTTAGTCAGAGAATGATTGGAAAGCGGAGGCCAGAGAGTAGAGAATTCAAAAGAATCAAGTTCAGGAACACGAGAGCAAGATAAGTCGTTGTGTACATATACACAACAGCCACCATTGGCTTTGAAATGAGTATAGAGAGAGTAGGTGTATACAGAAATGGGTTTGCAATCAGTTGCCACAGACAGCTGAGTTTCAGTTAGGAAGAGAAGATGAGGTTTAGAGGAGGTGAGGTGGTGCTCAACAGAGCGAAAGTTAGAGGAAAGGCCGCGAATGTTGCAGTAATAAAGAAGTGAGTCAGACAGTGGTTCCAGCCAGCTCATAGAGTCGTCACAGGGAGAGGGGAGGATGGTGGGGGCATTTATGGTCCCCACCACCCAGGGGACTCCAAGACACGGTCATTTGTCGCCATTTTTTCTTTACTATTTTTGAAAAGGAAGTGTAGTGTGTACTGCGCATGTAGTTTGGTGTTGACAGTTAAAGAAACTTGTACTGGAGAGCATGCTGGCCTACTGTCTGTGCTACTGAAACACTGAAAAAGTTCAGCAAAGGGGGGATGGTCAGGAACTAGTCCTGAGGACTGATGAAACAGGAGCTCCAGCTCTCCCTTTCATTAGCTATCCATCCACCTTGGAAGTACTGCCCTGCTCGACTGGTGGTACAGTCTGAACTGTGTCAAAAGATTAAACCTTGTTCACTTCAGTCTTTTTTCCTCTTGCTTGAAGAAGGCAGCATCCATATTTTTCAGATTCGGATGACAACTGTTCAGATGTCGCTTAAGAAGGCCTGGTTTCATGCTCTCCAGTGATAAATCTTTGCGGCACAAACACAATGTGGAAATTCACAACTGTTTTGGACGATAATAGTGAATCCAAAGTGAGTATTGCCCTCATCATACTGATGTTTTTTTCGCTGATGAGGCCATAGCGGTGTCTGGAACTGTAATACAAAAACAGTACTTATATAACCAAAGTCATACATAAAATAATTGACATTGACACGCAATTATAATATTGCCACCACCATAACATTACACAATAAAAACACCATCACTGTTGTAAGATCACACAGTAGAAACGCCTTCAGGCTGTCATAATGTCAAAAGATCAAACAGGCAAAACATCATCAGGAAGTCATATAAAGAATTCTGTTCTAAGATCACATAGTACAGACAACTTCTGGCATTCATCACTCATAAAAACAATTTCAGGCAGTCATAATAACTATTAGAGAGAGAGAGAGAGAGAGAGAGAGAGAGACAGACAGACAGACAGACAGACAGACAGACAGACAGACAGATACATAGATAGATAGATGCAGATATATAAACATCATTAGAATGTCATATCATCACCATCGTAAGATCACACATGAGACAACTTCAGGCAGTCAAATTACCACGAATGTGAAAAGGAAAAAAAAAAAACAATAACTAGAAAGCAAACAGAGAATGCATGCATCTGCTAACCCCAATAAAGTCTAAGAATCGCTGCTGAGCATCCACACATACGAACAAAGTCATGAACACGAGTTTCCAATTGCCACAAAATTACTAAGTAATGATATGCATTACTATATATCTTTCTGTCCATCTATCCATAGTGAGACGCCTTAATCCTGTAAGGGATGGCTACAAACAAAGTTACAAATCCATGTCGCAGTCCTCTGTCATTTCGCTGTTCTTCCCCACAATATACCTCCTTTTTCTCCATCCTCCATCTCATCTTCGATCATCCTCTCCCTCTCTCCCCCTTCACGTCTATCACATACACTCTTCTCGTTAGTTTCTCACTCCATCCTCTCCACATGGCCACACTACCTCATTGTATTTCTTAACGTTTTCTATCACATCCACATCCAAACCACACTTCCCCATTTGCAGTTTGTCTGTTCTCATAACTCCATATGGTCCTCTCAAATAATTCATTTCCACCGATCTCACTCTTGAAATGTGTCCTGCCAACAAGGTCCAGACTACGGTTCTATGTGTTAGAGTACTGATTACAATACGGCCATACAGTGATTTTTAATTCTTTCTATGCTCACTTCCCTATTAATTATTACGGCTTTCACTGAACTGCACCCTTTCTTCCGTGCTGTACTCTTTCAAATACATCATCCATCAAACTTCCTCCCTTACTCATCCCACTTCCCAAGTACTTCAATGCGCTCACATTTTCCATTTCCTCACTGTCCAGCTGCACTTTGCTTTCAGTGACCTCATTTCTCTCGAAGACCACAATTTACTCTTCCCTACATCTTTCTTTACATTTCGTTTCTTATAATTATACTCTCCCAAATTCATCACCAAGCCTTGCAGTACCCCATCGTCATCAGTTAACAACACAGTATCATCTGCAAACAAGAGAATAGGAATTTTCCAAATGCTTCCCTCTCTCATTAGGGTCACTCCAACATCCATTGCCCTACTTTGTAACTCTGATATAACTCCATCCATATACATATTGAAACATCCCAGTTTCAGACCAGCATTCAGATAGAAAAATTTACTTATTTCACCATCCACAAACACTGCAGCCCTAGCGTCATCATACATGTTCTTCAGGCATTCAACACCTTGCCATTACCTCCACAAATTTTTAATATTTTCCACATTCCTCGTCTATCCACTCTGTCATATGTTTTCTCTAAATCCATGAGGGTAGCATACAACTGCTTTTGAGTCACTAGAAACTTTTTCACTAAACAGTTTATGATGAATATCTGATCATCACAACCTCTTCCCTTCCTGAAACCTCCTTGTTCTTCTCCAACTAATTCCTCTGTTATTTCCCTGATTCTGTCAATAGTTATCTTTTTTTTTTTTTTTTTTTTTTTACAATAACAGAACAGAGGAAGGAATAACAAAAGAATAATAAAACATTTCATACCCCCAATTACGGGTGACATTCATTCAAAAACAATCCGTAACAGTTGGGCTTCAACAGCCGTACGCTTAAGTTTGGGGGGAAACCACTTTGGGGAAACGAGTTCCAAAGAGATGCATATCGAGGAATAAAAGAATAAGATTCTGATAGGCAGAAGTTTTGCAATATGGCAGCGTGACAGTCTAGTCATAAGCGTTACCAGAAGCCGGTTAAACACGGGGGCAGGCATGGAGAGGTGGCACAATGGATGCAGCTTCGTCCGAGGATTTGTCATAAAAGTATCTGTAAAATAATGAGAGGGAAGCAAAATTCCTTCTTACCTGTATGGGACGTAGTTCATTTGTAGTAGTTGGGTTATGAATAATTTTAATAGCTTTGTTCTGGATGTTGTCCATTTGTCTTAGTGCAACCTCTCCATATCCATCCCACAAGGCTGAGCAATATTCCAGCTGAGATCACACGTGACTTGTAAACTGTAGCTAACTGCTCGTCAGTGAAGAAGTTACAGACTCTGTATAATAATCCAAGTTTCTTTGAAGCAGTTTTAGTAAATGATCTAACAAGAGAGGTCCAGCTGAGGGCTATGTTAAGTGAAACATAGTGAATTTCAATACTTTTAGAGATAGAAATAATAGTAGCACTGAAACTAATATAGGAATCAGGCAATACTTGTCCATTAGTAAACTGTATATATTTAGTGTCCCTAGCGTTAAATGATACAATGTTATTTTGTCCCCATTCTTTGATTTTTGATAAGTAGTGATTTATGGAGATTGCTGTACTGAGTTGTGATTTAGAGATATTAAACTTTGTGAATGGGTGTTTAACTGTGAGTGAACTGTGAAGTGTTGAATCATCAGCATATGAATGAATGGGATTATGGGTGACAAGAGATCATTATTACAAATTAGAAATGGGATTGGAGCCAGAACTGATCCTTGTGGCATGCCAGCATTAATCAAGTGGAAATTGGAACATACATCCTCTACTTTTACTTTTATCTTTCTGTCACTAGGATATGAGGAAATCAGAGGAACAAAAGATGACAGGCCATAGCACGGGAGTTTAGACAGCAGGAAACGGAATCGCACTCTGTCAAAAGCTTTAGAAATATCAAGGGCTACTGCATGAGTTTGTCCCTGTCGGTCAATTGACTGAAGAATGGTATGAGTCAGGAGCCTGAGTACATCAACGGTGGATCTTTCATGGCGAAAACCATACAGTCTATCACTAATTTAGTACGAGTCAGGAGCCTGAGTATGTTAACAGTGGACCTTCCATTAAAAAAAACATACAGTATATCATTAATTTAGTTGCTGGATTCAAGATGTTTAACAACGGGCTTATTACTTACAATCTCAAATATATCAACAAGAGATGATGTGATAGCCATTAGTCAGTCATCAGAGGGGTCAAAGGATCTTCCTGTCTTTGGAATTGGGCGGATATTGGCTTCTTTCCAAGAATTAGGGAATGAAGAAGTGCGTATGCATAGTCTCAATAATTTAGCTAGAACGGCATCAAGTAGTAGTAGTACTTGTTCCCTAGGCAGTCTGGCTGAACAGCCCTGAGTCCCTGAGGAAGGCCACAGTCGAGATCGGGCTTTATTACAGCGCTCTTAAGGAATGTATGTTGTGTTGTTGGCACAGGCAATCGTGTGCAATGCAATCTCCCATCATGTGCTTAATAGTATAGGGTGCTGTGTTGCATCCTGGCCAGGTGTCACGGGGTTTTTATGAATATGCAATATTAAAGAATAATTATTCAATAATACTTGAGAACAGGACAATGAATTGACTTGTGAAAATCAAGCAATGATTACTTTATACCGGCTTACTTCGCCGATTCTCTAAGGACGAGAATTAAAAACTTTCTCAACAGTACACAGCAGAGACTAAATATCCACAAGTGCTGTTTATTAGTACTGTTGGCCTCTGTAGAAAGTGATTCCACCCCTGACAATCAATAATGCTATTAATGATAAACAGATTCTTGCTGGTGCAGTTAACTCCTAGATGGCACAACGGATTTAAGTTAATAAAAAGGACTGGCCTAAGTACCAGTTGTGAATAATGCCAAGCGTTTATGCAAACTAGGAGCTGCAACTAGAATAAGCTTATGGAGAAATAAAACACGAGTTTACATTACATTAGGCTCAAGAAAAAGAACTGTTAAATTTATTGATTACAAAGAAGTAAACTTACGTTACATTTCAAAATGAATTCAAAATAAGGAGATCGCACTCACTCGCTCACTCAGAAGCTAACTCTTAAACCTAGAAAAAAAACGAAAAGAAATACTGGTCAGAAAAGTGGACAAAGCGGATGACTGGGCATCGTTGCTGAGGAAGGACGCTGCACACGCTAAGCCTCTCACCAATCACGCTAGGTGGGAATCCAACAGCAGCGGCGGGAACTAGGCGTCGTTGCTGAGGAAGGACGTTGCCACACACACTACCTGCTTCCACAGCGCTCAAATCTTGACTGAGTTCAAATCGTGAGAGAGAGGCAAGTGTCGAGCCGCACTTGCTAACAGCTAGAATGAGCGAAACACGCCCATAACAAAGCACTCAGCGGAGGTGCTAAAGTCGCGCACAAAGATGATCACTTATGACGCAGTGAAAAATTGTTCTGAAAACACTCCCGATTGGGTGAATACGTGGCGGTTGACTGAGTGATAAATACAGGGATTCCACTAGAATTCGTGGTTTCCCACCAAAGTTTAATGTCACGAGCTTATGTAAATATAAAATCGGCTACGACTCGTGACATTACGCCCCATGAAAATCATTTTTTTTTCCTTCAGAAAAAAAAAATTCAATATACATACATATAAATCCTAACTCAGTCACACAAGATTCACACTGTCGTGTGTGTGTGCTATCCTGCTACAGGAAAAAGTCACAGTCACCAGTGAGCGAATAAACCTCATATTTACGTTAATAGAAGCAAGCTTGAGGGAAAAACTCTGTGACAATGGTGAAAAATCCTGTACTCAGGTCAAACTGAGCAAAAAGTTCGCTACATTTACATTAACAACTAATTGTCATGTAGCATGATGTATGTAATACACGGTGTAGGTGTGATAGTTGTGGTGTAACTGTACCTACGTGTAAAATTACATAATGCAAATCAATAGTAAGTGATGACGACATGGCAGAAGAGAAGAGGCGGTAGCATGCGTCAGGGACGATCGGCTGTTCTCGCTCATGTTCTAACTCGAGTTCGTGTTGTTTTCGCTCGTGTTCGCACTTTTTTTTGCGTTCCTCACACTGAATTCGACACTCTTCATGAGCATCATTCTCGCGCTCCTGCTCGTAATTAAACCAAGAGAGGACAAAATCCTTTATTTTCTCCGGATCTGTAAACCCCATATCTTTAGCTTCCTGTACATAGATGCTGGTAGACATGATGCTAAGTCAATCTAAGTAAACTAGCGACTCAGTACTGACTGCAATTTTGCAAAAAAAAATGCCAATAATCAAGAATAAAGAATATAGGCACAGG
The DNA here is from genome assembly GCF_032717465.1 of Coenobita brevimanus. Classification (NCBI taxonomy): domain Eukaryota; kingdom Metazoa; phylum Arthropoda; class Malacostraca; order Decapoda; family Coenobitidae; genus Coenobita; species Coenobita brevimanus. The sequence goes on along the minus strand of NC_137008.1, from coordinate 4,679,080 downwards.
TTAGTGGTGACCAGTTTTTATCTAATTAAACTGGTAAAGAAAGAAAACTAAACAAACAACTGACTGTGAAAACTATTACGTAAATTAATAGAACTGAATCGATAATCACCAGTAAGATAGTGCCTATAGACTTTAATAATAAATACCTAAGTATGAACGAGTGAGTATTATCTCGTGAATAACTTTAGAGGTAGGAGTTAATATCCTGGAATGAGGTTGCCAAATGTCACGGGGTTTTTATGAATATGCAATATTAAAGAATAATTATTCAATAATACTTGAGAACAGGACAAAGAATTGACTTGTGAAAATCAAGCAATGATTACTTTATGCCGGCTTACTTCGCCAATTCTCTAAGGATGAGAATTTATAAACTTTCTCAACAGTACACAGCAGAGGCTAATTATCCACACGTGCTGTTTATTAGTACTGTTGGCCTCTGGAGAAAGCAACTCCACCCCTGACAGTCAATAATGCTATTAATGATAAACAGATTCTTGCTGGTGCCATTAACTCCTAGATGGCACAACGGATTTAGGTTAATAAAAAGGACTGGCCTAAGTACCAGTTGTGAATAATGTAAAGCGTTTATGTAAACTAGGAGCTGCAACTAGAATAAGCTTATGGAGAAATAAAACACGAGTTTACATTACATTAAGCTCAACAAATAGAACTGTTAAATTTATTGATTACAAAGAAATAAATTTACGTTATTTTTCAAAATGAATTCAAAATAAGATCGCACTCACTCACTCACTCAGAAGCTAACTCTTAAACCTAGAAAAAAAACGAAAAGAAATACTGGTCAGAAAAGTGGACAAAGCGGATGACTGGGCGTCGTTGCTGAGGAAGGACACTGCACACGCTTAGCCTCTCGCCAATCACGCTAGGTGGGAACCCAATGGTGATGGCGGGAATTAGGCGTCATTGCTGAGGAAGGATGCTGCCACACACACTACCTGCTTCCACAGCGCACAAATCTTGACTGAGTTCAAGTCGTGAGAGAGAGGCATGTGTCGAGCCGCACTTGCTAATGGCTAGAATGAGCAAAAAACACCCATAACAAAGCACTCAGCAGAAGTGCTAAAGTCGTGCACAAAGACGATCACTTATGACACAGTGAAAAATTGTTCTGAAAACACTCCCGATCAGGTGAATACGTGGCAGTTGACTGAGTGATAAATACTGGGATTCCACTAGAATTCGCGGTTTCCCACCAAAGTTTAATGTCACGAGCTTATTTAAATATAAAATCGCGCTGACTCATGACACCAGGTGTCAGTGACAGAGTCGTCCAGCCTCGTCTGATAACTCAAGAGGGCTGGATGATGCCCACATCTCAGCTTAGCCAGGTGGACCCTGTCCTCATGAGGGAGGTAGGATTCGGAAGGGTGGATATCAGGAGGCCATGCATGCGGCTGTGTGTTGTCTTTAACTGACTGAATGGAGTGGTGAGTTATTTGAGTATGGATATGCTACTGGAAGCTGGTATGAGACAGGTGAGGGGGGAGAGATGGCCGTATTTGTGTATGATATCGTGTGGTGGGTGTTGTTTTGATGTTCCTTGGAGTGTGTGGATGTACAGCAGCAAGTTCTTGGGAACACACTCAAAACAATTAGAGGAATTCCATCTGGACCTGGAGCTTTGTTCGTTGGTATTTTGTCTAGAAAGAGATTTTACGTATCTTGTCTGTATTTTAAGTGGAGCAATTTCTGGAAAGTCAAGGTGTAGTACAGGGACTTTCTGGTTCACTTCCTCTAAGGTAGAATTTCTGGAAAATGTACTGGCAAGGATGTTCACTTTACCGCATGGGTCATTTATGGTGTTACCATCAGAAGATGTTAGTGGGGGAATGAATGATGACTTGTTAAAGTTATTACTGAATGAATTGAGAGTTGACCAGAATATTCTATTGCCATTTAGATTATTAAATAGTTTGGTTGTTCGGTTGTGAAGAAAGTTTGATTTAGTATGATTATTACTGCTTTTTTATGGTTTCTAGCAATTTTAAATTGACTGAATGATTCAAATGATATTGATTTTAAGTAAAAGCAATATACTAAGAGCTTGTGGGTCTTTGCTCTGGCACAATTTGTGTAAACCATTTTGGGGAGTCCAGTCTTTTAGTGAACTGTTTACTGGTTTTGACCAATTCCATACCAACTTGTATAAAGTCATTAATGTGAGCCTGGGTAAAACTGATGTCACTCCCCTACTACCTCCCCTTTCACGCTGTCTTACTCTCTTGACCTCTTTCCAGAACACATTCTTACATTTCCTCCAATTTGCACTCAGACTCCTTCAAAACTTTTCACCCACATTCTTCTTACTTTCTTACTAATTTTTTCAACTATCCTCTCCTCTACATATAACTTTCTGTTCCATCTCTCAACTTTCTCCATGCATTTGCTTCCCATCCACTTGCTATTTGCATTCTTCATTTGCTCCACAGCTTGTCTCACTTCTTCATTCCACCATCTTCCTTGCACCTCCTTTCATCTTCTCCACCCTACACATTACCTCACATACTGCAAAGTTTTCTTCTGTGAATACCTTGCATGCACCATCCACCTCCCCCATCTGCTCCAAATAATTTCTGCCTAATTTCTCTTCCACTTTTCTGTTATATTCTGCCTTTTTTCATTCTCCTGCAACCTTTCTACCCCATTTGTATGAACTGCATACTTCTGGCTTTTTTTTTCTTTTTTTTTCAAATTCTGTTCATCCAGCTCATTTGCACCTTGACTCTCACCACTAGTAACTGGTGGTCAAAGAGTCCACATCCCCAAACTCTGTACCAAGCACATATCTTCTCTTTCTCTCATCCACACACATGTAATCAATCATTGCCTTCCATTCATCCAGTTCACCACCCACCCTTCTCATAACCTGCCATGTATACCTGTGGATCATTTTGTGTCTTGAGAGGGTACTGGCTGTCACCAATCCCCTCCCCACACAAATGTCCACCAGAGCACTACCATTCCCATCCACTCCTGCAGGCCCACCTTACTCACCAGTTACTCCGTCCTCCTTCATATTCATTCATACAATATTGTGCCTAGAGAGGATATAGGCTATCACCTATCCCCTCCCCACACAAATGTTCACCAGATCACGACCATTCCCATCCACGTCTGCAGGCACACCCCACTCACCAACTACTCTATTTTCCTTCACATTCCCCACTTTTCCATTCATATCTTCAATCAAAAACTTCCTCATTCTTTCCAAACATTTTCATGTAAGCTTCCACATTTGCCCAGAACTCTTCTTTCACTTTGCTTGCACAGTCTTCTTTTGGTGCATATATTCATATAATCGCCCACAAAATATGTGAACCGACTGATGCATACTTTCTTATATTTTCCTTCCATCTCCTTCACACAATAATGCATACACCCTCATTTACCCTCAGATTCTCACCTACTCCCGCACATATGGCCAATCCTTTCTTCCACTCTCTCACACTCTTACCTCTCCACATGGCCTCAGTCAATTCACATATGTCCACTTTTGCATCCTGCAGTACCTGAACAATCTGTCTCTTCTCTCACCTCATCATTTGCACCTCTCACATTCCTTGTTGCCATGCACATCGTGTCCCATGTCTGGTCCTTGGTTCTCACCTGAGGCCCGTCTGGGTCTGAGGCATTTTGTTTGTGTTTTTTGTCAGTTGTTTTATGGGGAGGGGCACTAACCCTCAATCAACCCACTTGTTGACACGTCGGGAACAGGTATAGGTGGTTATATGGATACCACTCAGAATATTAGAAAGATTTCCTGGCTTACAGAAATTCATTTTGTTTGTTACTCAATGCAGAGTCATGCTGGCGTAGTCCTACACTGAGTAAGCAGATGATGGGCACTCACATTCATTACCACATTGTAAAGAAAAAGAAAACTCCCCAGCATATGAATATCATTATAATATCAAAAACACCAACGTACTATTAGAGTTGTTATAAAATACTTCCTTTAGGTACATAAAAATATCTGGAGACATGCATGAGTTGCAGTTAGCTGACTGTAGAGAAACAGTGCAATGAGACAATTCTCCCCAACTCCAATCAGGGCTGCTGTTTGAACGAGGATCAACGTGATACGATCCTGTATAACTGTCTTACTCTCTATTGTGAAGCCCTGGGGGTTCACAAAACCCAAGTTGAGAACCCCTGGTTTTGATAATAGAATCCCACATGCTCTGATACACAGGAATTCTGAACGAGGCCATACATTGGTTATAAAATATCTATATTCAAATACTTAGAGAAGAAAAATATAATCAATACAGTAATCCCTCCAAGATCCGACAATATAGAGCCAAAATGCATGTCCAGAACCTGGGTTTGTCCAGGACTTGGGAAAATGCCTCCTGGACATGTACATATGGACCCTAACCCAGCCTAACTCTGAAAACCACCTAAAATACTCCCTTACATCCCCAGCACCTATTTAACCAGTAGATAGCACAATTATCTTTTTTTATCCCACCCTGTGGTGTACAAAAAAATATATATATATTTTTTTTAGTTTTTGTTTATTATAAATTTGAAAATAAACATATAGGGCATCATCTGATGAAAAGAAAAGATCTCTCTCTCCATCTTTGCATAAGGCCATGCATAACTTTATGTAAGGGAGTAGTGAAAAATGAAAAAAAAAATCAAATTTGGTTTTGTTTATTATAAACTTGAAGATAATCATTCAGGGCATCATCTGATGAAAAGAAAAAAATCTCTCTCTTTCCGTCTTTGCATAGCACATGCGTAAGTTTGCGAAGGGTCGAGATGTGTACAGTGATGCATGGCCAGCACAACCTGAGCTAAGACTCACAACGTGATGCTACCCAACCCGAGCTGTGGCGGGTTAAGACCCTATTCACACAAATAAGGGACAGAAAGCATGAAATAATTGAAAAGGAACCAGAGAATGAGGAATTAGAGGTGATTATAGAAAATAATTAGCAGTGTACAGGGTACCTACAACACGTCCGTGGCCGTCATGAAGATTAACCCGAGACGTCCCATCGATGTATGGGTACGTTGCAACATTTTGCATTTACCAGTCCTGTCGACATACTGGTACGTTTTGCAATTGCAAGGTCCCTAATTTGCACAATTTTCAATTTTAGCATGTGATTTTTCGTACGTATGCACGGGACACCTTCCTCTATTCTTCTACAAGGTGCCAAGCAGGGACAATGCCTTACACTGCATAACCTCCCCCCCTCGCATGCCATTGTCTCGGCAATTCACCTGTTACCAGTGACCTGGCCAATGAAGACATTCAGGGCCAGAGTGATTCCCCAATCGATGACAATGTGGAGGACAAAGTTTTCATAGCATTAGAGGAAGAAACAGTCAGAAATGATGATCAGGTAATGTGGCAAAAGAAGGTCAGGAATGGTGATGAGTTAGTGAGTAAAACAATGCTTATAATGCCTATATTACTGTTTGAAAACCAATATACTCTCATACTACATATAAATTCGTACCAAATAAATAAAAAAATATCGTTTAGGAGTGGTGTGGAATAGTTATCCTCCCATAGAACTCGTTTTCTTTGCAGCCAGCCTGATAGAAAACCCTGTAAGGTAAGGAGGTACTCCTACCTATATCGAGTATTTTAAACCTCAGGTGAGCGATTTCTCTATGAATTTTCAATGTTTCTCACCAAAAGTGGAGGTTTTAGCCAAAAAAAAAAAAAAAAAATCCAAAAATGGTCGGGACTGGGGGGTGTCGGAGGTGCGAAAGTGGTCAGGACATGACGGGTTAACCTTCCTGCTTACAGACTCTGACAGTACGAAGGTGCACCTGAAGCATGTACAGTAATCCAGTGTTGCACTGCACTAAATCCTTTGCACTCTGAATTCTAATTTCATAACACTGCACATTCTTTTCTTACTTGCGCTGCAGCTGAAACTTACCAGTGTTGCACTCTGCACTTAAGCCTTTGAAACTGAATTCTAATTTCTTAACACAGCACATTCTTTTTTTACTTGCTTTGCACTTGAAACTCACCAGCATAGCACTCCTTTAACACTGCACATTCTGTTCTTAACACTGCACAACACTGTAAATTCAGGTGTGGCCTAGTGGCAAGTTTTTGCTGTTTATTCACTGTCTGAGTCTGAGAGTAGTGTTGCAGGTGGCCGAGGGGCACGTCGCTGGGACTTGATGATGGACTACCCATTGCAGATGACTCTGAAGAAAGTGGCAAACTCACATTCAGTGGCGACTCCACCATGGCTGATGTGCTGGGCTGTGGCTCAGAGGTAGAAGGCATGTCTAGGCAGTGATGTGGAGCCTGGGCTCGACACGGCAGGGGTCAAGGGCCTGAAGAAAGTGTCAATGGTTGAATGACGTAAGGAAAGGCAATTCTGGCGTGTGATGATGCACCACCTAAAAGCGCACACTTTCTCCACAAGTCCCAGGGGCTCCATTTCCCTGTTGCAGTCCGAGTGTTCAAGGTAGTCCAGAATGAACTCGACGTTCTCCTAGAGTGTGCTCAGCTTGAGGATGGCTGGAGCAGTGGCACACTGAGAGGAGTCCTCATCATCCTCACTCTCCTTGTCGGAATCTTCAAGCTGGGTACTTTTACCTGCAACTGAAGATGTTATCTCAATATCGGACATGACGTGACACCCAGGACCGCCCTCGTTGTCATTCAACCACTCACGCACTTCATCCACATTCACCTCGTCGACAGCAGCATGAAAGACGTGCATGGAAGTCATCCACTTCAAGCCCTAGAAAGTTGTGCACCACATCGGCTCCAAGAAGCAGATGAGACAAACCACTTTCCAGAGTCTTGACAGAGACTTCCCTCCATGCATTGGCCCAGTTGTAGATGGCTGACTTGAGGTTATAGCAACAAAGGTTTTCCACAGTCTGCTGGCCTCGAGTGTCCCGTCGCTCCCTGTGCTCATCCTCATTCTCGAAAACAACCATCACATTGTCCAGGAACTTCTGATGGTACAGCCTCTTCGTTGCCACTTTCACTTCTTGGTCCATTGGTTGGATGAGAGTAGTTGTATTAGGTGGCAAAAACAAGCACCTAATGTGGCCATTCTCAGCCATCAACTCCTTGGTGGACGGATGCCCAGGTGCATTGTCCAAGAGAAGGAGACCCTTTACCTGGTCGTGTGGCATTCCCAGCATCTTCATCTGATAATAGATGACCTCCATGACGAAGTAATGGTGAAACCAGTCTTTGAAGATCTTGGCTGTGAACCAAGCCTTCACAGAATGGTACCATATGACAGGAAGGACATCCATCAACCCACGAAGGCATCGAGGCTGCCTTGCACGGCCAATGATAATGGGCTTGAGCCGATGCATGCAGCTAGCATTGGCGCAACACAAAGCAGATAACTGCTGCTTGGAGAGCTTGTGGCCAGGAACATGTTTCTCTGTCTCCTCTGCTGTTCATTGGCAGCAAGCGATAGAATAGACCAGTTTTGTCAGCGTTGTAGACTTGACCGAGAGTGAGGCCCTCCCTGTCAATCAAGCCTGTCACTTTCTGCTGAAACTCTTCTACTCCATCCTTGTTGGCATCCAAAGCTTCACCATGGGCCTTACGGTTGGTAAGTCCATGTTGTAACTGGAAAGCAAAGAACCAACCCTCAGATGCCTTGAAGTCTGGGGAATTGTGAAGCCTTGCGAACTTCTCGGCAGTAGTCTTCAACTCCGCACCATGCACCAACACACCAGCAGCATGTTGCTGGCAGTACCAAATCAGCATGGAGCAGTCAACTTCTGCAAATCTGGGAAGGTACCTAATCTTCCTCTGCATGTTGCATATGGTCTTCAATGCAAAGTCAGCCATGTACTGCGTGAGTTTGTCCCAGGATTTCTTGATATCGAACAAGGTAGAGAGGGCCAGGTTGAAATCTCGTTGGATGTGGGAACGCCGACCATCCTGTGTCCACCTTCTCCAATGTCTCCCTTCTTCACCAGAGTTAGAACCACTTGTTTCCTCTTCTCGGGTGGCAGGGCCATTGTCACACCAATTAGTAAGAGGCAGCAGAGGAACAGCAGGGCCTGCAGCAGGTAGGGCACCACCACAAAAGCAAGCACGTGGGCATCCATGGTGACAAGCAGGCACTCACAATGATGGGTAGGTGGGAAATGGGGAGGAGGCAGGGTCACCCTGCTGGACGTCGGTGGAACTACGTGGCAAAACACAGCTGTTCGGCACTGCGCACCAAGTTCAAAATACGGTTGAAATAATGTTTTTTTTTTCTTCTTCTTTTTACGTTTTTTGGCCATTTTTTGGTTTCTGAAGGCCCGAGCCCAAAATGTCCGAGAATTTGGGTGTCTGGGTCTTACAGGGATTAAGTATCTTTATTCATAAAAAAAAATGGGGTGTTACATATGAAAGAATGATTGCAAGTAAAATACATGGCGGTGCAACAACGAGGTCATATGCCACCAGAGATTTTAAAAAAATTATAATGACTTAAAATTATAAAATGAACTAGATGAGTAAAACAAAGCAACTATATAAGAATATAAACTAAAACAGTCCTAAAAATCACAAAGAGTGAAGGAGTCCTGCCTCCTCCACAAAGGAGAGGGTACCCTCTCCACACCACATGCACCTTCCCTGAGCAGCTAGGAGAGGAGTTAAGACCCATTACTACCCCGGTGCTGGGAGACATACCTGCACTGCAGGTCCCCCAGACTGGGACACAGCATTAGGAGGTGCTGCACAGTCAAGGGGACCAAACAATCATTGCATTAGAGCGGTGGTGCCCCCTCCAGTAAAAATGCATGCGTCAAAGTAGTGTGTCCTATCCAAAGACTTACCAGTGCCATTTCCCACCTCTGAGTAAGACCACTGTAGGCCCATTCCCCAATATGAACATGGAGAGTGCAAAGTTTGTTGGCCCCTACAACATCCCACAGCCTCTGCCAAACGGAACAAATGGTTTTCCAGATGTCAGGGCAAAGATCGGGATAGGGGGCTGGGCAACGAGGCGAGGACGGGCGAGTAGCAGCAGCTTTTGCCAAAACATCAGCCTGCTCATTACCATCAGTGCCCACTTGCCCAGGAACCCAACAAAGTTGGATGTTCTGGCCACGCCTTTGGAGTAAAACTATTTCAATATACCTACCACTAAAGAGAGGTAGGAAACAAATGAAGAGATGGCTTGCAGGGCTCACATCGAATCACTATAAACATTAAAAGGTGTGGAAGGAAGAGTCAAAATAAGCTTGACAGCAATGAAGATTGTGTACATTCACAAATAAAAATAAAAAAATAAAAAGGTAGGCTCCCACCACCTTGAAAACCGGGAAAGACAACACCAAATCCCACTCCGTCATCACACTTGGACCCGTCTGTAAAGACAGGGATCGAGCCACAGTGACTAGCTCCATGCAAGGTAGGGGAGGAGAACAGTGGCATGTTCTGCACCCCGTGTAGTGGGGGACAGAACATTCAGTAGACTGAGGGCATGAAGGCATGAAGCTTTGAGTTGACTCAGGTGGGAAACCCAGGTCAGTTGTGAGTCAAAGATAAGCCCTCCAAGTTGGCACTGTCTACACAACTCAGCCTACAGCCTTACAAATACAGATCTGGGTCCGGATGCACCCTGCTGATTCGACAAAAATGCATGACCACAGACTTTGTACTGGAGAAATGGAAATTACGTGAGCTCGCCCAAGCACATACCTTGTCTAGAGTCATCTACATGCGTTACTCTGCAATAGACATGCAAGATGCTGCAAACCATACTGCCAGGCCATCAACACAGGAGTGAGGCACACCCTCAGGCAGAGAAGAAGAAATAGAATTAATAGCCATGGCAAAGAGTTTGGCACTCAACAAGCAACCCTGAGGAACACATTCCTCCTGAAGCACTGAGGAAGAGAGAGCAGTGCCAACATGGACTTTAAAGATGCAGTGAGTCAGAAAGCCCTGAACAAACTGTGGCAAACGGTCCTGCAGACCCAAAACATGCAGTTCTCACAGAATTCCGAATCTCCATATTGTCATAGTCCTTTTCCAAGTTAAAAAAGTCACACAAAAGATGCTGATGCTGAGCAAAGGCTCCACATGCAGCTGACTTCAAATGAAGTAAGGAATCTGTGGTAAAGCACTTCTTCCGAAATCCTGACTACACTGGAGAAAGCTGACCTCCCTGCTCAAGATACAGCAATAAGAAATTGACCATCTTCAACAACTTGCAGAGGCATGAGGTTAGCGCAACTGGATGGTAGCTAAGAGGCAAACAATGGTCCTTGCCAGGCTTTGCAAAGGAAACTACAACTGCTGCTTTCCAACTAGAGCACAAGGCACCCTCACACCAGACTCTGTTGTACAGGGCTGGCAAGTACATCATAGCCGCCTCATTCAGATGACAAAGGAAAGCATAGGGAATATCGTCTGGACCCAGGGAGGTATTAGCATGCGAGGTTAGAGCTGACCTCAACTCCCGAAGGGTGAAGGGGCTGTTGTAATCTTCCCCACCCGCAGACCTGAAATCCAAATGTCTGGCCTCTTCCCTCCCACAATATCAGGCAAACTTCGGAGAACACACAGCTGTGGAAAAACCCCTCCAAAGATAGAGGCCAACACGTTTGCCACCACCCCTGACTCGGTAACGGGGTCCCTTCCCACCTCAAGCACTGGGGGAATACTGGGAGAAAACTTCCCTGAGATTTTACACACACGGTTCCACACACATGAGAGCGGAGTGGGAGGGATATAAATGATGCATATTGCGACCATGAAGAGCAACAAGCAGCCTATAAGATCCGATGAGCCTTGGCCCTAGTGTGTGTAAATTCTGTTTCATGAAATTCCATCCTGTGGTGCTGATAATGACCATATGCACATCTACAAGCAATAACAGCCTGCTCACACTCTCAGACCAACATGGAACAGGTTTCTTATGAAAGTTGCCATTGGTCTTGGGAACTGACTGCATCCCCGCTAAGTGTAAAACATTTGTAAAATGCTCTGCAGCCTCATCAATTGATGAGAATGATGTGACTGGGCTAGAAATGGACACCAGGTCCATAAACAACGCCCAATCAAGTCTATGGAAACACCATTTAGAGAGATGAGATGCTGGTAAGGGAGCCACCACAGTCAAGATAATGAGAAAATTATCACTCCCATGTACGTGAGCAGACACCTTCCACGTGAAGTTGAATAAAATGCTGGGTGAGCACAAGGAAAGGTCAACTGCAGTAGAAATGCCAGTTTGAACGTGGAAATCAGTGCACTCCCCATTGTTCAAGGTAAAAAGACCCTCACCCTCGATAAAGAAGGCTAATATCTCCCCATGGGATTAGCAATAGAGTCCCCCCAGAGAAGGTGACAACCATTATAATCTCCCAGCAGAAGCATCAGCTCTGGAAACTGGCTGAGAAGGTTCTGATGATCAGAAAGCAGAGCTGGAAAAGAAAAGGACAAATAAATAGTGCAGACTGTATAGGATATGCCTAGGAATGTCTGAATAGCCATGGCCTGAAGGGGAGAGATGACATCCACCACCCTGGAGAGAACATCCCTGCAGACCATAAAGGCACTCTGTCCACCAGGGCCTTGATCTGGTAGAGGGTCAGAATAGTAAATCTGATACCCAGGAGGGGCGGAGGGGATACCCAAACCAAACATTGTTTCCAGCAGACACACCTATGCAAGAGATGTCCCAAGGATGAGGAGACAGAGATCTTCCCAACTGGCTCATAGATCATGACAATACCACTGAAGGATGGTCACTGGAACCATGGTGAGGAGGATTAAGATGATGGCCCAGCATGCTTAGGGATGGCCCCTGAAGCAGCTTTTGAAGCGTTAGATTCTCACTCATTGAACTTTGTACCAGGGGTGGTAGCTGTACGAAATGAGCTGGTTGGCCCAACTACCGGTTTCCTTTTTATTGGTGGGTTCGAAATGGAAGAGGGACTCTCCACTAGTTTTTTCTTGATGGAAGGTAAGGTGGAAGCACAGATATCCTGCTTCCTCTTCCTCACTCCTCCAACAGTGTGCCACTCATCAGCTTTGGGAGAAGTGGAACACAGCAAGGGCTCTAGCTTTATTATCCACAACAGTTGAAGGAGAAAATGCCACATCTGAAGGAGGGATTACCTCCATCTTGTTAAGCTCTGGCACTGAGGATGCATGGGGCAGTGGATCCCTGCACGGTCGATCCCCCCCTCTCCAGAGGCACCCTCCCGAAGTACAGGAGCAGGAGGCACTCTGACATGCAGGAAGCACCACCTCAGAGGAAACACCCCCAGAAATAGGAGGCACCTCCCGAAAGGAAGCACAGCCACTTCTAGGCTACACCTCCTCAGTGGAACCCCCCCGGCTGAGAAGGCTGGGAAGCAAACCCCCCAAAAATAGATGGGGTATTGTGTGACAGCAGGGGCACCTGCAAGAAAACTTTAGGGCAAGACAGGGCAGCAGCAAAGGTGACACCAGAGTGACTGAATCTCTCCCTTACCCTGGCCTTTGCCTCAGAAAAGGAAATTTTCTCTTTCATACAGACAGAATTATACTTGAACTTGTACACATCGCCATCCCTGGAAGAAGCTGCATGTGCTTCCTCAAGGTTCAGACATTTAGAAGGTTGAGAACATCCCGACATACCATGGGCAACACCACCACAATTTCCACGGATCTCAGGAATTAAGGTTTGACCCTGGGTCAGGGAACATAAGGTTTGACCCTACGCTTCCACCATGCAGCAGCTACAACATCTGGCAAAGTAAGGTGATCAAATGTCCAGATAAGAGAGGGCATAGGTGTTAGAACTCCATCAACTTTCTTCATAATCCTCTGTAGGTTATAATATAATCAGTTACTACAGGCAGACATAGGTACATCAGCTGGGGCGTGACCGAGTGATGTCAGACTCTAAAGCATCATAACACACTACATAATAGCTAGTAACGTATATATGTAATCTAGAGGTTAGATAAAAGTCATGCCTAGGGCTAGAGGAAGGGCGTTTGCACTTCTAAGTTATAAATGTTACATACAGCAAGGTGTGACGCCTGACTGGAAAGTCCCCAGGCTCACGGAGGCTCCACACAACCATGTGTTACACATGACGCAAGCAGTCATATACAGGGGAAATGGGAGAGGCAGGGAAGAATGGGTTGTAGGGGAGAAGAGAGTCAGTGAGGATAGTAGGAAGGAGCGCACGGGTTAGCCAGTAACTGCTCTCATCTCAATACGCTCCTGTGGGACATTCAGAGTGCTCCTGGGATATTCCCTTTGAAGAAAATAAACTGCAGTCAAACCCCAGACTCTATCTTTCTCCTGGCACCTACGAGAAGTACAATAAATATTCTCTTCTTTCGTAAAATCTCTACAAATCAACTCACTGTTATAATGGCTCGGCGACGACAACGATATATTATATCTACAATTACGATATATTATACAACATACAGACTGAACAGCCATGGACACATGACACATCCCTGTTTCAATCCAACATTCAGATAGAAAAAAATCACTCAGTTCACTATCCACACACACACTGCAGCCTTAGTACCCTCTTACATACTCTTCATGGCATTCAACAACTTCCGATTTACACCAAATATTCTTAACATTTTGCATATTCCTTGTCTATCCACCTTGTCATATGCTTTCTCCAAATCCATGAAGGCCGCATACAACTTCTTTCCCTTCTCTAGAAACTTTTCCATTAAAGACCTAAGAATGAATATCTTATCTACACAACCTCATTCATTACTGAATCTTAAGTGTTCTTCTCCAAATACTTCCTCTATCATTTCCCTAATTCTCTTATTAAGTATCCTACCATATACTTTTCCTGTTACACTCAGAAGATATATGACCTTAGGATTTCCATGCATTTCATTTTCCCCCATTTCCTGTGTACAGTATACCTGACTTCCAATTCTCCGGGACTCTACCTTTCTCCCAGGCCAATTTGCACGTCTTCCATATCCATCCTACTACTATCTCTCCCCCATGATTCAGGATTTCACCAAACACTCCATCAATTCCTTGGGCTTTCCCCATTTTGGCTTTCTTCATTGCTTCTACCTCTTCCATCCTACTAGTCTCTTTTCCCCCCTCACACTTTCCTCCTCCTCTCAGCCATTCCCCAGCCGTTTATGCTAGCATTACTTTCAGTGTCTATATTTAACATTTCCATAAAATGTTCCCTTCATCTGCTCACCTTTTTCTCTTTTGTCCACTACCACACAACCGTTTTTATCTTTCACTCCCCGACTAACATCTTCATCACTCTATCTAACTCTCTTTATCTCTTTCCAAAATATGTTCTTATATTGCTTCCTTTTTACATTCAAATTCCTTCCAAGTTTCTCATCCACGCTCTTCTTACTCTCTCGTACTAATTTTTTCACTTCTTTCTTTTTCTTTACATATAACTCCCTCTTCCATCACTTAGCTTCCTCCATGCCCCTGCTTCCCATCCACTCACTATATTCGTATGCTTTCCTCTTTTACATCACAGCTTATCTCACCTCTTCAATCCACCATGCTGTTCCTTGCACCCCCTTTCGTCTTCTCTTTACTCCACACACCACCTCACATGCTGCACAGATTTCTTCTGTGAATATCTTGCACACACCTTCCACCTCGCCCACCCGCTCCAAATCATATTTACCCAGTCGCTGCTCCACTTCTCTCTTATATTCTGCCTTTTTTCCACCCTTTTGACACTCTTCTACCCTCCTTGTATGGACTGCTTCCACGTTTCCTTCCCTCCTCCTATTCCTCCACTGCATTTGAACTTTGACTTTCACCACCTCCAAGTGGAGGTCAGAAAGTCCACTTCCCCACCATTTGTGTTATGCACTTGCATCCATTACATATCTTCTCATTCTGTCATTCATACACACATAATCAATCATTGCCTTCCATTCATTCAGTTCACCATCCACCTTTTTCATCATTAACCACGTATACCTGTGTATGATTTTGTGCCTAAAGAGGGTATTGGCTATCACAAACCCTCTCCCCGCACAGATGTACACTAGAGCATTGCCATTCTCATCCAGTTCTGCAGGCACACCCCACTCACCAGCTACTCTATCCATCTTCACATTCCCTACTTTTCCATTCATATCTCTAATAAAAAACCCTTCGCCATTCCTCTCGAACTTTTCCATGCACCTTTCCACATTTGCCCAGAACTCTTCTTTCACTCTGCTTGCACGATCTTGCACTGGTACATAAACACACACACACACACACACACACACACACACAAAACCGCCCACTTTTCTAACTGAAATCAAGCAAAACAATGGAACCAAATCTTCAGTACACGGCATTTTCATGTTTCTTCCCTATTTATCCGATATCCGGACATCGGCATTAAAAATAAGTATCGGTTCTGTATCGGAAAATACAAATTTCGGCGCTATATCGGTTCACCGAATCGTATCGGTTGAACTCTAGGGTAGGTTTTGGAAACAACATGTGCAGCTGTTTGCTGATGACACTACAATTTACTGAAGATGAAAAGAAGTTACAAGGCTTGGTAAATGTGCTTGAGAGTGTATGTATGAGGCGAAATATAAAATTGAACATAACAAGGATTAAAGATAATACATGGTCTTTGAAAGAACTGGCATCATGAAATGCACAGCGAGGCAGAATGGTCAAGAAATGGAGAACGTGAGTGCATTTATGTAATTAGCTAGAGTGATGGATGCAGACGAGTTCATAAGAATACATAGGAAGTATGTATAACAGAAGGCCTAAGCCCCCATAACGAGGTTATCAATCAGGAAAGAATAATTCTACTATGATTTAATCAACGTTTTATAGAAAATGATAGAAAGAAGGAATGGTTTCCCCCACCCCCACACACCATTCAGTAAAAACCGGCAGGAGAAAAAAATATATCATGCTCGTTAGAAATAGTAAGCATGGATATTTTTATACGAAGACCAGCAGAGGAACAATTTTCCACTGTGCAATGTGCAAGCTCTAATTTATGTGTATGTAAATGAAAAGCATGCAAAATTGCACAATGTTCTTATAGTTAAGCAAACTTCTCACTCTCTCCAGCATACATTTCAACTTGGAAATGAATAAAACACTCAGTGATAACCCAAAATATCGAGATATTAGTTTGTTTGAATAGTGAATTTATTAGCAATTTTTGTACAGACTACTCATGTTGGTAGCTTATTAAACTCTTTCACCATGGGAACATTGAATGATCTTTTCCTTGTATTATTACTGGGTCCCTTGCTGTTGAGTTTCATCCTATTATGTCTAGTAGCAGTACCATTCTGTTTTTGGCATAGATCATATCTGAGGTCATCGAATTCCCTATTAATTTTAAATATTTGTGATAGATCTAGCAGTCGTGGCCTTTTTAGATGAAATATACAGGGTGTTCGGCAACATTATGGGGCATTGCATTTACCGTATAACAAATATTGAAAATGTCCACCATTTTGTATTTCACACAAATGTACACGACGAATCATGTTTGTAAACACCCTCTGCAATGTTTCGGTCGATATCTTGTCCACACAACGTTGAATGTTGGCCAGCAGCTGTTGTGTGGGGATGATCTGAATATGCGGCATCCTGGAGACATCCCCAGAGGAAGCCGTCGGGCAAAGATATGTCTGGGAATCTTGCTCACCACATATGTTTTGAAATCAGTCGTCCGGGAAACACACTTTCAAGGTAATCCATTGTTGCCCTGGCAGTAGGTGAAAAATATCAGAACTTTTCCCACAGGATTGTGTTACTTTCCATCACCCTTTATTTAGTGCTTTTGGTCATCCTCTGTAGGGAGGATAAAGCGAAATAAACAATGCCAGAGAAGATAGTTTCCTGGTTCGTAAAGTAGCGATTACGGATAGGGAAGTGAGTTTGGAAGATAACCAGGTTGCTTGTTCAATTAAAGCAATAATTAAGGACAGAGAAGTGAGTCTGGAAGTTAAAAAGCCACTTCATGACGGTGCTGTCCTCCCCACTGTAATGTATGGAAGCGAGTATTGGAACCCTGTTGGAACGACACACGTCAAGAATGAGAGTAATGTAAATGAAATATTTTAGGACAAGTGAGGTTCCATGGAGAGACAGACAGACACATGAGAAAGTGAAGGGCATTATGATGTACGTATGGCTAAGACTGAAAACATTAAGAAGACATTATGGGGTGGTTTGACCACGTAGAAAGGACGGGATATAAGAGACTGACTAGAAGAGTGAGGTGGAGAAGGAGTGAGGGAAGGGAAGATTGATGATATGGTGGAGAGATGGAATGGAAAGATATATAAGAGAGTGGGTAAAGCAGGTGGGAGGGCAGCCAAATGGTAGTGGACAGGGCAACATGGAAGCTATTTGTTTGTGACTACCCCTCACGGAACTAAGGTCTCTCTCTCTCTCTCTCTCTCTCTCTCTCTCTCTCTCTCTCTCTCTCTCTCTCTCTCTCTTATATAAATATATAGAATACTCCCCCAGTATCCCTGCTTGTCGTACGAGGCGACTAAAAGGGTTGGTGGTGGGTTAGTGCCCCACCCCGTACAAAGAACTAACTAAAAAAGCAAATAAAGCGCCTCGGACCCGGACGGACCATACGTTGACCACTAAGGAACGGACAAAGGACATTCTGAGGGTGGGAACATGGAATGTGAGAGGAGTGAATGATGAAGTGAAAGAGAGAGAGATTGTCCAGGTGCTTGAGGATGCAAAAGTGGATATATGTGGATTGACTGAAACTAAATGAAAAGGTGAAAGGATGAGAGAATGGGAATACGGTGTAGGTATATGTGCGGGAGTCAGTGAGGATGAGAGGGCAAGAGAGGGAGTATGTCTGATGATAAGCAAAAAGTGGAAGGAGAATATAAGAGAGTATGGAACAGTGGGTGCAAGGATTGTATGGGTGAGGATGAAAGTAGGTATACAAGCATGGGCGATTGTATGTGTGTATGCTCCAACTGAGGATCGAGTGGCAAGAGTGAAAGATGAGTTTTGGGCGAGAGTAGAAGCATGTATGGACAAGTTTGAGAGGAGCGAGAGAGTGCTGTTGATTGGAGACATGAATGGCAAAGTCGGGAATGTACGAGTGGATGGAGTGGTTGGTCAGTGGGGTGTGGCAGCGGAAGTAGATGGGAATGGTAGTGCTTTGGTGGACATCTGTGCTGGTAAGGGGTTGGCAATAGCCAACACCTACTTTCGTCATAAGATGATCCACCGGTATACATGGAGAGTAATGAGGAGGATGGATGGTGAACTTGTTGAACGAAAGGCAATGATAGACTACGTGTGTGTGGATGAGCGAATGAGAAAACAAGTGTTGGATGCAAGGGTGTGGAGAGGGTGGGGGAATGGAGTCTCGGACCATCACTTAGTGATGGCCAAGGTAGAGCTGCAAAGAAAGTGGTTGAGGAGGCGAAGGGGAAGACAGGAGGAAGCAGCTCCTGTGAGAAGAGTGGAGAAATTGCAAGATAGTGAGAAGAGGACAGAGTATAAGAGCATAGTGGAAGAAAGATTGGGAAGGTATGAGCTAGAGCAGATGGAAGGGGTGGAAGACGTATGTAAGATATTCACGGAAGAGATAAGCGCAGCGTGTGAGACGGTTTGTGGAGTGAGGAGGAGATGCAAGGGTGTGCAAGGGACAGCATGGTGGAATGATGAGGTGAAACGAGCTGTGGAACAAAAGAAGAAGGCATATGGTGAATGGTTGGCGAGTAGAGGTAGGGGAAAAGATGAGAGAGAGAAGAGAGATGTATATGTGAGCAGGAGAAGGGAGGTTAAGAGACTGGTGAAGGAGAGTAAGAAGAAAGTGGATGAAGAGTTTGGGAGGAATCTGAGTGTGAAATGGAGGGAGAGTAAGAAATTGTTTTGGAAGGAGGTAAAGAAAGTAAGGCAGTGTGAAAGGGGAAATAGTAGGGGAGTGAAAGATAGGAATAATAGATTGTTGGTGGAGAAAAGAGAGAAATTGAGGAGATGGAAGGAGCACTTTGAGGATTTGTTGAATGTAGAGAGTGAGAGCAGTGTGAGTATAAGTGGTTGGGGAATGGCTGGGAGAAGAAGAGATGAGAGGAGGGAGGAAGAGATCAGTAGGTCGGAAGTAGTGGAAGCGATGAAGAAGATTAAGCTGGGAAAGGCCCCAGGAATTGATGGAGTGTGTGGTGAAATGCTTAGGTATGGGGGTGAGATTGTTGTGGAGTGGATATGGAAGTTGTGTAGATTGGCTTGGGAGGAGGGAAGGGTTCCAGAGGACTGGAAATCAGGTATAATTGTTCCTCTGTACAAAGGAAAAGGGGAGAGAGAAGTATGTGGTAACCATAGGGGTATTTGCCTTCTTAGTGTGACTGGTAAAATATATGGTAGAATACTCATTGATAGGGTTAGGCATATGACAGAGGAGCTAGTTGGAGAAGAACAAGGGGGATTTGGGAAGGGAAAAGGGTGTGTAGATCAGATATTTGTTCTAAGATGTTTAGTGGAGAAGTATCTAGAGAAGGGAAGGAAAGTGTACGCTGCCTTCATGGACTTGGAGAAAGCTTATGACAAAATAGATAGGAAAGGTATGTGGAAGGTATTAAGAATATATGAAGTGGAGGGGAAATTGTTGAGTGCTGTGAAGAGTATGTACGAGGGAGCTAGGGCTACGGTGCGAGTGGATGGTGGGCTGAGTGAGTTCTTTGATCTCAATGTGGGACTGAAACAGGGGTGTGTAATGTCTCCATGGCTGTTTAATATATATATGGATGGGGTCGTAAAGGAGGTACAAGGTAGGGCAGTGGATGTGGGGGTGGCCCTAATGAATGAGGGTGAGATTTGGAAGCTTCCGGTGTTGCTGTTTGCTGATGATACAGTATTGTTGAGTGAAGATGAATGGGAGTTGCAAGGTTTGGTGAATGAATTTGGGACAGTGTGTAGGAGGAGGAACTTGAAAGTTAATGTAAACAAAAGTAAAGTTATGGTGTTTGAGAGGAATGAAGTCACAGAGTGTGCAGTGAGGTTGGATGGTGAGGATATGGAGAATGTGAGTGCATTCAAGTACTTGGGTAGTGTGATGAATAAGGATGGAACTTTGGGGGATGAAGTAAATGAAAGGGTACAGCAGGGAAGGAAGGTTGTTGGCACACTGAAAGCAGTGATGAGAAATAGGGAGGTGAGTATGGAAGTTAAGAAGTCACTGCATGATGGTATTGTGATCCCTACCCTGACGTATGGAAGCGAGACGTGGACCTTGCAAGAGGGGAACAAGTCAAGAGTGAGAGCAGTGGAAATGAGTTACTTGAGAGGAGCATGTGGAGTGACATGGAGGGACAGGTTGACGAATGAAGAAGTGAAGGAACGTTGTGGGGTAGATGTGGATGTGGTTGAAAAGATTAGGAGAAATACACTGAGGTGGTTTGGACATGTGGAGAGGATGGAGAATGAAAGACTGACTAAGAGGGTGTATGTAGGTGAGGTGGAGGGAGGGAGAGGGAGGGGTAGACCGAGGATGAGGTGGAGGGATGGAGTTGAGAGGTATATGAGGGAGGGGGGTGAGTTGGGGGAGGGAGTCAAATGGTGGATGACAGAGTGACTTGGAGGCGTTTTGTCTGCGGCCACCCTTTGCGGGATTAGGGCGTCGGGCTATAGATATATATATATATATATATATATATATATATATATATATATATATGGAGCTTCTGTGGTACAGTGGTAGAGTGTGCGTTTCGTACACGGTGAGCCAGGGTTCGAGCGCCGCCAGGGTAATAAACTTTGGGAGTGTTCACTCGGCCAAGTACTGCATTGGCGGACACCAGGGGTGCTGTGGTTGAACCAGTGTCGCTAACTTAGTATGCTTGCACCTAGTCGGCTTGCGCGGGCCGATTACACTTGGTTCACAGACTACACACACATCCAAAGCCACTCCAACACGACAGTTACACTAACAAGCACTTCTCACCCTACATACAATCTCTACTAGACAGCCTAAGCCACTTGGTAGAGATACATTGGCTGTATCGTCCCGACTTCGGTCGGGATAGGCCGGTCCTGCAGTGGATACTCAAACGGCTGCTGCTGCTGCTGATATATATATATATATATATATATATATATATATATATATATATATATATATATATATATATATATATATATATATATATCATCCATTTGTTTATTTATCTATCTATCTGTCTGTTTATTTATCTATCTGTCTATGTATATACTGTATCTATATAAGCCATTAATGCCATTGAAACTGAAATGCACAAGATTTTGGAAGCCGACTGAACACAGAAAACTACATGATAATATTCTTTGTTTTTGTCATTCTGGAGGTAGTATGTAAACATAAAATATGCATGGTCTCACGGGAGAAAACAGTTTTATGTAATAATGAATATTTTACATGCTTCATTTGAAACATAAACACTGAATATAAGTGAAGTTACTGTTAATGTTCAGGTTGTCATTACGCAAAGTTTTTGCGTTTTCAGATCTTAAAAACAATATACATATACATTTTTCATGTTTCACCTGAACTAATACCATTTGAAATATTGATTGTTAATGTTCGGATGGTTACTGCACAATTACTGAGCATTTTCAGATGTTGTACAACGAAAAGTTGGGAGTGCTTAGCATTTCATAAATGAGAGGAAGAGGGCTCTGTGACGTAGGTAAGCATATACACACAATTTTTGTGGTTTATATTAATATTTCATTAGACTAGAGGAGATTTCTTAAATAGTTAAAGAAAAAGTTCCAAAGTATCGTACATACTCGTATACATGGATGATACAGCATTGGTTAATCAACAGCCCTAGTATCGCCTCGAAATGACAAGACAGAAGATTACATATGCATTCCATGTGTCTCTATTAAAATTCCACATTGTTAACACTGCAACGTTGTCTCTCATTTTTACTTGTTAGTTTCTATTCCTTTGCAAAATATTTTTATTCTCATAGTAAGAACTAACTGAATAAATGGTTATCTTCCCTTTTCTTGGTACTTTGTTCTTTGATAATATCTTATTTAGGATGGGACACTATAACCTTGTAATAACGGTATGGAAGTATTGACAAAGCTTTATTAAAAGTCATTGAGTGAATTAAATGGAAATGAAATTTTTATGGCAAACTATTTAATGACGTTCACATTACAATTTTTATATTCATGAAAATTAATGAACTGAATCCCCAGTAATTGCTGGTAATCTATACCCCTTTCTGTTCAGAATAATTAATTAGTTTTTCAGTTTATCATCCACACACTACAAAAACAATAACTCGCTCTCAAAAAAGAACGAGAGACTATTATGGCCATTCAAGTAATTAACGTTATTTACTATATGAAACAAAGCCAGATTTTGTGTGTGTGTGTGTGTGTGTGTGTGTGTGTGTGTGTGTGTGTGTGTGTGTGTGTGTGTGTGTTTGTGTGTGTGTGTGTGTGTGTGTGTGTGTGTGTGTGTGTGTGTGTGTGTGAGAGAGAGAGAGAGAGAGAGAGAGATTAACTGTGACAGGCAGAGATAAAACCAACACACACACACACACACACACACACACACACACACACACACACACACACACACACACACACACACACACACACACACACACACACACATGCGAATAGTAGAAGAAGAATAGAGAAACAGCCCGAGTGATACACACGCAGACTACGACTATCTCTAGGAATTGGCGCACAGAAAATTGAATGAACAGTCGATTTTGGAGGGAAGGAAGCAAACGAGAAAGAGAATACATAAACTGATTATTGTAGAACTGTTACAGGTGTCACAGAAAAAGTCGGAAAAGGTGAAGAACAGAAAGCAGAGAGAGGATCTTAAAAAAGAGAGAAGTACAAATACGGAACCAGGAGAGGAATGGAAAAGGGAGAACGGGATATAAAGAGTTCTGTGGGAACCCGAGAGGAATAGTGATGCCGTCTGGGTGAAAAGAGATGAAGAGGATAGGAAAGGGTATATAGTGTAAACACCTATACGAGGAAGAAAAAATAACGTTGGAAAAACTGTTCTAGGACAAAGTGATAAATGTCACGGACTCTGTCACCATTACCTTGATACCACGGCTCACCCGCCGTCATGCGATGAAATGAGGGCGAATCGAAGTTGTTGTGGAAAAACATGTCTGGGTTTGAAGAGCTGATTAAGAGGCAGGTATGTGTTAGGGCAGAAACAGGGATGGGTTAGGGAAGAAAAAAAAAAAGAGGTGTGGTTAAGGTAGTGGCAGGTATGGATTAGAATAGAGGTAGTTGTGCGTTTGGGCAGTGAAACGTGGATTAGAGCAGTGGCTTGTGTGTTAAGTGGTATGGGTGGGTTAGGGCAGGGCAGATGTAGGTTAGGTTAGTGGGTATCGTTTAGAGCATTGGCGTGTGTGGATAAGTGCAGTAGCAGTTGTGGTTTAGGGCAGTGGCAGGTGTGGGTTAGAGTAGTGGTGGGTGTGGATTAGGGCAGTGGCAGATGTCTGTTATGGTTGTGGTAAAAGAGTAACAGGTGTGGGTCTGGTGTACATCGAGAATGGCAAGTGTGAATCAAGATCAGTGGAAGTAAATCTATATAGTCTCTCATACTCTGTTTACATACTTGAGCATGGTGCCGATGACATTATTTTCTTTTTGAGGTCGTACGCCTACAGTATACTAACAATGTCGATTTTCGAAAGACTGACGAGTGAGCAAAGTGATCTCACTATAATTTCAACTTTGGTACTCACCATTTATGAGCACAGTGAGCTGTTATCGCAGTTCATAAACATGTCTTCATTTCAGCTTTCAGCGGCATGGTATACAGTCATTTTACCCTACCAATCATTTTTCATTACTTTTTTCCGGCAGTTAAAAATTTATTTATACATCAGCGCGAGAAAGAGCGAGTGATTTACATGCTTGGTTCGGTATGTCTTTCAGCCTGTTAGGAAAATTATGAGGAAACTGTTGAATGGAACTGTACCAAATTTGGCACAGTGATTGAGGACCCTTAGAGGAATATGTGATCAATTTCGGCCCCAAACGATCGTAGGTCATAGGCCAAGGGCAAGATAAACTCAGACAATCTGATCCGAATTTGACCAAACTTGGAGAATGGGTTGAGAGACAGAAAAAAGTAAAGTCATTCAATTTCATGAACAACTGGCCAGAGGTAAAGGTCACAGGGTAAGGTTAACTGTTCAGTCTGTTAACTGGGTCTCATTCGATCCCGATTAAACTTGTTCGAAAGATTTAAGGTTAGCTGAGGATGGAATTATTCTGTTTTCATAGTAGCAGAGCAGAGGTGAAGATTCCAGAGTGAGGTCAAATGAAGCACTTTAGATCCAATATGAATCAAACTTGGTCTACAGGTCGCGAATTACCGGTGGGTAATGATAAAACAATTGGATTTTTTTTTTTTTTAACAAACAGTGATCAAAGGCTCGGTTGTACCACACGATCAGTGGGTAACTGTCATGTCCGTGCCCGCTCTTCGCTCTTCATCAATTTCGAAACATGTTGATGAATTATAGTATAAAAAGACGATCGAAATCCGGGAAGGGGCTTCAGCTGATCAATTCTACATGATCCTTTTCCAACATACTTTCATCAATATATTAAAAAATCACAGCTGCGCACTAACTGTATGGTATCAGAATGTTAACTTTCTTGTTAACTTTCTTTGTTAACATTCTTGTTCTTTTAATTAGTGAATATTTGTTTTTGTGCATGTTTTTCCTGACGTGATTTGTGATCTGATCTATCAATATTCGACCCAAAAGCAGGAACATGTAGGTTCATTCATTCATAGTCACTGCTTCACATGACGCACAAAATAATATAGAGTTAGACCAAAGTTCGTCTGAAACTCTCATAAGCAAGGTCTTGCTTGTCACAGATCACTGACTTTAGTCATCACCCATAAAGCATTGCATTTCAATATGCAGTGTTTAATAAAAATCGCATTTTAAGAAAGCAGTGACCACTGCATTGCTGTATTGGTAGTAAAGCGTTGAAAATGCAACAGTATGGCTAGCAGAGACGCTAAGAGGAATTACAATGAACAGATAAGTTCATGTGGCAAAAATCCTTTCACGTTGCATTCAGTTTTGAAGGACAGGACTGTATGAGGGGAGTCCACGCCACACATAATAGTAGTACACCACACAGGGGCCAATAAGACCTTTGTACACAATTAAAAACAGTACAGATATAAAGAAAACTGCGAAGTAGGTTGAGAACACTCAATTTCTTGCAAGCGGATAATGTAAAGAATGTACTGTGATCTTTCCATGGTAGGTCGTGAAAGACATAATTTCCCTGAATATTTAGAGATGACTAAGGGTCGAGTTGTCCATTGCTGAATATTAAGGAATATGACAATGGTAGGTATTATCAGGTAAAGATGTAGGAATTGACCTTCTGTAGCAATAAAACAAAAAGTTTTCTTTTACCCTGTTCTGCAATAACAGCGAAGTCAGTAACCAGTTGCATCATTGTCTCATTTTATGACTGGTGATAATATCCGTTGTGAAAGTTACCGCGAAAATCTTGTAAAAATTATATAAGCCGCGGTATCAGCGTATGAGTGAACAGAATTAGAAGTATAGCTTAGGAAAGTATTTTTGAATAAATGGAAGAGAAATGGAGGCAGAACAGAATATTATTAAGGAACCACAGTATTGATAGCTTTTTAGAAGAACCTTGCCGGTCTACAACGTCAGTTATCAAATTCCCAGAAAGGATTCTGAAAATGAAGACATGGGACAGCAATCGGAATTGGGCGGTTGAAAAAAAGGCTTGCTGCAAGACTGGGACAATGGTGCTTGACACGGTCGAATGCTTGTTATGTTACACACAAGAGGAAAAGTTTAACCAAAGCCGTGAGAGAAGGCTAAGAACAAAAAATAAAAAGAGCGTTGACACTGCCAGTTAATGTCGCTTTTGGAACCCATACTGGTTTTCGGAAAGAAGAAATCTTGAATACAAAGATCCTTCAAAATTACCTCGTTATAATGGCACACTCAGAGACTACAGAAATGCAGAATATGTAAGTAGTCGGACAATAGCCAAAGGGTTATGGACAGTCATGTACCTTCCGGACGCGCTTAATGACCGTAGAATTTCAGCAAGAAGGAAAGGTACAAGCTATAAAGGCGACAGTGTTGACCTAAGCAGGGTGTCAGCACAGAAGCATTGTTCTTGAGAACCGTACTTACCATTATTGAGGCCACTGGGGGCAGAAAGTACATCTTTTGATCAATTGTTAAAGACAGTGAGAAAGTCAGAGGAAATGGAAGGAATTGTCCAATGAGGAATTAGAGGGGAAAGTTTACGGTAAAGGCATGTGTCTTATCAGGAGAAGGGGGGGGGGAGGGAGTGTGATTAGCGACATTTTTCGCAGAAGCAGCAGGAAGAAATTGAGCACATGATTGCTGAATATTTAGAAGAAATTGAATTACTCTTAGCAACACGAATAACAGACAGCTCCCACTAGGACACTCTCCTCTGTCAAGCAAAATTTCTGTTGGTAGCAACTACGTATAAATCATAAAAAGAAGTCACTGTATTCAGGGGGCTGAGATGGAATGACTGGTATGGAAAACCGGTTCATAATCTTCAATGTTGCGGCTTCTATGCAAATACATTACCTATGTACTACAGCAGATGATTTGCACATGCCTAACATGCAAGTTCATGCTGTATTTTTAGGGTTCTGAAGGGTAAATGTCCCAATCACCAGAAGCTCCTGCAAGTTCTGTGGTGGACGAACAAGCTGGAATCTGCTATTCGACACAGACAATGTGATACTGAGCTGATAGTTAAAAATTAGTATCACGATTTATATCAGGAAGCAAGCGAGCATAAACAAATCCTTATATGACCAGTTAATGCGAGCATGCTAGTCTGTCATCTGTGTACCCTAACTCATCCTGGGGCTATGTTGTAACATTTTGTACTATGAAATATATAAATGTGTATCTGTCTGTCGTACGACCATGTGCTTAAGCTAGTTTTTGTGCTTTGGTAGATGTTAGGTAGCCATATGAAATGAGAATATTATCTACCCCGGAAAATATACCTCATCACTGGTGCAATATCCGTATGTTGCATTCACTTGCACTTTTGTTGGTTCTATTAAGAGGTCCCCACAATTTTCTGTCACGAAAGAGGTCTAGGTGCTATATTCAGTAAAGATGTGAAAAACTAAAGGGTATAGTAGTGAACAACAAGACAAGCAAAATGCTCGGTTTTGCATTAGCCACACACCAAATATACTATACGTGCTGTGTGTGTGTGTGTGTGTGTGTGTGTGTGTGTGTGTGTGTGTGTGTGTGTGTATGTGTGTGTGTGTGTGTGTGTGTGTGGCTCTGCTAAAATCGGAAAGTGATTTTAATGAACTTAGGTGGAACTTGGTGGAAATGGGTCCCACATGAGCCAGTTTCAGTTTGATGACCAGTGAGTGCTTTGGCCCCTAATAATTGTCCCCACTGGTGTTATAATACGCACACGTGAACGAGGCAGGGGGGCATTTCCGCGAAGTTTCATGCATCTTTGGAGAGAGAGAGAGAGAGAGAGAGAGAGAGAGAGTTGTATATCTACAGCCCAATTTCAGATACTACACTGATGCTAGAACAGATGATTTTCTTCAGCAGAAAACGGTGGTAGTTATGGTGATGGTAGTGTGGTAGCTGTGAGGGTCATGGTGGTGGTGCAGGTAGCTGTGGTGATGGTGGCAGCTGCCATGTTGGTGGTGGCGCTTTAAAGATCATGGTGGTGGTTGTGATAGCTGAGGCAGTGATGTTGGTTGTGGTGGTGGTAGCTGTAATGGTGGTGATGGTGGTGTTAGCAGTGATGATAATGTTATGATGGTAGCTGTGACGGCGGTGGTGGTGTTAGTTTTTTTTTTTTTTTTTTTAATAACAGAACGGAGGAAGGAAAAACAAATGGGGAAAAAAAAAATAATCCATACACCAGATTACTGGTGTCCTCTGTTCATAAAATATCTGTAACAGTTAGACTTGAACAGTTGTAGGTTGAAATTTGGAGGAAAACAACTCTGGGGAAGCGAGTTCCAGAGAGATGAAGTTCGGGGAATGAAAGAATTCTGATAGGCAGAAGTTCTGCAATATGGTTGAGTGACATTCCAGTCATGAGCGCTACCAGATGCCCGTGTAGCACGAGGGAATTCATGGAGAGGTGGCACCATGGACGCAACTTCGTCGAGCATTTGCCAAAAAAATATCTGTAAAATAATGCAAGGGAGGCAACATTCCTTCTTACTTGCAGGGGAGGTAGTTTATATGTAATGGCAGGGTTGTTAATGATTCTAACAGCTTTATTCTGAATTTTGTCTTGTTGTCTTAATGCAACCTCTCCACAACCATTCCACAAGGGTGAGCAATATTCAAGCTGAGAGCGCGCATGACTCTTATAAATTATAGCTAACTGCTCATCGGCGAAGAAGTTACGGACTCTGTACAATAATCCAAGTTTCTTTGAGGCGGTTTTAGCGAGTGATCTGACATGAGAGGTCCAGCTGAGGGCACTGTTAAGTGAGACACCAAGAATTTCAATACTTTTGGAGATGGGAATATTAGTAGCACTGAAGGTAATGTACGAATCTGGTAATATCTGTCTATTAGTAAACTGTATATATTTAGTTTTACTAGCATAAAAGAGACAAGATTGTTTTGTCCCCATTCACTGATTGTAGATAGATCTTGATTTATGGAGATGGCTGTACTGAGTTGAGAGGTAGAAATATTAGACTTTGTAATTTTATGTCTGAATGTGAATGAACTATGTAGTGTTCAGTCATCTGCATATGAGTGAATGGGATTGTGAGTGACAGATAATAGATCATT
Organism: Coenobita brevimanus; assembly: GCF_032717465.1. Classification (NCBI taxonomy): domain Eukaryota; kingdom Metazoa; phylum Arthropoda; class Malacostraca; order Decapoda; family Coenobitidae; genus Coenobita; species Coenobita brevimanus. Next base: position 4,650,265 of record NC_137008.1, on the reverse strand, counting down.
ACTATGAACCAGAAATAGGGTTGGCGCCAGAACAGATCCCTGCGGCACGCCAGCGTTAATTGAGTGGAAATTCGAATATACATCATCTACTTTTACTCTTATTTTCCTGTCACTAAGATAAGAAGAAATCAAAGGAACAAAAGACGTTAGCCCATAGCAAGGGAGTTTGGACAGCAGGGAACGGTGCCATACTCTGTCGAAAGCTTTAGAGATATCAAGAGCTACTGCATGAGTTTCTCCAAAAAGATCAATTGATTCATGGATGGTATGAGTTAAGAGATTGAGTATGTCAAAGGTGGATCTTTCGCGGCGAAAACCGTATTGTCTATCACTAATTAAGTTGTTGGATTCAAGATGTTTAACAATATGCTTATTAATTGAAGTTTCAAATACCTTACCAAGAGAAGATGTGACAGGTATTGGTCT
>NC_137008.1:4582339-4644839 GCF_032717465.1 Coenobita brevimanus | reverse complement strand
TTACTTCTCACCCTGCTCTAGGGTGGGAAAGGAGGTCCTGATGATGATGATGACGATGAAGATTTTTTTTTTTTTTTTATGAAACCTACCATATTATGTAGAGATTTTTTTTTCGTAATACTCAGATCTAAACATTTCAAACCATTTCAGCACCACTAAAATTTAGGAGAGTGAAAAAAAATTGTGAACGATATCTGCGAAAATTTGCGCAACTTCCACACTCCATTGCACAGTTCAGGATGGGTCTATGAAGCTCAAAATTGCACTGCCAGGTGCGTCCGATGTTCCTCTTTAATTTGGCAGGGGAAAAAAATGATTTTCGGAAGTTGAAAAATCGACCCCATGGTCGGCCCGTGGGTCTTGACAAATTCTGAAGGCACGGCCATGGAGGGGTTATGAACAGTATGACGTAGGGTAGGCCATCGTCTTTAGGCCACTGATTCCCAACAGCATTCTTTTATGAAATGTAGGAAGACCTCCAACACATGGGTCCCATCGAAAGAAGGTACTAAATTAGTGGGAACAGGAGGTTTGAAACCTGAGAAGAAATGGGAAGACTTTGTCTGGCCTTCTGATGACCTCATTCGGTACTTATGATCAAGTTCATTTGTTCTAACTTTGTCTGTTGTTTGAACTTTGCCTGTTCGATATTTGCATGCTGCTCTAACTTCGTCTGTTCTATCTTTGTCTGCTGCTCTAACTTCGCCTGTTCTATCTTTGCCATGTCTAGCTCTGACTTCATCCGCTCTAGCTAAACCTCATGTTCCCACTTAACCTACTCAAACCCGACATCCTTGAAATATGTAGTGCTATATGGAGAGGGGAAACCCGATCTTCTAGACTAGGACAAGGGAATGAAGCTCTGATTTTACAACACCCTCAAGCACAGGTGAGCAATTTACATGAACAGGGGCATCCTCCTCCTAGATAGTATGGAGAGTGGTAGTGGGAGTGCTGGAGGTCATGTACTCCATGACGGTTAAAGCTTGGGACTCCAACAAGTAAATATACAGCAATCAGGGGATATGACAGTTTACACAACCTAGTTTAACCCTTTGAGATTCCGATGACTATTTCGATCGTCATTTCAAATCCAACCTCAGAGATTCCGATGACGTTTTTAATCATCATTTTAAGAAACTTTTGTAAAACGTTTACCATAAATTGCGTTTACACATCATAACAAAGAGGCTTAAGCATAACATCACGGAATGGTTGCTCTATGCGTAGTGGTACTGCACAACTGGTCTGACTCATGGAGTTGTTTCTTATAACTTTATTGTTTGTGAATATTTTTCTACAACAAGGTATAAAATTACTGGTTTTTGCCTAGCTTCAACTCATCACTTTGACTTTTTATTTTCTTTGTTTTACTCTTATGAACATACTACGATAAAGTACAACTGTTTAGCTTGAAAATAACACCACAAATTGAAAGTAATGGAGAATAAGAGTAAAGTGATGAAGTGTACAAGGTCGGTAGATGGTAGGGGGATGAATATAGTTTTGAATGGTGAGTTGCTTGAGGAGGAAGAGTGTTTTAAGTATTTGGGATCACATGTTGCTGTGGATGGAAGAATCGATGCAGAAGTGAAGTTTAGAATGAATGACGTAGGAAAGGTGCTGGGAGGAATAGTGTTTAGATGTCGTTCGCATAGAATGGATGTAAAGAGAAGCTGTATGAGGGTGTTGTGGTACCGACTGCGTTATATGGGGCTGAAACATGGAATATGGGTGCAGCAAAGAGGAAGAGTCTGAATGTCATGGAGATGAGGTGTCTGAGGAGTATGTGTGGAGTGATGTGTATGGATCAAGTGAGAAATGATGAAGTGTGAAGGAAACTGGAGTTGTTCGGGAGATGGCTGATCAAGTTGAGCAGTGGGTGTTGTAATGGTTTAGGGATATGGAGAGAATGGATAATGAGCGATTGGCGAAAAAGATAACTAGATCTGATGTGGGAGGTGTAAGGCTGAGAAGGAGATCACGAATAGGATGGAGGGACAGTGTGTAAGAGAGCGTTGGATGCGAGAGGGATGTCTGTTGAGCAAGGAAGAGTAGCTGTGCGTGACAAAAATAAGTGGAGATAGTGAATGAAAAAATGATGACGCAGCCCTGAGGGGATATTCTCTCGCATTTGGTCTGATCAGCTGATCAGGTCAGGTGCGGGTAAGGGGATGGTTCTATTTTGATGTGGCAGGGGTAAACCAGCTCTGCTGTCGGGCCCTGCTGCGGATGTCACTGATTACACTGCGTAGTTGACCCTCGTGCGATGTGGTGCAGTGAGGATCTGTCCCTTCTCCCCTTTGAGGCTAAGATGCTAATGAATGTGTTTGAGTTGATGAGTAAATGGGGAATGTGTCGTCCTGTCTCGGCTACCTCCCTTTCCTTGGGGGAAGCAGCTTAGGTATATAGATAGATGATTTCATATGCAGCAGATATACTACTATATACAAAAATGTCCCAGAGCAGAGCACACCAACACACCAGTCTAATCAAAGATGCTAAGTCAACTGGCCTTGATATTCAAACTCACAGAAGCACGAAAGACATAAGAGAAACTCATTAACAAGGTCGAAACTAACATCGGCATATATATATATATATATATATATATATATATATATATATATATATATATACTCTAGACAAAATTACATGTCTTGACAGCTTCATTCAGGATATGCACAAGTGGACCGAAACTTCGATTTTCAGATGCTTTCTCTAGGACTCAGTGTGCTCCTGAAATCTGATCCGTGATAAGGATTTGCAATATTCTTTATGAAGTGGTGTTCATGTCATCCATAATGCGGGAATAACATACTACCTCATGGACGACAAGCACAAAGTATATGTGACTAGCCTTGTTTGCGCTGGGATACTGACATCGATGTGTAGCAACCTCCAGAAGCAGGTACTGCTTTGGGTCTTCACTTTTCTTGTAACTGAAGAGCTGCAGTCATGATTGAGTTTCGCGATTTTTTCGGCCACATCATTCACCACGTTCATCTCTCGTAGATTTTCCTTCGATCGTCATTTCACTGACTTGGATCTTTGGAGACGGATCCAAAATCCACTAGTATGGTTCGAAAGATTCGGTTGGTGTTTGCGATTGCCAGCTTTTCAGCTCCTGAGATAGAGTTTCCTCTTCTGTCAGCTCCAGTTTATTTGTTGATCCTTTTATTCTTACTTTTCCCACTTAGACACAAGGATGTTTTTTTTTTTCTCATATGAAACACCTCACTGAATAGAGCCAGAGCTGCTAATTCCTCGCTCAAGTACCACACATATCACTGGAAAGCTTTTGTGGCTGGTATTCCAAATGCATCATCTTTCTTCTCCCCATAGCACCTAAGGTGTTTCACTCTGGAAGTCTGGGTCTGGATAAATGCTTCCAACACCAATTTTGATTTGTGCTGAGCAGATTTGTGAGGGGGGTAGGGGGGGTCATGTTCCCAGTACCTTCATGATCTGTGATGGTGGTGTAGGGGAAGGTATCCATCTTGCCCTCCATGTATTGGTGTTGCTAATATTATGGATTTTGGAAAATATTTTCTAGCTCTAGTGGACAGTGTATGGATGTTGTAGTCATCAACTCGTGGATTATCTACAGTGAAAACCCATACCCAGACCCCAATCAGACGCAAGTACATGTCTGAGTTGGCTCTGGCCCTGATAAAGCCTTGGGCACATAACAGGATCAGCCACCCCTTCCTGCCTGCCAGCCTGAGGCAGTGCCTAATACACACTGGGGACATCACGACTCCTGCATTGATAGAACAGTGTGGAAACCTTTCTGTCACGGCCACCCACCTGGTTGGGAGCTCTGTGGTTGAGCAAGGCGTCGTAGATAAGAAACACACCATTTATAAACATTTATGGCGGTAAATAATAAATCCATGTATTATTTTCCACAAATCTTCATTCTGAAAAATAACCCCCTCTTTTCGATTGTCTACCCCATTTGCTGATGGTCCCAAATGGTCCAGGGGGAGTCCAACTGCTGCTCCAGGAACCCAGGGGCGTGCTGTGGACGTCGCCAGGCCAGCTGCTCCTCGCATGTCTGCACCTGTCACGTGGACGTATATTTTGTGTAGTTAATTGTTCCCCTTCGCGCCACGTGTATAACTAGCTAGTTAAGGTGTTACTACATTAACGAACTGGCGACCCAATGAAGTTGTGGTAGGCCTGCGTATAAGCCCAGGCGCAGAGGCTCAGAGCGGTCTCTCTCTTTTTCCCTGTCAGTGACGGCGGCTAGCTCTGGGTCGTCCAGGTTTCAGGTTTGTTTATGTCCTTGGTTAGGGATGTAGGATGGACTTAAGCAAGTTTATGCTCTTGTCCAGTAGGCAGGGTGATGTTTTGTGTTTTGTTTTCCCACTGTATTGGTTGTAAGTTAAGGTAGTTTAAAAGATTATGTTAATTTTGTATGTGGTGTTTTGACTCTCCATAAATGTTCATATGCTGAAGTAACTCCAGATCTAAGTAGTACAATATGGTCTTGTCGTACACTCAATTATCATTCTATTGTGGTTTTACTCAGGCCGTGCACCCTGTCCACTTGGTGATTGGGTAGTTTGCGACAAATGGGGGCCTGTCCGGGATTGAATATGTATACTAGCCTGTATATTTAGCTACATTACACGTTCCTGTGTACTCCCTGTGCATTGCAATTCAGCCTTTAGCAACAAATGTTTCCCTCATATTTGAGTTTGCTTTATGAAACAAGTGTTCTCCCTGGTAGTCCTAATTGTGTGCACTAGTGCATCCGCGTGTAGCTAATTCCTGCTCAGTTACCTCATTCAAGAGCTGTGTTCCGTTCACGAAACTGTTCCTAGAGTGTTGTTGCTTTACAACTCTTGTTTGTTCTACTTTGTTTGGGCATATGGGTCATGTATATTGTATGATCTGTATTATTTGATAGTGTGGTGTATGGTGTTTTGTGGAGTGTTTTGTTGTCTTAGCTCCATACACACCACTATCGTTATATTTACTATACCAGTTGTTTTACTTGGATCTATTAGGAGTTTATTACGTACCCACGTACAGCAGAGATTAGTACTCCCACTTTACTGGTGACATTGTATTCCCCACGTAATTTTTGTAGTGTGTGTGTGTGTGTGTGTATGTGTGTGTGTGTGTGTGTGTGTGTGTGTGTGTGTGTGTGTGTGTGTGTGTGTGTGTGTGTGTGTGTGTGTGTGTGTGTGTGTGTGTGTGTGTGTGTGTGTGCGCGCGCGCAACGTTCCCGTGTGTGGTGGAAGGTTTATTGTCCCACTAGGTGAAGTGGTTTACTGATATTTGAGTGATTACACTATCTAGCTAGCTAGTTTATTTTCGATGTCCTTCCCTTCTCGCCGCCATGATGTTTGTGTTGGAAGATTTTGTTTCTAATCCTACAGTGACTGCCCTTTCTAGGTTAACTAAGGTTCAGTGGGAAGTGCTGGCAGCTTATTATAAGCTTGAGCTTCGTCCTAGGTTGAAGAAAGATGATATAGAGCAGTTAGTACTTGCACACATGGTGAGGGAGGAAATTTTCAGTGAGGAAGAAGTGAAAATGTTGGAACATCCTAGTGATTTGATGGCTTTGAGGAAAATTGAGCTGGAGGAAAAAAGACTTGAGGTTGAGAGGATGAAAGCGGACAATGATAGAATCCGTCTCTCTCATAGTCCCACATCGCCTGAGTGTGAGCCAGATTCCTTCAAAATTGCTGCAGCATTAAAGTTTGTTCCTAAATTTAATGAGGATCCAGAAGATTTTTTCACCCATTTTGAGAAGTCGGCTGCGCTCCATTCTTGGCCCCAGGATAAGTGGGTGTTGCTAATACATAGCTCATTTACTGTTAGAGCTCGGGAAGTGTTTACCACACTGGATGCCACTCAAATTGAGGATTATTATTTTGTAAAAAAAAAAAACTGTATTGCATGCATACAAGAAAGTGCCCGAAGCTTATCGGCAACAGTTCCGCCATTGCTGTAAGACAGAGGGACAGACTTATGTAGAATTTATCCGCCGCAAACAACGACTTTGTAAAAAATGGGTTGAGAGCGAGTTGACTAGTTTGACAGTTGAGGGCTTGCTGGAGTTGTTTGTGCTGGAGGAAGTGAAATCTTGCCTCCCAGCTAGAGTAAGGTCACATGTGGAGGAAAAAGGGTTATGTATGTTATCTGAGGCTGGCATTGCTGCCGATCATTTCTCCCTAACTAATAGTGATCCCTTACACAAGTACAGGTTGACCGCTCCCCAGCATAAGCCAGCAGCACTTCACAGAGTGAACGGACCCTGAATAAGAAGCTGACGGAGTCCCAGGGACCTTCCTTTAAGCTTGATCCCACTGGTGAGTGCGCTGGTGATGAGACTCGTGGAGTTACTAACCAAGACTTGAGGAGGTCTCTCTTCTGTAGGTACTGTAAGAAGCCTGGCCACATCATAAAAGACTGTAGGAAGTTGGCCAGTAAGCACAGCCCCACGCAGGGCAATGCAGTTCTCTATGCCAGTGCACTCACCCAACCAGTGGAGGTGAGTGACCCACAGGTTAGTGATTTACTTGTTTCGGGGCCATGTGAACATTCAGGTGATTCCCTTGAAGTACCCCCATCATTTAAACCATTCTGCTCAAGAGGTGTAGTATCAAAACATGAGTCCAGTAGATTCTCGGCTCCTGTTGTTGTGTTGCGTGACACTGGATCTGATCTATCTTTCATTTTAAAGGAAGATGTTCCCAATTTTGATTGTTATACAGGTGAGACTGTACTAGTGTCTGGTCTGCCAGGAGAGGCTAGATATCCCCTTTGCTCAGTGTATCTTCGGTCTGTGTTTGTCACAGGCCCAGTAACACTAGCTGTAGTAGATCACCTCCCCGTTAGGAACATTTCAGTATTAATCGGCAATGATTTAGCTGGTTCCCAGGTTACTGCTAACCCCATTGTTTCAGACAAACCTGTTGATATCAACAACACTACTGACCTAGAGCTGAAGCACCCTAATCTCTTCCCAACTTGTGCTGTTACTCGTAGTCAGAGCTAGAGGTTGTTGGATGCACATACCCCTGCTGTAGAGCCAGAGGAAAGCACACCCGAGGGAGATGTTTCCCTTGTGGAATTGTTTGATGATACACTCAGTAAGTCTAGTTCTGGTCTCCTTGACTTTGGTAGCACCCCTATCACAAAGGAGAGATTAATTCAGGAACAGTCTAATGATCCCGAATGTAAGTTGTTTCTTGCACAGCTTACTGAAGGTAATGAAAAAGATGAGGTTCCACGTTGTTTTTATCTCAATTTGGGGGTGTTGATGCGTAAATTCAGACCTCCTAAGGCTCCTGCCAATCACACGTGGGAGACAGTCTACCAGATCGTCGTCCCAAAATCTCTACCTATTGAGATATTGAAGATGGCACATGATGGGGTGGGTGGACATCTGGGAGTCCGTAAGACTTACCACAAGATTTTGTCTCATTTTTACTGGCCGAAGTTGATGAAAGATGTTAGTACCTACTGCTGTACCTGTCATGTGTGTCAGATTAGTGGCAAACCAGGAACTGAAGTCAATCCTGCACCCCTTCAGCCCATTCCTGTCATGGAGGAGCCCTTTAGTAAGGTAATTGTTGATTGTGTGGGCCCTCTCCCAAGGAGCAAACGCCGGAATCAGTATTTATTAACCATAATTGATGTTGCCACTCGTTACCCTGAGGCCATACCTCTCCGTAGTATCACTAGTAGGAATGTTGTCAGGGCCCTGATCAAGTTCTTCACACAGGTTGGGTTACCTGCCATCGTGCAGTCCGACCAAGGGTCTAACTTCGCCTCCAGGCTGTTTCAGCAAGTGATGAGGGCCCTGGGAGTCCGTCAGTGTAATTCAACTCCTTACCATCCCCAGAGTCAAGGAGCCCTGGAATGTTTCCATTCTACCATTAAGACTATGATACGTACGAGTACTTATTGTTTGGAAACGGGTCAGGATTGGGATGAGGCTATTGATCTTTTATTGTTTTCAATTAGAGATAGTGTAAATGAGAGTCTAGGTTTCACCCCGTTTCAACTCATTTATGGACACCAGGTCCGTGGTCCTCTCAAAGTCTTGAAAGAATGCTGGTTGAATGATGAGAGTACTGTACCAATTGCTGCATATGTAACTCAGCTCTACTCCAACTTGCAGCGTGCCTTAAAGTTTGCCCATTCTAATCTCAGTCATGCTCAAGTACGAATGAAAGACAATTATGACAAAATTCATAAGGCACAATCCCGCATTTTTCATATTGGTGATCAAGTTTTAGCTCTGCTACCAGTACCAAAGCAGCCTCTTCAGTCTCGGTACTCTGGGCCATATCATGTTTTGAAGCGGGTTGGAGACCCTAATTATATCAATGCTACGCCAGAGAGGCGGAAGAAAAGGCGAAGTGTCCATGTCAATTTGTTGAAAATGTATCACTCTCGTGACCAATCACAAGGAGGGGGAGTGGAACAGGTCACCTTAACAGGAACTAGAGTAGTGGAAAAGTCAGAGGAAAATGACCCTACACCATTCGTAGGCAGTAAGCTGTCAAATCGTGAAATTCTAACAAATCTTATAAGTAAATTAGAGAATCTGCCCCCCACCCAGGCAGGCGATATTGACTGTCTTCTACAGGAGCATCCAGACCTCTTTGGTGACAACCCTCGGCTCTGTACCCTGCTGCCCCATGATGTAGATGTTCAAGGAGCCCCTCCGATCCGACAAGCTCCATACCATCTCAGTGCCGAGAAGAGGGAATTCCTGCAGTCCGAGGTGCAGAGGCTAAAAGAGCAAGGTTTGATCCGTCCAAGTATGAGTCCCCGGGCCTCACCTGTAGTATTAGTCCCCAAAGCTGGAGGAAGTTACCGCCTTTGTGTAGATTATAGGAAGGTCAATGCTGTTACCCTGCCTGACTCCTTTCCATTACCCAGAATGGATGACATTATTGATGAACTAGGAGCGGCCCACTACGTCACTAAGCTTGATCTCCTCCATGGGTATTACCAAGTGCCCTTGACAGAACAAGCCAAGTCAATCTCTGCGTTTGTCACTCCAAGAGGCCTTTGGGAATTTCTAGTTCTTCCCTTTGGCATGCGGAATGCCCCGGCCACATTCCAAAGACTAACGAACAATTTGATTGCAGAGTTGCCTGGCGTCCATGTGTACCTAGATGACTTAGTTGTCTGGAGTGACAACTGGGAGGAACACCTTGAGAGGCTGCGAAAGCTCTTTGATGTCCTGGAGGAGGCAAATCTCACCATGAATCTTGCCAAGAGTGAGTTTGGGCATACCCACGTCGTGTTCCTGGGGCATGTGGTCGGGCAGGGCCAGCTAACCCCTGTTGATGCAAAGGTGGATGCCATTGTACAATACCCACCACCAGCTGACCGAAAGTCTACCATGACGTTACTTGGGATGGTGGGTTACTATCGTAGTTTCTGCAGGAACTTCGCCCAGGTCGCTGCTCCCCTTACGGATCAACTTAGCTCCAAGAAGACGTTCCATTGGACAAATGGATGTCATTGGGCATTTGAGGGTTTGAAGGCCCTGCTGCCTTGTGCTCCTGTGCTCCGAACCCCGGACCCACATCAGCCCTTCATTATTAGAGTCAATGCAAGTGATGCAGGGGTGGGGGCAGTGCTCTTGCAAGAATATTGTGAAGTGTTGCATCCCATATGCTACTTTTCCCAAAAGTTTAAGGTTTATCAAAAGGCTTATGCCACCGTTGAAAAGGAGGCTCTTGGAATTGTCATGGCAATAGAAAAATTTGAAGTATTTCTGTCTAGTAGCACATTCCCCATCACGGCATTCACAGACCACAACCCCTTTGTGTTTATTGAAAAGGTCAAGTTTAAGAATGCTCGAGTGCTGAGATGGGCTCTAGCCTTGCAACCGTATAATATAAAACTGCAGCATATTCGTGGCAAGGACAATACCATTGCAGATGCATTGTCAAGAGTGTGAACAGAGTGTAGGTTTCCTATGATTTACCATGTTATTTACCCGTTCTATGTTTTTAGGTTTAAGGAAGTTTTGTAATATTGAAGTAAACCTACTTTTGTACCTCTAATGTTTGTACATGTTAGAGTAACTTTCTGGCTTGGTGAAAAGTTCTTTTTGGGGAGGGGGAGGTGTCACTTGGACACATATTTTGCGTAGTTAATTGTTCCCCTTCGCGCCACGTGTATAACTAGCTAGTTAAGGTGTTATTAAATTAACGAACTGGCAACCCAATGAAGTTGTGGTAGGCCTGCGTATAAGCCCAGGCGCAGAGGCTCGGAGCGGTCTCTCTCTTTTTCCCTGTCAGTGACGGCGGCTAGCTCTGGGTCGTCCAGGTTTCAGGTTTGTTTATGTCCTTGGTTAGGGATGTAGGATGGACTTTAGCAAGTTTATGCTCTTGTCCAGTAGGCAGGGTGATGTTTTGTGTTTTGTTTTCCCACTGTATTGGTTGTAAGTTAAGGTAGTTTAATAGATTATGTTAATTTTGTATGTGGTGTTTTGACTCTCCTTAAATGTTCATATGCTAAAGTAACTCCAGATCTAAGTAGTACAATATGGTCTTGTCGTACACTCAATTATCATTCTATTGTGGTTTTACTCAGGCCGTGCACGCTGTCCACTTGGTGATTGGGTAGTTTGCGACAACACCATGGCATTTTTAGGTAACATATATAGAGATGTTTTCTGTTTTTACCTTTTTTCTTTGAGTCCCTGAACCATTACATTTTTCTCTTGTTTTTTTTATTTCTTAGTATTAGTTTTGTAGGCGATGGATTCTAGTTCATCACCATGTCTTTGTTTTCATTAAAAAGAGATATTTAGTATTATTTTAATTAATTTCCTAAAATTGGAAGCATATTACCCAGCCCCAGTGGATACAAACCATTATCCAGCCCTAGTAGTCTAGGGTTAAGGAAAGATACATTATTGCCTGGAGCTTCACACATTTCAGGGGCCATGAAACTCATTAGACCATAGACAAGAGCAACAAACAGAGTGGTGGTGTGAATCAACATTTTCTTCTTGGCAGTCAGCTGGAATGTGTTGAATCATTAATATGTGGTGGCAGTGTAATGCTTTAGACATCCAGTGAGCATAGTGTACAGGGCCAGGCTGTCCAAAATGAAACCCTCGGAGAGGAGTCCCACCCAAGAAGATCACACAGAGCTTCATTAGTTGGAGTTAGTCGTCCCTCGGCTAAGTCTATGTGAGAGATTCCATATAGTAGTCAAAAACGTTTTGCAGCCATACAGAATTTTCCTTCAACACTGTACTAATATGATCCCTTGTGTTTCCCGTCTAGAAATCGAACTGGTTGATTTGACGCCACCTTTTCTTAAACTGCTGGAACAAGAGAACATCTGGATTACTTGGTGACCCATGAACTGTTTTGAAGACCTTCTCGAGAACAACTTCCATGACATGGTGTCTGCAATGAAGGTATACAAATTTCTTCCTAACCACGCTTCGATCAATTTACAAGTAAGTACCATGAACTCAACCCACTTCAGCAGCAGTTGTATGGAAGCACATAGAAACAGCCTGTTTGATTATGTTCCACTACTTTAGGGTATCCATTACGGCAATAGCCTGTGTCATTCCTGTACCAGATGACAGGTGTGGATTGCCCAACAGTTTGGCTTTTTCTCCTGAAGAAGATACATTCTTCCTCAAGATCAGTACTGATAGTTGTTCAACTGATTCGCTTTCTGTCAGAGACAGAAGGAGCTTACCATCTCAGTGGACTACAATTCCTGTTTGAATTCAAGAGACTTCGACGATTAGCTTCATAAAAGGTGCATGAGAGCAACCGCCTAATATATTACAGAAGAAGGCAAAACGAAATTTAGCGGTGTAGGATTTCAAATTAACAGAAATCTTGCAGAAAACATTGTTCAATTCAGCAGAGAGAGAGAGACAGAGACAGAGACAGAGACAGAGAGAGAAAAAGAGAGAGAAACTGAACTGAACTGAAATATTAAAAATAGCATGGTGCTGCAACTGCTAGGTCATATAGGACCAAAAATACGTTAATACATACTGTATATATACATATGCATACAAATGCATACATATACCACAGCGTTATTGCAGGACACGGTCATGAACATAAGAACAAGAAAATCTGACAAAAATTTCACTAGACTATAAGAGTTGGAGGAGGCCCACCTCCCTCAAGAAATTAAAAACTTCAGATGAAAAGAAGAAGGCTCCCCCAAGCACAGAGGACAGACAGTAAGCACCATCCACCCCCCTATGGCTATGGAGGAACCTCCGACCCAGGTCCTCCAGTCTTGGACACTCGACCAGCAAGTGCCAGGTAGTAAAGGGGACCAGGCAGTCACCACAGTATGGCTGGTTCCCACCACACACTATGAACCCACGAGTTAACTGGGAGTGCCCCATGCATAGTCTGGTCACAGCAGTTTCCAACCATCTAGGCATGGAGGGGAGCAACCAATTGCTAACCACCCTTTCAGTAACCTCCATTAGTTTATTCTCACGAACAGCATCCCACCTTGCCTGCCAAGAAGCCTGAACTGCAAACTTGACAGAAGGAGTCAAATCCGGGGCAGGAAGCAGGTAATTAGCAGGAGGTCGACGAGAAGAAGCAGCTTTGGCCAGCGCATCGGCCCTCTCGTTAGCAGCTACACCAACATGAGCAAGGATCCAACAAAACCCAACAAGTTTACCCCGCCGCTCTATCAGGTAAAGCCACTCGAGGATGGGAAGGGCCAATGTTTGAGTAGGGTTAAAACCCTCAAGGGCCAAAAGGGAGCTTTGAGAATCACTAAAAACTGTAAACAAGATGTCTTGATGAGTTAAAATCAATTTTTGAGCTGAAATGATAGCAGACAACTCTGGAGTAAAAACAGATACGTCAACAGGAAGACTCCAACCTTGTACAAAGCTTGGAAATACCAACCCAGACCCAACGCCAGCATCTGACTTCGAACCATCCACATGACCAGGAACAGTGCCACTGTGGAGAGACATATGTTCCAAAAACAACTGACACAGGGCTTGAGAAGGGACAGGGAACTTGGAACCCATAAAAATCCTGCAGAAACACACCTCTAGGAGCAACCAAAGAGTAATCCTCAGAACCTGGAGAGGCAAACAGGCCATATGGAAAGACTAAAATCCCCCATAATCTGCCTAACCCTGTACCCAAAAGGGCATGGAGCACGAGGATGCAAATCATAATAATTAAAAAATAGGTGCTAAGATACACACTGTTGTGAGCGAATCTGGCATGCGTCTCATGCAGTTCCAGCAACGAATGATGAAGGGATTGTGTTGGAAATCCAGGGGAGGCACTCCAGTCTCCACCAACAAGCTAGGGATTGGGGAGGACCCAAAAGCTCCTGTTGCAAGTCGTCAACCGGCATAATGTACAGGATCAAGAACCTTCACCCGTGGATTGCGCAATTATCTTTTTCTCCCACCCCGTGGTGCACCATAAATGAAGAAAAGTTTTTTTTTTAAGTTTTTGTTTATTTTAAACTTGAAGATAAACATCCAGGGCATCAACTGGTGAAAAAAAATAATCTCCCTCTCTCCGTCTTTGCTTAGGGCCACGCATAAGTTTACGTGGGGAAGTAGTGAAAAAATGAAAAAACGAAAACAATTTTTTTTGTTAATAATGAAGTTGAAAATAAACATCCAGGGCATCATCTGGTGAAAAGAAAAAAAATCTCTCTCTTTGCATTGTGTCATATGTAAGTCTGCATAGGGGTGGAGCAGTTAGCAGTGATGCACAGCCAGCACAGCCAGAGCTGTGGCTCGCAGTGTGATGGTATCCAGCCTGAGCTGTGGCTCGCAATCCACGGGTTAAGTCGAGGCACAGCAGCAGAGGAGTAAACCTCACAACCATAGGCAAGTTTAGATCCCATTAACACCTTATATAGGTGTAGGAGAGTCTTACAATCAGCACCCCATTGGGTATGGGACAAAACCTTTAACAAATTCATACTCTCCATACAAGACACCTTCAGATGTTCCGAGTGTGCAACCCAGGTCAGCTGGCAGTCAGACTTTAGCCCAAGAAACTTGGTTTCCTTCACACACTGGAGCCGGCACTCACTGAGAAATAAGTCAGGGTCTGGGTGAACTCCCTGAATCCTACAAAAGTGCCTAGCCACAGTTTTACACAAAGAAGAACGAAAACCTCTTCGGTCTGCCCAGTTGGCGACCCTGTCCAATGCCATCTGCATTTGTTAGGACTCCATATTATAATTACAAATCATAATAGATAAATAGATAAATAGATAGATAGAGAGACAGATAGAAGCAGGAAGTCAGATGATGAGACAGGTATTGTGTCTGCGAGAATCGAGCAATGCTAAACATGCTTACACACTCTTAACTCAAGGAATGCTTTATAGGCACACGACAGTGCCTTGTGACCATACACACACATACACACATACTCACACACAGGCTTCTAGAACTTTCCAACCACAGTGTAACACACGTGACACGACCCCTGCTTCACCAGAATTTAGGAAGCAGAGGGCAGGAGACAGGCCATAGAACCGGCAGGTAGTAGGGAGAAGGGCTTAGCAACATGGGAGAGAGAGACAGAGTGAGAGAGAGAGAGAGCGAGACAGGGAGGTAGCTCGCGGGACTATTTAACTTCACTCGTGTGTGAGAGACTTTGTTAATATTTCCAAGACAAATAAAAATAGTCCCATACTCATCTTTACCTCTCCTGTCATTGCGTGACAAAAGGGAACCAAGATTATCTACTTACAAAGCATCTCACGTATAACAACCACTCGTCCACAAGTTCAATATATATATAACTAATCTACAAAACTCCACTACAAGAATATACGAAGTCTTTTATGAGACATTCACCTCTCAACCATCGACATGAGGGAGCCAGCAAACCAGATTGCTAAGTCATCCACATGAAGGGAGGATGAAACCCTCTCAGGCAATGAGTCTATTATGCCATTAATGGCAACTGCAAATAATAAGATGCTTAATACATTTCCTTGTGGAACACCCTCCTCCTAAACCTGAGGTGCAGAGAGTGAGAAGCCCACTCAGACCTGAAACCTTTAGTTTGCCAAGAAGTCTTGGAGCAACACCAGCAGATGGCCACCCAACACAGAGCTGTGAAGGTGCTCATGTTGCCATGCCGCCACGTCGTATCATATGCCTTCTCCAAGTCAGAGAAGACAGCAACAAGATGTTGCTTCGAGGCAAAAGCCTCACAGATCAATGATTCAAGTCTGAGGAGGTTGTCGGATGTACATCTCATCTTGCAGAACCCAATCTGTGAAGGATAGAAGAACCCATTCTTCTCTAAAAATCAAGCCAGCCTCACACTAACCATCTTTTCAAACAGTTTACACATACAAGACGTCAAACAAATAGTACAGCAATTAGAAACACGAGAATGGTCCTTACCAGGCTTAGGAAATGGGAGGACTGTGCCCAGTTTCCAAGTAGTGGGCAGAATACCTTCATCCCAAATCCTATTGTAAAGGTCTAACAAAAACAGGAGAGAGTCATCAGGTAAGTGGCAATTAATGGCATGAGGTATGTCATATGGACCAGAAGCAGAATCATGACACTGTCAGAGAGCAGCTCATAATTCACGGAGTGTGCTGTAGGTTTCTCCACCCCTAGTATGAAAGGAAAGACTAAGTCTCTCATGTTGCTGCTGGTAACAACTAAACGTCTGAGAAGGGTCCTTACAGGAGACATCGTAAGTGTGTTGCGCCATAGTAGATGCCACATCCAAAGTGTTAGAAACAGAAGTACAGCAGTCAGTACCAGGGAAGTAGGAGGTGAATGCTTACCCATTATTTTCCTCACCTTCTTCCATACTAATGATAAAGGAGTAGACAAGGAATCAGTCAAGACATATGACTTCCAAAAGTTGTGGTGGGAGTTCTTCAGAACCCACCGATAGCGAGCTTGAGCTTTCTTCTACTCAATTTTAAGAAAAGTAATATTACTGTTCTTTCTATATCTTCTGCCAGCTGCTTTACAGACACTTCAAGCCAGGGCACACTCCTCACTCCACCAAGGCACACGTCTCCTCTAGAACCTGCCAGATGTACCTGAGACAGAAGAATTCCCAGCCTGGAAAACAGTAGATTTATAGTACTGTTCTGCATCATCCGCATTCTCAAACTCACAAACACCGAATTTAAGCCTACAGTGTTCCTCAGACTCTGCCCAGTCAGCCTTATCTAAACACCATCGAGGAATGCGTTCCACAGGCACTGAAATGCACATTCAAGTCACGCTGAGTCACACACACGAAAAATCCAACGAGCAATCTGGAGAGGCCAATGTACAGTAAGTTCAATAACTGAATGAGACCCAGTCTATACATGAAAATGCATTGGGTCACCTGTGGTCAGAAGAACCATTCCAAATCCTCAATCAAAGATGCCAGAAGATCACCTCAGGGGTTAGAAATTGTATCACCCCACAAAACATGACACCTATTAAGGTCACCGAGAACAAACGGTTGAGGAAGTTGATTGATAAGGCAGTCAAGGTCGACACATGAGACAGGCGCAGATGGAGGTAAATAGATGCAACAAAATGTATATCTTCTCTCCAACTGTAACTGAACAGCCACAATCTGAAGAGGAAGTGAATGGAACATCGGTCCGGCATAGAAGAGCACAACCACCTCGATTAGCACAGCCCATTAAAGGAGGGGAGTGGAAAACTCTATAGCCTCTAGGAGTAGAAAGAGGCTTATCTCCAACAATAGTCTCTTGAAGGCAAGCACAGAAAGGATGAAACTCAGATAGAAGCAACTGAAGTTTCTCCCAGATAGCTCTAACACCATGACAATTCCACTGTAAAGCAACATTTATGGGACCAGGCATGGTTGGTTACCGGGAAGCTTTAGGAAGGGGAACACTG
The DNA here is from genome assembly GCF_032717465.1 of Coenobita brevimanus. Taxonomy (NCBI): domain Eukaryota; kingdom Metazoa; phylum Arthropoda; class Malacostraca; order Decapoda; family Coenobitidae; genus Coenobita; species Coenobita brevimanus. The sequence goes on along the minus strand of NC_137008.1, from coordinate 4,627,954 downwards.
AATCCACCCAGAGGAGGAACGGATGATGGAGGCCATACAAGGTGTTTAGAAAGACAGATATGTTTATCATTGGTTACTGGGTTGGCTGTAGGAGCCGGAGAAACAAGATTTGGTGCTGTAGCATTATCAGAGCTAGAGGCAGAGGATGCACCAACCTTCACACCGGCACGTCCACAGGAGAAGAAGCCCCAGAAGTTGCAGTGTCAGGCTGCCTCTGACTGGCATCCATCGCAGAGAGTTTGCTTGGGGGATCGTCCGCCAAAACTGACTCTGATGACCCCCTACTACGTTTTAATGCACCAGAAAAACCATATTGGGTAGCAGATGTAGGCTTAGAAATCTGAGGAATACGCAATCTATATAGATGGCTAGACGTAGCAACTGCAAGTCACGGCTTTACATGATGGGCAGAATTGGAGACAGTTACTGAAGAAGACTCTGGAGTCGAGGGTTGGCAAGACTCTCGAGAGTCATCATAAACAGGGACCAGAGAAGACTGCATTTGGGGGATGGCAAGACTCGTGAGATGCACCACAAACAGAGACTGGAGAAGACACTGTATCTGAGGGTTTGGAAGACTCTTGAGATTCACCACAAGCAGGTTGAACCGGAACTACGGCTGAATAGGATGTCACAAGGACTGAACCATTGTCAGTCACAGAAGCATGTGCTGTTGAATGCGACTTGGAAGTTGTATCCCTAGAGGATATGCTTGGACTTGATCTGGAGAGTGCAGCAGCAATTGTTACATCTTGGTGAACAAATATAAATCATACACAATCCTTAGCCTCAGGAAAACTCAGCCTCTCCTTGGCACGTACGGACAAAATGTCCTTCTCAAATCTCTACGAATCACATGACTTAGATGATGCTGCATGGCTACCACCACAGTTAACACAAGATTCAGGACCAATGCAGTCCTTCCCTTCATGAATGTCCATCCCACATGAAACACACACTGGAGGCTGGCCAAGAGCTAGTCACTGGTAGGATCGACCAATGTGACCATAACATTGGCAGTGAAAACATCTCCTTGGCATAGGGACACACTCTTTAACTTGAAAACGATACCAACCAGCAGACAAAATCTCAGGAACATGGAGAAGGTCAAATGTAATGATCAGTGTTGGTGTGGGAACTAGGTCATCACCCATCTTCTTAGTTCTCTCCACTTTTACAACATGTTGATCAGCAACCTCTCCTGTTAATCGTGCCTCATCATACCATATCAACTCTCTGGCATACACGACACCTCTAGAGGAATTTAGTGAAAGGTGAGGAGAACATGATACAGACCGTTCCCTCCAAAAGGTCAGGGATAACATACGTGCACTCGTATCTGCATCAGGGATTTCAACCAGCAAAATACCATCAGCCTGAGGAACAACCTTAGAGGACTTACCAAAAACTCTTACCAATGTTCTATGTATATCAAATACATCACATTTCCTCATATCCACACCTTCCTTGGAGCGCATGACCAAAAACTTGACGACTCTTATTGTGTGCCTGGGTCAAGCAGAGACTGGACAACTCTCGTGGGACAGGGATGGGACCCCTAAGATGGAGGTCGACGTCCACTGGCTGCCTCATAAGGCTCTAGGGTCACCACAAGAGATGGAGAGTTCACAGAATCCTGAGACATGCCTGTGCGTCATGGCATCAGGACGCTGGGCAATTCATTATTAATTTCTTCCATAACAAGGAAAAGCCTTCATTCTCCCACTCCTCCACCCACCATGGAGTCCAACAAGGGGAGGTCATATGCCAGAAACACCACCACTGGCGACCCTAGAGGTAGCAGGAGAGTGTACCTGGGTAACCACCTGGGGACCAGGGCAAGGGTGACCCCAGGATGATAGGAGCCACCAGGCCCGCAAGTGCCCACTTGACCGTAGCCAATGCACGAGCAGCCTATTGACCTTGTCGGGCCCAGCCAGGCCGCCCGTCTACCAGAATAAGGGACCAATGAGCTGTATTGCTAGCTGCAGGGTGCATCGTGCAGCATCACTCAACCCCCAGGACTCCCGTTTCCCAGCATGACAGGACACCACGCACGGCAGACACGTGGGGAGGCAACAGTCCAGCCCTAGATGGCAAATGGGCAGAGACTAGCATCACCAGCAGGCCTCCTCCACCAGTGATGTAGGGGATGCTTGGTCCACGAGACCGACGAATGCCGAACCCAAAAAGGTAGACATGGCTCAAGAGTAGGTGGCACTGCCAGCCACACTTCAAACCCCGCCACCACGTCAAGGTGACCCCCCCTCATCGGGGGAGAGAGAGACCCCTGAAACAAATTCACGATAATTTTCCTTGGCATTTTTGTCTACTTACATCTGTCCTTTTCCCTCTGTGTTTATTCTCTTTTGGTGCTGTGGAAGGTGGAAGCTGGTTATATGTTTGGTGTGGAAAATCGTCATACACACAAAGGATACTTTGGCACTATATAATGGTGTTTAGCATTATAATTCTCTAAAACAACGAGAGTGTGGTTTCATCCCTCTTTGTTGTTTGTTTGTTAATCAGGATTACTCAAAAAATAACAGAGATTTGGGCCAAATTTGGTGGGTAAATAGCCCATATCCCAAAGAACAATCGATTGATTTGGGGGACCAATGTTTATTAGTTTGTCTGTTAGCAAGATTGATCAAAAGCTAAAAGAGAGATTCGGATCAAATTTGGTCGGTAGATAGCCCATGTCTCAGGGACCAACCGATTAACTTTTGGGACCGATTTGGATCGTATTACAGATTCTGGATCCGGAAAACACTTTTTGTGAAACCCTAATCAGTCATGAGAAAACCTAATCCATTATGAAGTGTGGTTTGGAAATTACATTGCCCTTGTCGAAGAGATGCGCTCCACTCAATGCCCCTCTAGTTATCCATTATTTTGCTTTAGCACACAGATATCTTACAGTCAGAATAAACCTCAGAGCAAGAATTCTCTCTCTCTCTCTCTCTCTCTCTCTCTCTCTTCTGAACTGTTCTGTTTCTTCCCGAATCCCTTATATAACCATCCTTAGCATCCTTTTGTTTATTTTCCTTGCAACTCAGGCACCATTTATTTTTTAGACAATTCCTCATCCTCAGGACCAAACTTTGCCCAGTTTCCAAATATTTAATCTACATTTCTTCAAATCTACCTCCTTTCTCGTCCAAATCTTAGAGTATCTTCATCCGCTTACCTATAATCTCATCGTGCCTCCCGTAACTGTGTATTACCTTTCACCTTCCCTTCCCATTCCGCTTTATTTTTCCCTGCCTATTCTTCCCCAGTTTCTTATGTCTACATTTTCCCAGTCATTTTTTTTATTCTTTCTCTCCCCATGTTCATGCGTCTTACCGGTCTTTATTTTCTATCATCCATTTAACACTTTCTTTTTCACTTCATGTCTATCTCCCATTCCCTTCCTTCCCTTCTTCCCTTTGAGAACCTCACCAGGTCATGCAGCCTGATATAATCATGAAAGTTTTCTGGGCCGTCCTGAAGAACTTCAAACAAGAACTGTGATCAACGCCAGATTACTGGCGCATTACCAACACGCAGCCTCTGGTGAACACTTTTGGCCGGCACAGCAGACAGACTCCCCCCCCAAAAAAAAGGAAAATAAAAAAAAATAAAAATAAAAAACACCAAAAATAATGATCAGTAAATGGATATCATATCCAGTACACACACACACACACACACACACACACACACACACACACACACACACACACACACACGCACACACACGCACACACACACACACACAAAACAGAACCGGCTCACAAGCTAAATTTCAAAAGATACAGCACTGAAGAAATTTTAGGGATGGAAGGAAGAAACGAGAGAGAGAGAGAGAGAGAGAGAGAGAGAGAGAGAGAGAGGTTAGGCTGATGGTGAACAGGTGAAGGGGAACTGAGGGGAAAGCAGGAAATGGAGGAGGAAAGAAACGGAAACAGAGGAAATGGGAAAGTCAAAGGCATAGTGATAAGTGAGAGAGAGAGAGAGAGAGAGAGAGAGAGAGAGAGAGAGAGAGAGAGAGAGAGAGAGAGGTAAACAAAAAAATAAATAAATAAATAATCAAAACATTTGAGTGGTGTCTGTAATAATCAAAGAGAGTGGAAGGCAATGAAAGGAAGAAATGCGAAGAACATGAAAGAGCAAAACATCTACAAGGGAATGAAATAGAGGACTGAGGAGAAGACTAAAGGGATGGATAGGAAGGAAGAATGGAATAACATGAGAAGGCAGACTGGGGAAACGAAGAGTACTGACAACCATTTAAGGTGTTTATTTCATAGTACGAGGGGAGAGTGTGGGCTCTTTGCTGCCCATGCACTACCAAAGTAAGACATTTTTTTTTTCTCCATTATTTACTTTAATTCTGTTTGATTTTCTACACGATCTTTTCCATTAGCGTTTATTGTCTTCTACACATATTATTATTCAATCATGTTTTATTTCTATTCAGAGCCGAATTTTCATTTATGTTTATATTCTCATTTTCTTCCTCACACCAGTCATATTTATAATTATCTTGGTTATTCTCCATTCGTTTCTCTCTCATCACCCACTCTTTCACTCCTCAACATCTAAAACTCATTTTTCCCATCCCTCTCCCACATCTCGCTCTCCCTACTTATTACTCTTATTCCATTTCTTCCCACACTAACTTTACTCACCACTCTCTTTCCCTTTTCCACTCGTACATTCCCACTCTTCTCACGCACTGCCTCCTTTCTCCATCATCTACTCTTCTCCCTCCGTCTAGCTCCTTATCCTCTACACAGCTTTCTTTCTCTCTCTCGGGCAATACTAGTTGCTCTCTCTCTCTCTCTCTCTCTCTCTCTCTCTCCACCACAGTTCCCCTCGTAGTCACCCACTTCCCTTCATCTACCCGCCTACCTCATTTCTCTCACACTCTCATACCTTTCCCCAAATGTTCATCGGCCCAACCTTCTTACCTCCCTTCTTCCTTCTATTCTCCCATACAAGCCTTTGTCTTCCTGTCACTTACCTCAGTCACCTCTGCTCCTCTTCCTTGATTATGATTTCCCTACAATTTTGAAGGTCCCTCACCAGCAAGTATATAGAGGCTCCCCACGTCAATTTCCCAACAAAATATACAGGAATATTATGGTATGTAATCCGTTTTCTTAATCAGGGCTCCCTCACGCCCAGTTTAGTCGTCTGCTGACCGTCAGACCCTCTTCCTCTTGCACAGATCTCTTATCCTTCCTAAACTTGAATTTGGGTATCAGATCTACTCCTCTACAACAAATGCCCATCTCTGGTTGTTAAATTCTGTACATCATGCTGGTGTACGTCTGGCAACTGGGGCATTTAGGTTTGTTAGTGGATGCTGGTGTCCTCACTTTGGGTTTACGTGTTGATATCGTCTTCACCACATTCTGGACCCAGTTTCTTGTACCACCGTCTCCCAGGATTCCCGATCGTCTGTTTATGACATCCGTCCTAGTTTCCCGAAGCCCTTCAGTTATAGGGTCCAGTCTGTTATGTTACACCTCTGTTCCAGAACTGGTGGTCTGTCCACATCGGATCCCGAGGGTGGGTTTTTGGCTACTCCCTCGTGTGACGTTTTGTAGGTCCATTGTTGGTAAAAAGGGCTCACTTCCCTCTCAGGTGTCCCTCTTTCTCTTTTTAGAACATGCCTTAACTCATGAGGGCTCTGTCACTGTCTATACTGACAGATCTAAGACTAATACTGGAGTGCGCTTTGGTGTTGTCTTCCCTTCCTATAGTAGGGGAGGGTAGCCTCCTTGGTATTGCTTTGCTATATAAGGTGGAACTGGCTGCAATTTTATACGCTCCCCTAATAATTTCTACTCTCCCCCAGTCTGCTTTTGTGAATGACTCCCATAGTGCTCTCTCTGCACTGGAGTCCTTTAATGCATCCCATCCACTGGTTTCATCGATTTTAGAGTGGCTTTCTCTTCTTGGCCATCGTGTGGATTTCTGTTGGGTTCCTGCGCATGTTGGAGAAATGGGGAATGAGAGGGCAGATACTTTAGCTAAAGCTTGTCTTCTCGACAGCCCCCTTCTGACTACCCGCTTCCCGGTTCCGATATAACAGCTTACTTGTGATACGAGGTTCATAAGTGTTGGCATAGACACTGGGATGGTGTTGATCACAATAAGGTAAAAGAAATCTTTCAGAGAGTGGTTGTGCATAGGCTTCTCCTCTCCATGCCTAGGTGACTGGAGGTGGCTCTTGCCAGGCTTCGCATTGGGCACTCTCAGAATACGCATGGGTTCCTGATGAGTTATGGGACTCAACTGTACTGTGATGATTGCCTTGTTCCCCGTACTGTTCTGTTTGTCACTTGCTGGGTGAGTGTCCAAATCTGGGGAGCCTTCATCAGAGATTCCTCCATAGGCATCAGAGGGCAGATGGTGCCTACGGTCTGTCCTCGATGCTTGGTGGAACCTTCAGCGGTTTTACTAAAGTTTTTAGTTTTCTCCAGGACGTGGACCTTCTTCCACTTCTGTACGTAACTGATATTTTATAAACTATATCTCTTATTATTGGCAGTGTTTTTATTTCTACTAATAGGTATTAACACTATTGTAATTATGCAAATTTTATTTGTGGCATCCTTTATGTTATGCAGAAGCATATGACCCTGGCAGTTGCACCACCAGTTTATAACTACAGAATGTTCAATCAATCAGTCACCCTTCTGCGACATGATTCCACCAATATCTTGGTTACTCATGTCACAGTCATGGATGAATGACTGACTCTGATCTGGGTACGGCAACGCATGCTTGAGCTCATCAAAGGCCTTCTGAGTCACTGCAGTCCACATAAACTTCTGCCTCTTCCCCATCAACTTGTGCAGAGGTGCAAATATCATTGCAAAGTCCTTGACAAAATGCCGATTCTGGATACATAAACCAAGGAAACTCTGTTGTTCCTTCACGCAGTTTGAAACTGCCCAGTTTTTCACAGCTGCCACCTTCTTCAGATCAGTGAGGATGTCACCCTCGCCTACAGTGTGTCCTAGGTACTTCACTTCCTTCTGGAACAAGTAGTACCTCTTGGGATTTAGCTTAACCCTTGTGTGGTGTTCATGTTTTTGTTACGCAGCCAATGTTTGTGGGTCTGGTGGACCCACCGCATTATTGGGATTATAAATCAATACAACCATAACAATTTCTGTAAAAATAGCAGATGTTTACTTTACCCCAAATGCAGACAATAAAGACAGCATATATGGTTAATAATGATATGCTTCGGAGCTCGTGTCCCAGCTTGTGTGAGGTAAAAAAGTTATTGCATGTGATGTTGTGTCCACTGAGTCATTGTGTCATGTCCAGGACAACTTTCATCCCTTGGTTCTTCTCAGGGGCTCCTCCTTCTGGCCTCCTTGTATACACCTGCAAGTTCCATGCATATGATGATGCAGCATCACAGGCAGCCCAGATCTTTATTCTGTATATTGCGGGTTTTGATGGTATGTACTGCCTGGAGGGGCAGCGGCCCCTAAATGACACCAGCTGCTCATCAACAGTAACATTAGGGCCAGGGTAGTAAAACAGGGGGAGGCAGTGCACTCACTTGTCCCACAATGTCTTGATGGCAGCTAGTCTGTCTCTCTGCCATCGAGCTAGTCTGTCATCTCGCGGTTATCAAAGCGGATAATCCTGGAAATGTGAAAATTTTCCAGAGACATTTTGGCATGGAAAAATTCTCTGCCAGTTTCTGCATCCCACAGGGATTCTGTGGATTCCCCTTTAGATCTGAAAACTTCAGCCAGAATAGGAAGCCCAAAGTATGCTCATAAATGGGTTTGGTCCATCTCCTTCCACCCCTCTCCAAAAACGCGCCTTCCCTCTATTTTAGTGCAATCCAGAATGATTTTCGGATGTCATTCGGGATGAAAAGTTCAAAAGAGGACTCGATATCCTGCACGTGAGTAACTGCCATCCGTGTTGGCCCTGGATGCATCTTTATCACATAGGCAGCCCTGTAGGGTGGCTCCTTCTTTGGGCAAGGATACCATTCAGTTTCACCATTTTTTGACATCCATATATCTCCACTTGCTGGCTGCTGGTGGGCTGTCTGCTGACTGGCTGGTCCTCTGGCTGGTCCTGCAGTGGGCTGCTGATGAGCTGGTCCTCTGGCTGGCTGCTGACGAGCTGGTCCTCTGGCTGACTGCTGACGAGCTGGTCCTGTGGCTGGCTGTTGATGAGCTGGTCCTATGGCTGGCTGCTGACAAGCTGGTCCTGTGGCTGGCTGCTGACAAGCTGGTCCTGTGGCTGGCTGCTGACGGGCTGGTCCTGTGGCTGACTGCTGCGAGGGGCCTGAAGCTGGCTGCTGACGGGCTCATTTTGGAGCTGGCTCATGGTCAATTTCATCCTCTTCTTCAAACTCACTGTCAGACTCTGGATTGACAGAATGCGATCTTCAAATTCTGAAAATATCCTCCTATTCTTTATCTTCCCAAGCTTCTATCTCTTCAAAAATCATCTCTAAGGCCCTCTGCACAGAGACCCTTTTCGCCATTTTGATCGACTGCAATGTAGAGCCACACAAGCAAAGCTATTTTTTTGTTGTGTTCCACCCCCAGTATGCAGGTGCGAGAGAGTGTACGAAAATATAGAATGGTTCCAGCAAGACAGAGGGTAAAATGTGCGGGAATGTGGGAGCAGGCAGGTTTTGGTGCTTCAAATGTAACAATGTTGTAACCGTGTGCGTGAATAGTAGGAGCAGAGAAAAAGCTCACACACACACACACACACACACACACACACACATACATTAACAGCTGGCCATGTAGGAGAACAGAGTGAAGGGACACAGCATCTCTACACTTTTATTACCCTCGGGTCCAGTGGACCCGAACACCACATGTGTAATATAAACGTGTAGGAGGGGTGTACAGTGTGAAGTCATTGAAAATGTGTTCTTTTGTATGTTCTTCACAGAAAATGAGCCAAGGTCAAGGAGTCTGAAGTTGAAATAATAATAAATTGCATCATTTTTCTTTTGGTAAACATTGGAAGCGGGTCTCACAGACCCGAACACCACACAAGGGTTAAGGTGTGCCGCTCGGATCCTGTTGAACAACTTTGACAGCCTCTACAGTTCCTGGTCAAAAGTCTGTCTAAACACAATAACATTATCAAGATAGATGAGAGCTGTCTGCCAGCACAGGCCTTGCAGTACTCAATCAATGAGACACTCAAAAGTAGCAGGGGTGTTACATAACATGCTCGGATGTTTCGGCCATGGACGTTTGGGCCACGGAAGTTTGAGCCATGGGCCACCACCCTATGATGTTTTGGCTATGGAAGGTAGGGCATAGGTTAGGTTAGGGTTAAGGTTAGGTAAGGTCACATAAGGAAAACAACACTTCACGCATAAACATGTCCTAGGTTGGTAGTCCATGGCCCAAACGTTTGTGGCTGAAACGTCCTACATTCGTTACATAGGCCAAATGGCTTCACTTTTAACTGCCATAAACCCGGTCCATTTGAAAAGCCTGTTTTCTCCTTATCCTTTTCTGGAACTTTGACCTGGTGATACCCTGCTTTTATGTCTAGGTTGGAGAACCAATTGGCACCTTACAGAGCATCCAGTGTATCATCATTTCTTGGCAAGGGGTACACGTCCTTCACTGTCACTTCATTCAGGGATCAATAATCCACACAGCACCTCATTGAGCCATCCTTCTTCCTAACCAGAAAAACTGCTGATGCCCAAGTACTCCTGGACTTTTGTATCACTCCTTGATTTTGGAGATTCTCCATCACCTTCTCCATTTCTTGCCACTGAGCTGGCATCATCCTGCGAGCTGGCTGTTTAATTGGGCGTTGGTCCCCAGTGTTGACACAGTGTTCTACCAAATCTGTGCATCCCAAGTCTAGGTCTTCGGTGGAAAAGACATTAGCAGACTTTACCAGCAGTTGCCTTAACTGCAGCACTTTTGAGTCCTCCAGGCACTGGCAACCCCTTGAAAACAGGTGTTGTACGTGGTCTGCCAGATTCCCATCTTCTTTGGCTACTCTCCTTTTACAGGGCTTCCACTGATGCCACTCAAGGTCCACCGCTTGGTACAGTCCCACAGTTTCTTCCTTGTTGATCTTCTGTGGCTCATGGGAGAAACTAGCCACCACAACCGGCACTTCACCTGCACCAGTTTCAATCACAGTTATCCGCACCATCACTCTGGCCTTGTCTTGCATTATACATCAGATTCAATACTCCATAGACAGTTGTCAGTAGAGCAACTCACCTTGCACTGGAGCAATAGTTTTGATTTCAGAAGCATCATTGTAATGCAGAGCGCCCTCACCTTGCCTCCATAACTGGTACATCTCTGACCTGACGGGAAACGACATTCCTTGAACCTTCAGCTTCATGGAGTAGAAGTCCAGCTCGCATCCTATAGACATCAGATAGTTCAGACCAAGAAGGCAACGCTCTTCCACCTTGGCTAACTAGACTGGAAGCATGGCCTCTTACTCTGCCACTTCAGTCCAGGCATCCAACAGTCCCCTCAATTCTGCACAGTGCCCAGTTATACCACAAGCAGATACCGATGATGTAACACATCAGCCCTCACAAAATCTGCACTGAGGCTGAATCAGTCACCAGGGAACACTTCTTGCTGTCTATTTTTCTGTCTACTCACACACTATCGATCGCAGTTGTCTTTCATTTTCTCAGTGGTGGGGCTACTTGGGAAAAGCCGGCTGGTGGTTGTCCCTTCACACCAGCCTCCACTGGTTTTCTGCTTCTTGCTGGTATTTTGCAGCGTTCCTCTTTTCCTCCTTTCTCTTCTTTTGTCACTCAGAACTGAAGTGTCCCACCTCACTACGTATCCAACACCCTTTTGTTACAATAGTACATTTCACTGCACTGCACAGTTCTTGCTCCTTCTTCCTTTTGTAACAATCCTTCTTTCTGTGTCCCAGTTTCTTGCAGAACCAGCAACCTCTGGTCTTCTTGTGTTCCCTCTTCCACTTGTGGCAGTCCTCTTTCCTATATCCTGGCTTTTCACAGTAGCAGCAACCTCCTTAAAATTTTTCCACTCCATGTACCTGTCCATTTCTTGCCTTGAATCCTGCACTACAACCTGCCTGAAAAGTGGACATACTGGACCTAACGTAGGACTCAAATTTCAGATCCCTGGCTAGTGCTTCCTGCATGCCTCTGGGTTGTGCCTGCTTCACTTGCACTTTTAACTCTGCATTATCAAGAGAATCGATGAGCTGGGCCCTCAGAAGAATAGCCAGTAAGTTAGTTGCTGCTCCAGGGTATGCCTTTTGTGCCATACTCTCCAGGTTGTGAGGAAACTGTTGAAGGCATTCGTCTCGAACCCATACATGGGTCTGGAATCTTGCCCTGTAAACCTCAGTCTGGTACATGGTCCAGTATTTGTGCTCAAGCTCTTCTACTAGGGACTGATAACTGTTCCTTTCCTAAACTTACATCTCCCTAAGAATCTCCAATGTGGCACCCTTAAGGCTAGTAGCAAGCTCCACTGCCCTCTGTCTATCATCACAACCATTCTGATCAGCAAGTAACTCAAACTGCAGATGATAAGATTCCCATGATACTCTGTCAGTAAATTCCTCAGGTTTCTTTTTAACCCCCTCACGCACCATATGTTTCCAATAAGTTTCTTTTCATGCACAGAACCAAAGCCTCACTCAGACTGGCTCCGCTCACACGGCAAGGGAAAAATTTCTGTGGCCCAATTTACCGTTGGAATGTGCTTATAGTGTTATATATCGCTTCCCATCATCTTCGTTGATGTTCATACTATAAGATAAGAAACAAAAATAAAGCAGATGAATAAATGTGCAGAAATGTAGCTTGAATAAACCTTATTTACATGAAAACTAGCTTCTCATAACTTCCCAACATCACCATGAAAATTTTTTCCCATGATGTGCAGTTGCAAAGGACATGTCTGTCTGCAGAATTTCATGATCTTTCATCTGTGAAAGTTTCAAGTTGATAGCTCCAATAGTTTTTGAGTAAATCGAAAAAACTACGAAAATTGCCTAAAAACGTCTGATTTGTTTATTATTTCTTATGTTATTAGTGACACTGTAACAAACATATATGTAAATTCCATCCAGTTCCATAGCCCAAAGGTTAAGGAAGCCCATGATATAATTCACAGTGTTATAACCCTTATTTTTATGGAGATAATGAGTTTTGAAAAGTTACGATGGGTTGCGCGCAGTGACAGCACCTAAGCTCTGGACCGTAGGCTATGTTCGTCTTTCGTAACTTTCCCGCAATTATTTTCGCACATAGATTACTTTGCTTCATCAGTTTGATCAAGCTTTTTTCAGATTTTTTATGCGACCTATACTTTACGAGTATAATGACTGAGAGAATAGCAAGGAAATGCACCACATTTTCCCTATGAGAAATATATAATAAACACACATTTTATACCTTAGAATACAACAGTATAAAAACTAGACAAATAAAGTGGTTTCTCACATCCTCTAGCAGTGTTGTAGTGTTTCTTGAGAGGAGATGGAGTTGCAGAGAGAAGGACAGGTACGATCACACCCAGTGTGTGTGTGTGTGTGTGTGTGTGTGTGTGTGTGTGCTGTGATGGCAGTGGTGTCAGTTGTCATAAGAGTGATGGCAGTGGTGTCAGTTGTCATAAGAGTGATGGCAGTGGTGTCATTTGTCATTGGAGTGATGGCAGTGGTGTCAGTTGTTATAGGAGTGATGGCAGTGGTGTCATTTGTCATAGGAGTGATGGCAGTGGTGTCAGTTGTCATAGGAGTGATGGCAGTGGTGTCAGTTGTCATAGGAGTGATGGCAGTGGTGTCAGTTGTCATAGGAGTGATGGCAGTGGTGTCAGTTGTCATAGGAGTGATGGCAGTAACACGAGTAGTAGTAGTAACACCAGTGGTGGCAGTGGTGAAAAGAGTGGTGGCAATAATGGTGCTACTACTACTCTCTGTTGTGCTTATCGCCACGGCCTTGACCACGGCTTTCCACTTATCACTGCTTGGGTCAGATTTCACCCTTGCTCTCCTGCTCCTCACACTGTCCTCCTCAGCATATTCACTGTCTGTTTCAGTATCACTTTCCTCACTCTCACTGCCACTGAACAAGTATTTCATGTACTGTTGTCTTTTTGAGATAACCCCTAGTGAGTCATTTTTCTGATAGTGTATAAAACTGCAGGGGAATGGTAAAATCGGTTATGAATTTTCAAATCTGGCTTTCTCTAAAAATATATAAGAAACACTTATAAACATTCTTCACAACCACACTGCACTATATACAACACAATATCACTATACACAAGTAAGGTATGGACAGTGCTGTAGTGGGAAATGCGAGTTTAAATGCCCGGCTGCGCACTCACACACCCTTTCAGCTTGACTGACGGGAGAATACTGAGCTAAACATAGGCCGCTTCCCCTTCCAATAAGGTCCCGAGTGTTCCCATATATTTCCCCTAGACCTAGCCAGCCTCAGCTTTGACTCAACCAAATTTGACGCAAATCCATCCACAGGAAACGTTTCTACGACCATTTATAGGAAAGTTGCGTCATGTTGTGTCATCAATTACTCTTCAGATTGCAAGGATTATGACTTACATTGTGTCATCGTGCGCAAAGGGGTTAATATGACTCCCATTATAGCCATGCACTTCACTGGTTTGAGGCTAAAAGCTAGGGCATCATAATTCAGTCCAGGACTGAAAACTCCTACATTCTGATTACTCAACCCTGGAATGTTGTTTTTAGATGCTTGGGATTTGTCAAGATGCAACATGCGCTGTCTGTTTTTTTTTTTTTTTTCTTTCTAATGCTCTCTGTACACTAGCCTGAGGTTCAGCAGTGCAATGTTTCTCTACAGCTTCAATTCTCTCACGAATTATCTTCACATGGTCGACTGCATTCTTGAACTGTTCATCTACATGCTGTCTGGACTCCATCACTATTCCCTCACTAATCTTCAACTGATTGTCTGCATTCTATCACGTTATTGCTTATCTCACACTTCTGCTGCTGCAGCTCAGCTTATACATCCTCCTTCAACTGCTGTAGTTCTTGCATGATTTCCTTGATGAAAGTGTCTAGCTGTCAATCAGAACCTTACTGAATTGAGTATATGGTGTATGTTCAAATTATATAACTTCATTAGAAGAAATCATAAACTTAGAAATTATATTCTGAACAATGATTAGGAGATACACATTTAATAATGTTGAGAAGCGAAATATTTCTCGATTGGTAGTGCTGGAGTATTCCAGACGATTCCCAAGTTTTTACTTGCCATGTCAGAGTTTCCAGATAGCCTGCTGCTGTGAGTGGAGATGCTTTGTAAATTTATGCATTCATTTTTATTACCCGTCCCTGGAGGGGGCTCGGGGATGGGTATCAATTTCAATTGGTTTGTTTGTTTGTCTGTCTGTCTGTTAACAACTTTATGCGAAAACCAGTGGTGGAGTTTTGACTAAAATGACAGGGATAATGGGCTATGACCTGGTCACCTGATTAAATTCTGGGTCAACTTGGGCCAAGGCCCAGGCTGTAGGCCCAGAAAATGTAAAAGATTGTGGAGGGGTAAAAATAGCTTTTTCACCACAACTCCTTTCAGATTCGTCATATCGACATGAAACCAAAACCTAAAGATACATCTTTCAAATCTGCATCATATAACATGCCTCATTACATCAAGGGGGTCATCCCCCATTAGCGGTAGGGAGGGGAGCAATGTCAGGTGGTTCAGGCCTATAATTTCAGGTGGGCATACAATCGTCAATTTTCACCCGATTCACTCCAAATCTGGTATGTCACATCTCTGACTACTGTAGATATCATGTTGTGTTTATTATGTCAGCACTAAAATGACCGCTGGAGACAGGTTTGCTGTGGTTTGGCACCACTTTTTGTTATCTTTTAATTTTTTCAATAAAGTGAAATTTTTCAGTATTAACTATGCAAGTCCCCTTTTTCAACTGTACTTCCCCATTCATTCATGTGATTAATTATGAATATCAGAGTTTGCCCTTCGTCGTTCATCTGACGTAATGCGTTTTCTACTGCCAATCTCTTTACATAATTCTTCTAATACATGAACAGTACTATTCCGTAATTTGCTCTTTATGGTAACTTGCAAATAGGAATTAGGTGGTATAACTAAATCATTGGTGAGATGGGCGGGAAAAACTGATAAATCAATACTGTTACGTGGGTCTCTAATCATGGTGGCTGGGGCTGGTGGTGTGAGTGGATCTATACACTCATCTGTTTGTGTATGTTTGTTTAAGCTCTTAATATTACCAATTCTTTTTGGTTGTCTTTTACTAATTGGTGAGGGCTCTGATGGTATTTCCTCTATGAATTCATTGTCAAAGTCTAATCCATTCATTTGTGGGAGTAAAGTTATTTTCTCTGTTCTCATGCATCTTAAGCCCGGTAACATATGAGCTTTAATTGCCCAACGATATAGAAAAATGCAGAGATTGGTCTTGTAGTCTCTGTGAAACTGATGTTTAACCTTATCATACCTTTTACTGTGATTTTTTCCCCCCCATCTACTGTATATAAATCTAAATCAGATTCTTCCAGAAAAGTTACTTTCTTCTTATTTCTAAAAATTCTATTTATTTCTTGTTGTGTTATTAAGTTCACTTGAGAGCCTGTGTCTAAAAATAAGGAAACGTTTTGATCCTCACATACAGCTGGTATCAAGATACACTGATTTCCCAACATGCCTCCTATGTGAATTTTAGACTTGCTTTTCTTTACGTTTGTTCGTTTTTTGTCATGACTTGGTCTTCCCCCGATTTGAACATAGACACTAATTTTTCTACTGTTTTGCAGTTACTGGTCCAGTGCCCTTGGCACTTATGATTTCTACAGTAGGGACCAAATCCTTGTGTCCTTTGTCTATCTTCTTTTGTTTTGATAAAGCATTCATTCCTAGTGTGTCCTGTTTTGCACAATAATGACATAGAATGGACCTATCTCTTGACTGTGATCTACGAAGTGACTTCCCATATTTAGTGGTGTCTGTGGCGCGAGATCTGCTTGGGCTGTGCGGAAACTTATGAAACTGCCTGTAGCCTGGTGTTTGTGATTGTACCCTTGACACGTTTAGTTGTTTGCTCTGCCTGCTTTCGGTTCGCAATCGATTTTCTTCTCTGTTTGGGGTAGTTGTAGCTGTTTTCACAGCTGATACTGTCTCAGACACTCTCATTCTACTAGAATTTGATTGAGTTTCAACAGTCCCTGCTTTACTACACCGCATCTCTACCTCGTTCATTAAGTCTAGTAAGCACATGCCTGGGGTGTACGTGATCGTCTTGGCGATCTTAAGGGTCCTATCAGGTAATTTACACAAGGCAGCTATATAACCAATGATGTCCACGACGAGGTCTGGGGACATCTTTCCATCTCCTGTTATCCAGTTTGAGTTTTCTAAGGTGGCTAGTAATGTCGTTTTGATCGTGAAGATATCAGCAGTTATTTCACTGAGGACATGATTTGTAGTGTGCTCCCTTACAAGATCTACAATCTTATTTAATTCTGGGATTATACCTGGCAAGAAGTTCATACCTCCAGAAAATTTCTTCAAAAATTCAGTTTTAAATCCATCATATGTCTTAGCCTTGAGAAGCTTATCTGACCTTAGTAAGTCGCTTGCCAGACATCTTTCCTGGCTTATGCAAGATGAAAAAATAGCAATTTTTTCTTGTTCATCTTTGACATGACGTTTGATGTAGATTTGTTCGCACTGATTGACCAATGAAATGACGTCGATACGATCTTTCTCTGTGCCAGAGAATTTTGGGGCAGTTTTATCTTCATGATAAAGAAATATCTGAGCTTGATCTGTCGTGTTCATTGTCACTGGTTGCTCTGTTAATTTAACTTGGACTTGTTTATCGTTGTGTGAGGGGATGGAGGAAAATGTTTTGCCGGAGCGATGAACCCTGTTAAGTATATTTTCATAGGTATGCAAGGCAGAGACAAAGTCCTCACTTGCTACGTCAAAGGGGGTTTGCCACTCATCATCTAGAACTGACGTATTTGTTTCTTGATCTTTAATTTGTGTTGAGGTTTGTACAATGGGTGTGTTGCCTTGGTGCTCTCCTAATTGTGTATCATCTGGTATTAACACGGGTGGGGGCGAGAATATCCCTGTCATATCACTTAGCTAAAAAGAACTCATGTTGCTAAGGTATGATGTTATGAAATACGTTTTTTGTTTATGTCCTTTACTAAATAGATGAGTAAATGATTTGTAATAAATGATAGATAGTGAGTGTATAAGTGTATATATAGAAGTAAGTAAAGGAGTTGAATACACCTAATTTTAGCACTGAGAAGAAATGAGTAAGTATAATTACACCCACTTTATACAGATCGGAGAGGAGTGTCGATGCGCTGTCGATTTCGGAAGATATGCAGAGTTGAATGAAGATCTCCTCTCGATAATTCTAGGGCTGTGTTGATGGACGATATTACTCAGGAAATTCCATGGCCTGGTGCATGTAGTGGTTAACAGCTGTAGTCACAGGCGAACCTCATCATAGAACGTCGAATTTCCAACTCAATTCTGTGGAAATAAATGAGTATGAGTAGGAGCTATGTGAATAATGAGTAATGAGTAGTGGGTGAGAAGTGCCTGGTGTCCACACGTTGATTGGCGTGGCGTTGTCTCAGCAACTCGCATGGTGATGTCGTCTCAGCAGATACTCATGGTGATGTCGGCTTCCCACACTGGTAGCTGTGGTGAGTAACTGAGTAGCGATGAGTAACCTGGGTGAGGAAAGGTGAGTAAGATGCGTTATAAATGTGGCTCTGGTGTTTTGCTGTGTGTCTTGACCTCTGTGTCAGCGATGGAGGTAGGGAGGAGAGAGTGTTGGGGTTTTTTGTGCTTGTTGCTCTGGTCTTTCTTTTCCTTTACTTGCTTTTTTTTTTTTAAATTCTTCTTGCTGCTACTTGAAGTTGCGTGAAGATTATAGAGTTGTCTTGTAGGCTTGTTATTTGTAATTAATCGTAGAGCTTGTTGATCCTCACTTGTAACTCGTCGTTGCTACTGTATACTCGTAGACTCGTAGGCGCGTAGACTCGTAGGCTCGTAGGCTACCACCATTTAATGTTAAAGCTTTGTAGCCAACATTTTTATATATGTAACTCTTAATTCTTGTAATAGGTGAGTCTTGAGTTAATTGAAGAGCAGGAGGAGTTAAAGATGAAAACAGGGAGTTGATCTTGATTTATTATCTTCAGAGAAAGTCTAAGTTGAGCAACGTATGTATTACAGAGACTTAATATACTAAGTAAGTCTAGTTGGACCCCTCTTCTTGTTCACTCTCTCCACTACCTGCCGGTCCTACGTTGCTAGCCTCCTTCTCCCTACTCCTTCCGTCTCTATGGCCTGTCTCCTTCTGAGCTCTGGTTCCTATATTCTCATTTTAGCAGGGGTTGTCACGTGGAATAAACTGATGTGAAGTTTCTAGAAGCCTGTGTGTGAGTATGTGTGTATGTGTGTGTATGGTCACAAGGTGCTGTCAAGTGCCTATCAAGCATTTCTTGAGTTAGAGTGTGTAAGCATGTTTACCATTGCTTCATTCTCAATGACACACTACCTATCTCATCCCCTGACTTGCTGCTTCTATCTGTCTATCTGTCTATCTATCTATCTAACTATCTATTTGTCCATCATGCTATCTGTTATGATGTGTATTTATAATGTGGAGGTCTGACAATATATAGGTGATTAATTGTTATATTATGTAACTTAATTTCACTTTGTATGCTATAATAATAGTGAGTCTTAGTGTAAGAAAATGCTGAGGTATTTTGATTGTCTCTGAAAAAATGAATGAAGGAAAGAAAAATTGTGACATGGCGGCACAAAAGCAGAGGTCATATGCCGCCAAGCACAATCATTAAAAGAAAGTCAAAATACTGTATATAAAAAAAACGATAAAAAGTAAAAAGAAAAGCAATGCATGAAACAAATCAACAATAAAAAATAAACAACCCAAACTAAAGACATGGTGGAAAGACAGAGGTTAAAACTATAACCATTATCATTAATACACTAAAATATGGTAAAACCCTACAGCTTGTGGAGAAGGCCAGAACTCAGCGCAAAGGAGAAGTTGCCTCCCTCCATAGCACAAGCCTCTTCCCCAAGCACCGAGGAGAGAAGGTGCGATCCATCGCCGGCTTGGCACCTGGAAAGGTACCGCAAACGAAGGTCCCCAAGACTGGGCCATTCGACAAGAAGATGCCGGACAGTCAAAGGAACCAGAGTCATCACAGTAGGAAGGGAGCGCCCTCTCCATTATAAAACCATGAGTCAGCCTAGTGGGGCCAATCCGGAGATGGGCCAAAGCTGTTTCCCACTGTCGGGACAGTTCCACATACCCAATATCGCCCGGTTCTGATGAATGCTGTAGAGTTTGTTTGCCCCTGCTGCATCCCACCTTCTCTGCCAGCAGAAACGGACAGTCTCCACAGCAGCTGCACATAAATCCTCGGATGGGACACGGAAATGAGGGGAGGAAGGGCAAGAGGCAGCAACTCTAGTCAGAGAGTCAGCAAGCTCATTGCCCATGACCCCTACAAGTGCTGGGACCCAACACAGTTGTACAGAGTATCCTCGCCTACCATAATATGAAGAGCCACTTTAAGACAGACAGGACTAGGGTATGTGATGGGAAGCCACGAGACAAAGCTTGTAGGGGACTGGCTGAGTCACTAAAAATGGTAAAAGAAGCTGGAGGAAAACTAAAAATCAATTCAACCGCAACTAAAATGGCAGTAAGTTCAGTGGTAAAAAATGATGCAGAAGGAGGAAGACTCCCACCACGACTAAAATCACGAAAAATGACACCAAAACCTGTCTCCACATGCGAGTTGAAGCCGTCAGTATATACAGGGATCAAGTCACTCGACATAAACCATAAACTCGACTTCAAGTTGTTCAGTCATAATAGAGGCTGTCAGATTTGGAACTCACTGTCATCTAATATTAGAGAAGCAAACTCTCTAAGTTCATCTAAGAAACAACTGGAACATTTTTACCTGTCACAGTAGTCTTCTGCATGACAAGTTCGAAACTAATACTGTATAGTATGGCAGTGTAAGTTTTTTTTTTTTTTTTTTTCACCTTTAATTGAGATTCTTTACTGGTTTTCTATGTGATCTAAATGTTATTTTGTATAATCTATGTGTATATCGTGTTATATTATTTAACCTATCTTTAAAATCAGTTTGTATAAGATTAGTGACAACTTTGCATCACCAGGTGCCTGATGGAAAGGAGCTTTGTGGGCTCAGCTCTGTTATGTGAAAACTTTAGGATAAAGAATGTACGTAGAGATTATGAATTAAATAAAACCTTTGATGCAGGAAAAAAAAAAAAAAGGAACATTTTCATCACCATCTCCGATATAATAGTCTTTCCTGGGAACCCCTCGGCCGGGGATTGTCATGAGAGAACCTTTCCCAAGTTCACTCGTCCTCGCATACCTGTTTCCTTATCAAAGTCACTTCTTTTCCTCTTCCGTCTCTCCTACCGATATTTATACCTTACTCTTTTCTATTCCACATAAGGCTTGCCTTTTCCAACGATATTCTCAGTCTCACTTTCTGAGACGTTCTTTGCAACCCTATCTATGTGCAATCTTTACATTTGCCTATAACATCTAAATATGCTACATTTAATCCGTTCATTTATTCTACATCTCACTCCTGTCACCCATTTTCATTTCAGAATACTTGAAAATTTTTCAGTAGTTTATACCATCCATCCTGATAATGCATACACCTTTTTGAAAAAGAAAATGTCTGCAGCATGTAACCTAGGTTTCTCTCTCTCTCTCTCTCTCTCTCTCTCTCTCTCTCTCTCTCTCTCTCTCTCTCTCTGTTCAGGTTTCACTCCATACGAGAATGTCGGCAGCAAAATACTTTCATGCAGGGTTCTCAAAACCTCCAACAAACCATGCTACAGGTCAAATCAGAACCAAGTTACCCAAATACATTTCTCCAATGTATTTAAAAGCATCAACCTCAAATAAATTATTTTTCATTTGTACGTTGCAAATCACGGTGTTACTGTGTGTGTCCGATGCTGAATCCCAAATCTATTTTGTCGTACTCATATTCTTTCTTTTTTTTTTTTTTTTTACTTTCGTTCTCACTTACATGCATTTTTTTCTGGAAGTTATTAACTCATTTCATTTGCAAATCATTCTAACTTTTATCGTCATCATCATCATTATGTTCACCATTATTTCCGACATCTTGCTCCGTCTTATGAACCTCCTGGGGGCTGCTTTGTCCTCGTATACCTTCCTCTATCTCTCGAACACTCCTCCTCCTCTCCCTTCTCATTCAACATAATACTGCTCCATTTTCTTCTTCAACACCATTTATTGTTTGTCTTTTCTACTATCACTCACAATCTCACTTTCTGGGACATTTTTTCCGGCACCTAAACAATATGATTTCTTTGAATGCCTATAACATCTTAGTATATTTCTTTTCTTTTTAGTTACTTCAGATTAGACTGTTATTGCCTTTTCCATTCCAAAATACTCAGAAATTTCTCTTTTGCTTACGACATCTATCCTGTTTATGCCCGCAGCTATTTAAAATAAGGCCATCTCTACAGCTTGAAACTAAATGCCAGTTTACATTTATCTATATTTATCTACATATTTATATATCTGTCGGGGCAGACAATGTTATTCTGCTGGGAATATGTAACCCAGTACTACCTACAGTATTTCATGGTCGGATCGTCGACAACTGGACTGGCAACCCCACTGGTCTAGGTTAGTGCCGAGGGTGGTTAGACACCCTAAAGGACAACAAAACCTCTCAAATGGCGAAAGAGCTACTTAAGCCAACAGCCATCTAGCAGGCGTGGAGTCTGTCGTGCTGCTTTAGTTGCCCACCTGATCTTCCATCACTTCACCATTCCTCCTTCCGCAAGATAGTGCATTGTTGTGCATTCTTTTACTTATATTTTACCTATTTATTTCACTTTTTTCATTCTCTCTTGTCTTCATTTTTTCTCTCCTACTCTGGACTTTTTTTTTTTAACAATTTTTTCTTTTTGCTTGCATTCATTCCTTGAAGTGCATCTCGATTTATGCTCGCATTGTCGTAGCTGCTACCCACCATCCGGTTATGAGATTGGATTACGTCAGTGAGCCTGGTCTCCAAGAGTAGGTAGTGCTGGTAGGACGGTCCATCATTGTCCCACTGACAGTAATGCTCGCTTAAGCAAGGCATCGCTTTGCCATTATGTTCCTTTCCTGCCCATCATTTTTGGAAGGCCTGAGCAAAAATTTCTGGGGAGATCTTTTCCTCGAATCGGGTGATGTAAACCTTAGTGCGTGCTGTTGCACTTTCAATATCTTTGGCTTCGACTCTGGATGTGGACTTGTACTTTGATCTGGACTATAAAACTGATAATTTCTTCAAGTTATTATTCCTGAATTCCAGTCACTATTCAATTCATGTTTTCTGTATGGTATACTGATTATTTATTTTGTTTTATATGTCAACTGTATAATGTAATTATGTGCTAGTGATGCTAAGTCTAACCCTGGCCCTGTTGTATAACGTCAAAATTGTAATGTTTTATTCTTAAGCATTTGAAAATTATGCAAGGATCTTCTTGATTTAAGTGTCGCCTCCCACGACTCTGATATTTTGTTTTGTTCCAAAACTTTGTTTTCAGAATGGTGTCACAATGCTGAACTCCTTATCCCAAGATTTAATCATCGAATATTAATGCACTGGGATCAGTCTGACCGTTGACGAGGCATGTCGGTAAACATTCAGACAGCTCACGAATGCGGCTGTCACGAAACTGTACTGATTCGTGTTTACTCAAAGCAGAACAACTGTTATATTTTTGGTGAATTCAGGAACCCTAGTAGTTATGATTTCACCTACGACTGCCTTTTGTCTTCGATATCGGTTATGCAGTAAGAAGACCTCAAAGCTGCGATGATCGTTGTTGATGGCTTCAATGCTGACATTAGTGAGTGATTTGGATCAGTCTCTCTGACCAAGAGTCATGGTTGTGCAGGTATTGACTTTTCAAACGTTGCTATACTCAGTTTGTCTCTGAACCTGCTCATGTACTCGGTAACAGCCTAGATCAGTTGTTCACTGATGTTCTTAAATTAGTCACTTTCAGTATTCAATCTCCGCTAGGTTCATCTGATCATTCGACGATTAGTTTCTCCATAAACCTGAGACAGGCCATGCCTACCATGGCCAGTTGGAAGGACGTCTATTTAAAATCCAAGTTAAATGGTGTTCTGTGAGGGGGGATATTTCTGCGAGGGGGGATATTTCTGATATTGTCTGGAAGACTATTTTAACATCTTCAGACTCGAATGATTCACTCTTGGTTCCAGTATTCAAAGAAAGATACTGTGCAAGAAGATCACCATCTGTTCTGAAATTAACGCCTGGTTTAATGACTAATGTCAAGCTGCTCAGAATGTTGAGTAGGAAGCCTACCGTCGCTGGTCTCGATCTCATTCGCGTTAACCTGACTAATGGGATGCCTATGTTCAGGCTCGTTCAATCGCTGAACAGATGTAAAGTTCTAATGAAAATGATTTCCTTGATTTTGCTTTTGCCCGTGATACTGTCAGTTACTGTTAACCCTCATAAATGGTGGTCTTCCTTGAAGTCATCTGTTTTCGGAGCATTTTTGTCTAAGTATTTCCTTGTTTCATCTCGTGATCAATTGGTAATGATCTGAAAGGTAAGGCTGAGTTATTGATAACACACTTCGACTCTAAGCTCAGTCAGAATAGTCTAACCCTTCATGGTGATGGCAATATCCCTGATCCTGGATTCTGCAAGGTCGCCATGTGGTCGAAACAGGTCAAACAGCTACCGAGTGATCTAGACCCTTACCGCGGTGCTGATCCTATGGGTATATTTCCTTTGTTTTTTAAAGAGGTTTTTGATATTCTAGCTCCTAAATTGTGATAACGAGAATAATGCCCAGTTCAGGCTCCTTTCCCCCATGTTGAAGAGTGACTAGCGTCACCCCAATACCAGAAGGTCCATATCGCCATCGTGTCCAGTTATCGACCAGTATCCATCACGCCTATACTTACGAAAATTTTTTGAGCAGCTGGTGTTTTCGAGAGACTGTCAAAGTATATGAAACGATCTGGTGTCTTGCATCCACTCCAATTTGCATATTGCAAGAACTGTGTTACTACTGATGCTCTTCTTATCATATGCAGTAAGCTAGAGTCAACTCTCGATCAGGGATTTGAGGCTAGGTTAGTTCAGTTAGACTTTTCTGCTGCTTCTAACGGTGTAACTCACGATAGGCTGTTGTATAAGCTGTTTGGATTTGGTATTGGTGGTCCTGTTCTTTGTGTTATCCGGAAGTTTCTGAATGGTCGTAAGCATCGCGTTTATGATGATGGTAGCCACAGTCGATTGCTCAGTGTTCACTCTTGCGTTCCCTAAGGTAGTATATGGAGTCTTTTGTTATTTACAGTGTAATATACACTGGAGATCTTTTCAATATTTTTTAAAATAATCTGTTCTGTTATGCTGAGGATTTCAATCTAGTTAAAATCATTCCTTCATCTAAGGCTCGCTAACCTGTTTACGACTTTCTGAACAGAGGGTAATCAAGTATGTATGAGTGGTGTCAGAAATGGGACTCAAGAAGGTGAATCCTTAAAGAACCAAGAGTCTCACTGTCAGCTGCTCACGATCACTCTCTTTCTTATGGCATTCTCTGTCTGAATAGTTCTGAATTATGTGAGTCCAGAAATTTGCGAGTTCTTTTTGTTATGTTCGACTCCAAACGGACGTTTGAAAGTCATGTCCTTTTTGTAGTTTCGACAGTTAGCCAGAAGCTTACTGTGCTTAGAAAAACCTATTGGATATTTGCTAATTCCTCCATCTCGTCTTGTTATATCCGATGCTTCTTTCTGCCAGCTCTTGAGTACTGCTACCCTATGTGGTTATCTGCAGTTCCATGTCATTTTCAGGTGACTGACAGAGTTTTCTGAATGGCGTCTTTTCAGTGTGAAGGTAACACTGCAACATTCGCGTAAAGTTAGTTCTCTGTGTATGCTGTATAAGATGAAGTTAAACTCGATTCATCCATTGTATGATCGGGTTCCCGATGCATATATACCGTCAGAGTCTACTACGTATTTTTCAGCAGAGAATTAACGAGAATTACAATCGATGAGATGCCGTATTATCCAATTCCAGAGGTGTTTCCTACCTCGAATGGTTGGCATGGTGACTTTACTGTCTGATGCCAGCATCTTCAAAGCTAGGCTGAATACATTTCTGATTTAACAGTCATCATCCCATCTTCCCCTTCCCTATTCCTTCTTTTCTCCGTGCCTTTTATTAGTCTGTCCTCTTTTCACCACTTGTTTTTCCATTTTCTTTTCACACGGTGCTCTACGTGCTTCAGGGCTACATGACTGCCAGTATACAGTATAGTTGTGTCCCATAAATTTATGGTGCTTGTATTTATCCAGTGCACTTTGTTGTTCTCGGTTTACTTCTCCTCCTCGTCCTCGTCCTCGTCCTCCTCCTCCTCCTCCTCCTCCTCCTCCTCCTCCTCTTCCTGCTACTACTACTACTACTACTATTACTACTACTACTATTACTACTACTACTATTACTACTACTACTATTACTACTACTACTAATCTATCCGTATATCTGTTTATCAGTCTTTCATCTATCTATCTGACTGTCTGTCTGTTTGGCTTTCTGTCTGTGTATTTATTTATCTTTGTCTGTCTGTTGCTTGGTTGGTGGGTCGGTCTGTCAATAATATCTGTCACAGCCCTGGTTTCACTAAGTTACAGGAGTCTCGGCAGCAATACACTTTCATACAGGGTACTACTAGCATCCGCTGCTAACCAACCCAACATTCAAAATACATCCAGTCTCCAGTTACTTTTTACCAAAGTGGTCTCTCCTGAGCAGTTTTCAGGTATTTAAAACTATCCTTTCTCCTCAAGCATTGCATCTCGGAAATTTCTCTCTTCCTGTAATTCTACTCCTGTAAATCACTTTGCTTCTTCCTTCTGGCAAATAGTGCTTGTCAAGGTCTATAGTTCCCTTTCAAAAAGCAATACGTTGTTTTTCTCCACATTCTCTCTCAGATATCTTTGCAGTAGTAATATATGAGGAAGTATCACTATCAGTTACATTATCATACTACCATATGCCTTCCCACGACTGCTTTAGACTCCAACCTGTATTAACGGTGTAGCAGTGTCCTCATCCATAACACTTTTAGTTCCATTTGAGTGAAATAATCATCCTATTTCTTTGTTTTAGTGCGATATTATTTTTCCTGAATTAACATACAATATTCATATCCCTCCACCTGTCACTTCCCAGTTGGTCCACCAAAGCTGAATTAACGAGCTTTCTTAGACGAGAATACGGGCCATTATGTTTAATAAGCTGGAGCAGGATCCACGAACACTTGTCAGCCAGCCAGGCTACCAAAATAAGCCTATTCAGCACAGTGATACAAGCGCCATCCTTCATAGCCACTTCCTCCAATGATACCTCTTCTACTCACTTTCTTCTTCAATAGTTTTTGCTTTTTGTTTCCCACGAGTATTTATTATTTTCACATTATTTCCTTCTGAAAGACAATTTTTCCTTGATAATGCCATCATTCACTCTTTAACATATTTGTCTTACTTTCATTAAAATTTCTTTGGAATTCACTTCGATAAATAAAATAGAATAGTAGAGATATAACGTAAAGAGACTGCCAGAATATATACAGTTATTTAACGATTGCCAGCATTCTGAAGGGGATACAGGATGTTCTTTACGTAGCTATACTACACTGACACTCTTTATTGTTTCACCTCCCATCATGATTTATGGACATAGTTATAAAAATACGGGATCTCCCAGATTTCTCATTACCTTCTCTCTCTCTCTCTCTCTCTCTCTCTCTCTCTCTCTCTCTCTCTCTCACACACACACACACACACACACACACACACACACACACACACACACACAGATAGTAAGATGGTAAGATACTGGAAAAAGCTGATAAGAAAAGTTTGGGTAAACCATCTAGTAGAACACAATATGATAGGCTAACAGAAAGGCAATTTGGTTTCAGAAAGGGAAAATCATGTGTTAATAACCTAATAAGCTACTATACAGAGTTGCAGAAACATTACAGAAAAGAGAAGGGTGGGTGGACAGTATCTATCTAGATTTCAAGAAAGTATTTGACAGAGTACGACACCAAAGACTTTTATGGAAACTGTATTATCAAGGAGGAATCCGAGGCAAACGGTACTGTTGGATCCAAGATTTTCTAAGAAAAAGGGAAATTAGAACAATATTAAGGAGAAATTACTCATCATGGGGGAAGTGACTGGCAGAGTTCCACAGGGCTCAGTGCTGGCACCAATTATGTTTTTAGTGTATGGAAATGACATAGATAGTAACATTGGAAATGAAAGCTATCTAAATGTATTTGCTGATGATGCAAAAATACAAAGGAGAATTACTAACACAGACTCTTGTAAAGAGCTACAAGAAGAATGAAACAAACTTCATGAATGGAGTTATACATGGCAAATGGAATTCAGTGTGGAAAAGTGTCATGTAATCAAGTTTGGTAAAAGTGGGAAAAGACCAGATTGGAATTATAAGTTAGGAAGTAAAACTCTACACATATCAGAAAGAGAGGACCTAGGTGTGATATCAAAAACAGGCTATCTCTGGCTGACCACATCAGTGAGAAGGTACAGAACACGTATACACTGCTTGCAAATATGGGAATAGCATTCAGATACCAATGAAAACATGCTGAGAAAGATAATAACATCATTCATCAGACCAACCCTGGAGTATGCATCAGTAGTCTTGAATCCTCATCTCAAAAAACACATAGATAAGATTGAAAAAGTTCAAAGGGCAGGTACAAGATGGGTACCAAGCTTAAGGGATCTAAGCTACGAAGAGCGACTAGAAAAACTGAATCTGCCTACACTACAGGAGAGAAGGAAAAGAGGAGACATGATTATGCTATATAAATACATATCAGGGAAGGAGAAAATAGACATAAATGAATATATTATAACCTATGAGGAAGAATCAGCAAGAGGACGCTGCAAAAAATACTGCATAAAAATGAGAGGCAATAAAGACATAAGGAAATTTAGTTTCCCAAATAAGGCAACTGATCAGTGGAATGCACTACCGAATGAAATAGTGTGTGCCAAAACAATTCATTAATTTAAGGAGATGTATGATGAAAATGGTTTAAGACACGGGACAGTACGAGCTTGACGCATTCCTGTAAAGATGCAATTAGATAAGAACAATTAGGTAAGAACACACACACACACTTACTTAAAGCTGACCTACTACAGAAAACGTCGGCTACTATACAGTACTCACTAAGATGGTGTGTCTCTTCAGTCTTTGATGCCAAGGTGTGTGACTGTGCAAACCAATTCTGGATCCTCAAACTTTGCCACACAGTTGGCATGTCAAGTTTCGCTTTGCTGGGAGAACTCTGTGTTGGTTGTGCCTCCATTGCCTTCGCTTTTCTCTGGCCAGGTTTCGACCTTCTTCAAGATGAATGGTTCCTTCACTGCAGAGGGCTCGCCATTGTTTTCTGTCAGAGACACTGGTTTCGAGACCTTTTGGTATGATGTTGCATTTCCTCAGGGTTGTCCGTATATGATCTTTATATCCTTATTTCTGTCTCCTTGGGTTGCGGTGTGCTGCAGAGAGTAGGCCATACAGAACTTGGCGGGGAAGGCTGTGCTTAGGCATGCGGAACACGTGTCAGATCCATCTGAGCTGTTACTAAGTCAGCGTGGTTTCTGCTCTGGTTAACTTTGCTCGGTGAAGGATTTGTGAGTGAGGGACTTTATCCTCCCATGTGAGTCCTAGGATGTTCTGTAAGCATCTGATGTAAAAAAAACTCAAGCTGTTTAATCTGACGCTGGGAAGTAGTTTGGGATTCATCACCGTATAAGAGAGTGGAGAGCCATACTCCTGCATAAAGTGGTACCGTCCTCTCGATTCTTAAGTTAGTTGTTTTCAAAGACTCTGGATCTGAGGCGCCCGAAAGAGGCTGAGGTTTGGTTGATTCGTGCAAGGACTTCAGCGTTAATGTTTTGTTTATCTGTGAGGACACTTCTAATGTAGGTAAAATTCTCCATCTGTTTTACATTTTCGCCATGTATCTTAAATGCAAGAGGCTCTGCTGCGTTGTTTCTCTGAAATATTATTTCCATTTTATTGACATTTATTCGGAGCAACATTGCATCATAGATGTTGGAAATGATTGTGAGAGACTATTGGAGGGCTTCTGGGGTACAGTATGTATGTGCAAGGACAGCACAGTCATCAGTATATTGCAGCTCTAGGAAATGAGCTATTTCATTCTTTGATTGTGCTTGAAGACGTCTGAGAAAAAATAAGTTACCGTCTAGACGGAACTGGATTTTCATTCCATCATCAGGGTTCATTTTTTGGTGACCTAAAAGAGTAACTGCAGTGAGATGGATGATGAAAATGACAGAAGCCGGGACATATCCTTGCTTTACGCCCACATCCAATTTGAAGGGGTCAGATATAAGTTGTCTGTTGACATTGTCAAATGCTTTTGCAAGATTGGTGAATGCAATATACAAGTCACGCTCTGCTCGTGGCATTTCTTTTGTATCTGCTTGGCAACAAAGATCATATCACATTTACTTCGTTCCTTCCGAAATCCACATTGAGTTTCGGGAGTGTTGACTCAGTCTAATGTTTTGCCAGCCTGGATAACATTATCTTGGCTAGTACTTTACCAGCATTCACAAGGAAGAAGATACCTCTGCTGTTGCCACAATTTGAGCAGTCCCCTTTGTTCTTGTAGATGGTTACAATATCAGAAGTAAGCCATTCAGATGGAATTTGTTCTTGATTCCAGATAGTCAGTATGAGATTATGCAGGCGGCGGTGATGTAACTGGCCACCCTCTTTCAAGGCCAGGGCTTTTGTTATTTTTTAGAGATTGAATGGCCCGAACAGTTTCTGAAACTGTGGGTGGGACATCGAGACCTGCTGCTTGAGGGATATATGAGATGTTATCATGGGTTTCTTCGATTCAGTAAGGTGTCAAAGTGTTCCGTCCATCTTTCTAGGATTGCTTGCTTGTCTTACAGGAGCTCTTCTTCGGCTGATCGAACTTGTTTATGTCGTGTTTGGTTGGCCAATAGATGGTTTTAATGGACTTGTAGAGTCCATGTTGGTCGTTAATATCAGGAAGTCTTTGCAGCCGTTTTGCATGCTCAATCCACTACTTGTTTTCCATATCACGCAGTTTTCTCTGGGTTTCACTTCGGAGATTCTGGAATTCAGTTTTTTGGGGTTAAGAAGCGAGGATGACCCAACCAGTTGTTACGAGCCCTAATCTTCACAGGAAGAAGGTCAAATACGCTTTCAGCATTTTCTTCAAATCAGTCTTCATGAAAGCCTAGTGTTTCTTCTGCAGTGGTTTGGAGCAGTGTCTTAATGTTTAGCCACTCGGCGTCTAGGTTCGTTGCATAGTAACACCTTTCGCAGCACTATTACAGACAAGCTCTATCAGTGCCCACCACTTGATCCAAACAACAAGTTGCCACATCCTTTAAGTTGCTACAGTTTAGTTTCTTAATGGACGGATTTGTAGGCTCATACCTAGCTGCAATTTGGTGACTCTAAGATTATGGTCTGTTGAGCACTCACCACCTCTCATAGCTAGGGTTATAAGAACTTCTCTTCCATCTCGCTGCCTTATAATGACATTGCCAGTTAGGTGTCAATGTCTAGATCTTGGGTGCATCCATGTAGTCTCTTGTTTATTCCTAAGTTGAAAGATGTTGGTGATGACCAGACTGTGTTCCGAGCATAAGGAAAGCAGTCTATGGACATTGCCTTTAATGTTACCAACACCCCGACAGCCTATAATGCCTTGGCGGAGGTGATTATCTTCTACTCTAGTGTTAAAACCTCCAAGCAGGATCAGTTTGTCAGTAGGTGGTGTTGAACGACTGTTAGCATCCAGAGAGTCATAAAAGGAATTCTTGATGGTGTCCCCAGAATCAAGCAATGGGGCACAGGCAATGATGAGTATTGCAAATTGGCTTTTAGAGAGTGGTATATGCCAAGACATCAACCTCTCTGATATACCCACAGGTGTTTCTTGGATATTCTTTAGAAGGCTGCTTCGGACTGCAAAGTCAATACCAAAGCTGGGAACGCTACTAATAAAAAGTAGCTGCGTTCCCATTCCCGTTACTAGCTCGAAAAAGTAGTGGTGTTACTGGTTTCGCTACTTGATCCGAAATGTAGCGGCGTTCCCGCTACTTTAGATAAGAAAAAGGTACATGAAGGAAAGGTTAACAAAAATCTGTGATGTAGCAATACACTAAATACTGTTTTGATAATATTAGTCAGTCTGAGTGGTTATGTTGTGTACCAGTAATGTCACAATGTACTTATATTAAAAAAAAAAAAAAAAAAAAAACATCATATACATGTCGGTGTCACTTTAATGAAGCTTAGAGCCGAAGGTACAGGAAAAAGCTATTTACTGTATAATGTAACAAATGTTCTTTTACATTGTTACCTAATATACCTACTGAAAGTAACATACGTAAATAAAAGGCAAAAAAAAAATGTGGCCTACCATTGATACATATTATATAGATTTATTATATTTTCAATGATACCTATTTAAGACATGTACGAAAACGAAAGTAAAAATGAACTGGGGCTTTCTTTTACAAGCTATTTATACAATAGCAATGTTTTTTCCATTACTTTAAACTGGAAGTAACATACTGTTATGAAATAATAACGTAGTGAATAAGAATTAGTCTGAAAGTGAGAGTGGGGGAGAGAACGGGAGTTAGAGACGGGGATAGTTAGAGGTATGTGTGTGTGTGTGTGTGTGTGTGTGTGTGTGTGTGTGTGTGTGTGTGTGTGTTGCCTACATCTAGCAGACATCCTTGTTTATCTTTACTTAATTTAAATGATCGATAATTAACTAGCAAATTCCTGTCTAATTATTGCACATTACTAATAAATAATAAATTACTGATGTAATGTAGAACAAACATCATTAATTGACAGAATTGACGAAAGTATTATTTTTCGTCATTAATAAATACAACCAAACTGTCGGGATATATGTATGTACTCACCGACTCCGGACCTGTATTCGTCACTTGAGTTGCGAGGAGCGCGGTAACGCGTGAGTACGGCCATAAAGCAGCGGCGCTCTCAGTTCCTCTACTGGCTAAAAAAAAGTAATGGTGTTACCACCATCGCTATTCAAATAGTAGCGGCGATATGTATAGCAGCTACTAATAGCGGCGCTATTCCCAGCTTTGGTCAATACCATGGTTTCATCTTACATTGTCTGGGTATCCCCTCCAGAAATAGGTATAACCCTCTCCTGCTTCTATATGGTTGTCCTCTCCTGAGAGGCTTGTCTCCGACAAGACAACAGTGCAAATTTTATATCTTTTCCGTTGATGGGCATTCAGGGCAGTTCTACGGCGTGGTTGTGTGTCGTGGTCTGTATCAAGCAAGGTTCGTTTATTCCAGGTACCTTGAATTAGAGGGATTCTTTTGGGTTTTTACCGCCATTTGGGATGCTTTGACAGACGAGATTATCTTCCCAGGTGATACAGAGCAGCAAATGTTTAGGCTACCTTTTTTAAATCCCTCCCCAGCAGGGGTAAGCAGTTGGGCATCCGTTTCTGGCTGCTTAATCGCACAGGATACTGCCGAAGGCTTGACCTGCTCCTATAGTATGTCATCATGCCAGCGACCACTGGGCCAGTGCCACCTACGTGCAGGACTCGACCTAGCAACTTCCAGCCACATCCATGACCTGAAACTGTCATTTTATCCCATCATCATAAGTCTTTTGTTTTGGTTAGGATGAGATGGGAGGTGAGGAAAGCAGAGGACCTGTGCAATGAATGATATTGGTGCGATGGTGAGGGTGTGCAGTCCTTACCACCACGTGACTTCACCTTTCCCGGCCTGTGATAGTAGCATGAATATTCACGACGACCATCTACTTAGTACAGTTGCAGGAGTTTGCCAGGAGCTCTGTCTGTCAAGCTTCGCCTTCCATGTGACTCCGCTTACGGATTTTTCGTTCGTGGTTTACACCCGTAGCCTTGACCCACCCAAAGGTAATTTTCAAGGCAGTGGAACTGGGAACGCTTAGTCTAATCCCTCACTGATGGCCCCTTCAGCACGGGCAACCCTGTCCGCCTGCTGAATCTGGGGGGGGGGGGGATCCCACCATAGGTACGGCCATTCAAGCCCTACATCACGATAAGGTGGTTCCCCGTGGAGGGACACGCAAAACACACACACACACACACACACACACACACACACACACACACACACACACACACACACACACACACACACACACACACACACACACACACACACACACACACACACACACACTTCTGATGCGCCCGTCGCTCGGAAATCGGAATATCTTTTGTTCTTCTCGTTTCATACACGTCACATATATATATGCAAAGCAGAAAAGTGGACTGAGTTCCTTTCTCCTGGCCTATCTTGTCCGCACCTGGAACTCGAGTGACGTCACGTCTCACCTGAAACCTGCACGGTCTTACCTCGCTGGCTGACTTGGTGTAAATGAATCCTGGCCTGAAGATTACAGACATCAAGGAAACTGACCGAGGACGATGGCGCTTTAGCTGAAAAGATGCATGCTTGAAGAGCTGAGAGTATCTGCTAACTTTTACATTAGACAGTTGGCCAGGAGAGGGATGCGAGCGAGTTGCTAGAGAGGTATTATGTCAACCATAGTGAGAGATGTATACAAGAAGAAAAATTAGAAGAGCAGTGGCCATGGAAATAATATTACGAGAAACGAGATATAACATTGCAGTGAAGAGAGACAGGTTGTAGGGAGTCAGTAAGAGGAAGGGAATTAATGAGATAAAAAGACTTTTTTATTTTTTTTTACCCCCTTTGAAAGAGATGTATGGTGCGAACTCTTGCCCTTCGACAATACATGAAAGCTGTATATCTACACAGGGGTTGTATACGGCTCGTCTACAAAGCGTGAAATTGAGTATAATTGGAAAAATAAGTGGCCTCAACAGCACACACAGTCAATGGGAAGCAAAGTTTCCATTAAAAGAAATATCATCTTCCTATATTAGATTTCAACGGATGGTGATGCCATGAATACTGAGAGATGAAGAAGGACAGGAATATGTGTCACTAAAATTAATGTCTAGTACTATGGCATGATGAAACTTGAGAAAATTACATTTTTGGAAATAGAAAATATCAGAGGTTTTTTTCTATTACCGCAGTCAGAACTAATAGGCAAGTCAGAAACCAAGTGTGTTATCAGCGTATGTTGGACTCATTAGCGTTTGAATGGAAAAGGACAGATCACAGTCATCGATGAATACTAACAAGAGATAGTCATATGAGGAACATTAATATTTTTGCTTTAGAGAAATGCTGGTCCTCTACAACAATAACCATAGATTGGCCACAAGGAAAGACTAATCAGAGGACGCAGATAGACTTATATACTTTTCATGACAGCACTTTGGAAATTGGAGATTTGTACCAGAATCGGTCTAAAGCCTTTGAGTTATAAAGCGCATGGCAAAGCTTCAGTCAGATTCCTGAAAGCAAGAACACCAAGAGCAAGAGAGGATGCTGAGATGTGGGCAAGAGCAAGAAAGGGATAGAAGATCATTAAAACAACTTCTAGGCAGTATGATGGGGTGCATAGATTCCTCCGATGCCAGCCAGCAAATTTGGGCACTTCTCTTAGGCTTACTGGTAACGTGTTCTGTATTAAAACGAGGGGTCTTTCATCTGAATCCCGAACAGGACAGTAATTTATTCGTTAAATTTAATTTCAGTTTTTAAAGTATACTCCATATTGATAGTGAAGAGGGTTTTGAGACAAAAATATGTTTAAAATTTTTCAACTTAAGGATAGTCTCGAAGACTCTGAAATATAAAGAAAAGCAGTTTGGCAACAGTTATAGGGCTGGGAATTGTCATTCTTCCTCAGGATAGGCTAAAACAGGGATGGGGAATGTCCGGTCTTCGGGCCGTATAAGGCCAGCAAGACCATTTGATCAGGC
This sequence comes from Coenobita brevimanus, assembly GCF_032717465.1. Taxonomy (NCBI): domain Eukaryota; kingdom Metazoa; phylum Arthropoda; class Malacostraca; order Decapoda; family Coenobitidae; genus Coenobita; species Coenobita brevimanus. Next base: position 4,592,735 of record NC_137008.1, on the reverse strand, counting down.
CCGCGAGGCAATTCATAAATGCAATTTCATAAACTCATGAACGAATATATATATATATATATATATATATATATATATATATATATATATATATATATTTATATATATATATATATATATATATATATATATATATATATATATATATATATATATATATATATATATATATATATATATATATATATATATATATATATACAGTGTATATATATATATATATATATATATATATATATTATGTACTGATCCACTCACTCAATGTAGTGCTACTCTCGGGTGTCTGCCCTGTCCTCTCCTCCATCCTTATTTCCTTCCATCTTCTTCTGTCTTTCTTTCCTTCATTCTTTCCTCGTCTTTCTGCCTGCGGGTGACTTTACACTCCCTCTTCTGTCTTTCATTCCTTCATTCTTTCCTCTTCCTTCTGCCCGTGGGTGACTACAGAGTGACAAGCCAAATGGTTTCCTGTACACCAGGAAACCATTTACTACGCTGGGTGATTACCATATAACCATATTTTGGCGCCTGGTGGTTTAGTGGGTAATTATTGTGCTCCAATCGGATTGAGCCGGTGAAGGTTTATATTGAAGGGGTGGTTGGGGTTTATTGCTCATGTAATGCCACTCAGGGATGAGTGAGGCTGCTCACTCTCATCTTAAATGTCAGGACCAATTGCCTAGCCCCGGGCTCCTGCGCTCCTCATGGGGAAACGTAGGATTGGATGATGGATTGATGGATGGATGGCTACAGTTGATTTTAAGTTGATAATTATGTATGGCCCGCGAATGATGTTAAAAATATCCTAGTGGCCCTTAATAGGAGAAAGGTTCCCCCCACCCCTGGGCTAAAAGAAAGACAACTTCTAACGAAGTGGGAAGGTGGAATTAGGTGTGGAACTTACGATTGGACGATTGATCGATACTCTCGTACATGGTTTCATTATTTTTACATGTATCTAAATTGTTATGTACTAATGCTGTAGGTATATTGTAGTGGGTGCATTATATCTGAATATTTCATCACTCCGAAATGTATTGGAAAATTCAAGGATAAATACTGTACAATGTGTTGCAAAGGACCAACAATATCGTGAGCCTCCAAATTATCTCTGCAGCAACACAGTAACATATATTGCCCCTTATCTGGCAGGAAAACATATATGGGGGGAAATAGTTTAGGTGTCATATAAATCACTTCATGCATGGCGTCCAGTGAGTAGCGAATTTAATAATAGCTGCGAAATTTGGTTCGCTGGAGAGTATATTTTCTATGTAGTAATAAATTCGGGTCACACACACACACACACACACACACACACACACACACACACACACACACACACACACACACACACACACACACACACACACACACACACACACACACACACACACACACACACACACACACACACAAACGAGAGTCCTTTAAAAAGATCTCGGTCACATCCAGAAAATAAAAAGAAGATTGTTCTTGTATTATTTCTCAGCATAGTCTTCCTTAAGTTCAATGCACTTGGTCCACCGTTGTTCAGGCACTGATAATCCGTCGCAGGTCACATCTTGAACATGAAAATATCCCTCAACATCACGGATGACTTTATCATCTCTCGAGAAAAGGTGACCAAGGAGCTGGAATTTCAGTTTTGGAAATAGGAAGAAGTCAGAAGGAGTCAGGTCGGGTGTTTAAGGAGCATGAGGCAACAATTCAAAGCCACAGTTGGCTGCATCAGCCACTGCCACCTGTGCCGTGTGGGCAGAGATACTGTACTTGAGCAACTGCACATGAGCTCACAGCTTTCATCTCTTTGATTGTATATTTCAGCTGTTGCAAGTCTGATGCATAATAGGCCCCAGTAATGGTTTGACCTTTCTGCAAGTAGTCAATCATTAGAACTCCCTCAGTGTCCCAGAACACTGAGACCATCATTTTGCCTATAGATGCCATTTGTTTGATGTTGGGGGGAGGTGGAGAACCGTGGTGTTTCCATTGTTTGCTTAGATTTTTTGATTCAGGTTCAAAGTGGTGAACGATGTTTCATCCTGGGTCACAGATCTCGGGAGTAACTCTCCTGGATCAACCTGGAAACGAGCCAAAAGTATCCTGGAAGTTCCCAATTTGAACATCGGTTTTGCAAACAGTTAATCATACCCAAGGTGTTAGTCAGAACAGTGCACAATGAGCCAACACTGATGCACAGTGTGACGGCTATCTGTTGCACAGATAAAAGTCTGTCATTCAAGATCAGGTGCTGAATGGTCTCCAATTGATAGTCCCGGACATTGATTTGGGTATCACGACTGTGGGTCATCTTTGGTGCTCTCCCTGCTCTGCTTAAAATTAGCATCCCATTTATTTTTGGTTGAATAGCAAGGCAAGTCCTCACTAAGTGTGTTGACCATGTCTTCATGGATTTTTTTTATTACAGGAGGGGGTTCTTTCTTATCTCTTTTTGGGTTTGTCGTACGCACTGTCCATGGGGACCAATTCCATTCAGATACTTGTTCAGAAGAAAGGGACTTGCCAACTAAGCCCCTTTTGGATTTGCCATAGCGAATATAGGATTGTTCTCCAGACTGATCGAGAGAGACAGTTGTCCAAATCCCATTATGATGACGACAGACATGTTCACTGCCCAAGAATGCAGTTAGCATAGTATTTAGGAATGACTACATATCCAGTGCATGCCAAGATATGTATATGACATAGCTCCAGTGATTGGCAGCAAAAAAGTATGAAATCATCCCTATATAGGCATATATGTGAAGGAGCCAGTCATCTCTTTCTGCGCGAAGATAAAGGTAGATAATCATAACTAGTGTGATTAAGTAATCAACCCAGAGGCGACCTGTCCGTGACTGCCGAACTTTCTCCAGTTCTTCTTCCATTGCAGATAAGATAAAAGGTTCCAGAGGGGCATATACCACCACGTGGAAACCACTAACTGCTTTGGGCCAAGCATTTCCCTTGAGCATTTGACTAATTCCCTTGAATGCCACATTGAGAAGTTCTATTCCACTGTCATTCATCAGAGTTCCAATATAGCTAATACGACATCAACGTATGCATTTCTCTCAGTCTAACCACCAAGTGATTCCAGCGATTCGGATATGGCCACTTTACCTGCATTATCACTTTATACAACTGCAAATCATTAGATAGATGAACGTATAGCATGTTGTGTTGTTTCATGAACTCTTCGATGAAGAGGAAAGTAGTTAGGTCTCAGTCTGGATGTGCAGGAGGGGAATCAGTCAGAAGCATAAAGACAAATTGCGTGGCAACACCGGGTATATCACCCCTTTGTCTGGCTACACTTGCCATTGCACCAAACCATTCGGATTCAGGGTTAGCTTTATGGGTGTTTTCCACAATTGCAACTATCCACTACATATCACCATCTAAAGCATACTCTATTGCTGATGAAGTTTTGGACACAAGCTCAAAAGGTTGCCCAACATTGCAAATCACTTCAGGAGGCACAAGCTTCTTGGGGCCATCGAAGTGTACTTTCTTTACGGAGGACATTTCACTGGTCTTGAGAATATTCACCTCTCGTCTGGATATCCGAGGATCAATATTCCAGTAGAACGCCGATCCTGGATTTCTGTAATGATAATACAGAAGACAAAAATCGCAACGTGTCAAAACAAACAACGGGAAAAGAATATATCAAACCAAATTGGAATGAATTTAATAAAACAATTAGTTTGCTGAATTAGTGAGACATTCAACTCCAGTGAATTAGTTCACTGTAGTTAATCTAGGCTGAAGAGGATACTGCTTTAAACAGACCTGGTTGCATAATGTGTCCTGGGGCCACAAGGGCCAGGTATTATAAAATCAAAGTGTGACAAGGTTTTATGTCTATGCCAAACACACATTAATAAATCACTGAATCAGTGTACATTTCAAAATATCGAAAAAGTGTAGTGTAATGAACTTACCTTTGACATACTGAGTGAATTCAGCAGCCACTGAGTGCGTTTCTTTGCAGCCATTGGGTGTGTACACATGCAGATCAAAATTGTCACACCGTGAGCTGATCAATCCTTCATCATTCACAAGACTACAAAAGGTGAAATTTTGTTCAACTATCATCTTAGCCACGAATTTCCTGTACCTTAGAACTTCATCATCGCTTGCAACATACCTATGAGAGTGCAGGTCATTAATTTCTCTTGAAGTAAAGCGATGGTGAAGTTTAACAGCAAAACCAAGCGTTGTTTCGTTAATGGAACTGGTGATTAAGACTTGGATTAACTGCATCAGACAAAGAGATTTCCTGGTGACCACACCTTTTAATACAAGACTGGTTAACTCATCACACAAACATTCTCTGTCTGTCTGTCTGTCTGTCTCTCTCTCTCTCTCTCTCTCTCTCTCTCTCTCTCTCTCTCTCTCTCTCTCTCTCTCTCTCTCTCTCTCTCTCTCTCTCTCTCTCACACACACACACACACACACACACACACACACAGTTTTCTGTTACCTACACACTCAGTTGTTCTCCATTCGTAGCATGGAAGCCCTTTGCTTCCCTCAGTGCCCCTCTCCATACCACAGAGAGCAGTGTTAGTCTTTGTGCCAGTGCCAGAGAAATCGAGCTTTGAGTTTCACACTCAGTTGCAGGCTGTTACCAGGAGTTTACATGAGAACAAAGGCCACAGACTCTTAATGTATTGTTGATTTGGACTTGCTGTGCTTGACACTGAATATACAGCACATATACTTCACAGCTGCATGCCCAGGGTGGAAAACATTCAGTCAACACGCTGCCATGGACATACAGTGCGTTACTGACGCGGAAAGTACTCGGACATTTCACCACACTACAAAACACAGACACTGAACTTACAGTCCGGGTCCCTCTTTTAGTTTTAGGTAGGAACAAGTAGCTAAGGGATAAAGGCATCATAATACGAGATTCCAAATAATAAATTGTTTGGACTGTAGCTTATCTGACCGCCATACTGGAAATGAGAAAGAAGGTTATGAGAGGAAAAGTAGGCCTACTTGAGAAATTTTTTGTTAATGATGGGCTACGTATAATTAGAGTTAAAAGCGAATTTAAAAGTTACTCTGAGTATAATATTACAAAGAGAAGCGCCGACTAATCGAGTAAATACAGATTATGATTGCGATAATCGTTTCGTAGCTCAATCTTGCTGCCTTTGGACGATTTTCTTTTTCTGATCAGAGATGATGAAATTAGGTTCAGGGAGATTTTTTTTAACCGGACCAGTTGGAAAGAGCCTAAGCCAACCCCTTCATTACTGGAAGGTTAAAAAAAAAAAAAAAGTTTGTTGTTAACAAAAACATAAGAGAAAAACTTGGTCCCCAGACTAAAATGTGCAACACGGCCAAAGCTCCCTTGCTTTAAGTCATGTTCTCGTTGACTGGTGATTTCGTAGCATGCTTTAGCGATGTTCTTTGCGTATTATATATCAGTATCCTCTACGTATATTATTGACACAATCCATGTTAATACGAAAAGTAAATCACTAAGAAAGAGGTGCTACAAAGTCTTCTATGTCACTTGGAGGCGCATTCTCGTGGAAGTCGGAAGTTTTGTAGCATCTCTTTCTAAGCGATTTCCAGCCTACTGCAATTCCCTAGTGCTCTCTCTACTGTTCATGTATTTTATATAATTTGCACCACACAGCGTCCATCAGAGTATTAGCGAACTAAACGCAAAAATACAGTGGTAAGAACTGCTGCAACGCTGATTCACAATATGTCACATCGTTCCGTCACCGATAGTCACCGGTCTGGCCAGTGTCCACTGATCCCACTTTCGGCACGGTTAAGCATCGTAAGCACCCACCAGTTGAGCGTCCAGCAACCTGCATTCATAGCTATATTCATACATGAAGAAATCGCATACAACCGTAAAAAGATGTGGAAATGTATAAATAAGTCTCAGAGGAAAGAAACGATGGGGATGAATGCTTAATACTATGAAAAAAAAAAAAAGCTATAAGAGGAGTAACTAATATGTTGCGATATTTTCAGAGCGTTCAGAGTAAAATTCAGTTATTTATTACAGAGAATGGGAACAGATCTGATCAGGAAAAACACAAGTTTGTGGGAAGATATATGGCCAAAAGAACGACTGGTTGTTTGCTTGAAAGGAACAGCCCTGGTCAGTCTATCTATCTGTCTATTGCCAGACGCCTCAATCCCGGTTGGGGTGGCCACAAACAAATCGCCTCCAAGTCGCCCTGTCCCCCTCCATTTCACTGCCCTGCTCCCAACTCACACCCCCCTCTCTCATATACCTCTCCACCCCATCCCTCCGTCTCATCCTCGGCCTCCCCCTCCCTCTTCCCCCCTCCACCTCACTCATATACACTCTCTTCGCCAGTCTTTCACCCTCCATCCTCTCCACATGGCCAAACCACCTCAGTGTGTTCCTCATAACACTTCCTATCACATCCACATCCACACCACAACGCTCCTATATATCCTCATTCGTCAGCCTGTCTCTCCATGTGACTCCACAGGCTCCTCTTAAATAACTCATTTCCACTGCTCTCACTCTTGACTTGTGTCCTTCCAACAACGTCCAAGCTTCACTTCCATACGTTAGAGTTGGTATCACAATACTGTCAAGTAGTAACTTTTTCACTTCCATGCTCACTTCCCTGTTTCTTATCACTGCTTTCAAAGAACCAGCAACCTTTCTCTTCACCCTCCAAACCTCGATCCTTACTCATCACACTACCCAAGTACTTAAACGTACTCACATTTTCCAATTCCTCACCATCCAACCTCGCTGTACATTCACTGACTTCACCTCTCTCAGAGACCATCACTTTACTCTTCCCTACATTCACCTTTAGATTCCGTTTCTTACACACTCTCCCAAACTCATCCACCAAGCCTTGCAGCTCCCCTTCGTCTTCACTCAACAACACAGTATCATCTGCAAACAACAGTACAGGGAGTTTCCAAACACTATCCTCTCTCACCACGGCCACTCCAACATCCACTACCCTACCTTGTACCTCTTTTATTACCCCATCCATGTACAGATTGAACAACCATGGAGACATGACACATCCCTGTTTCAACCCAACTTTCAAAGAGAAAAATTCACTTAGTTCACCATCCACACGCACTGCAGCCTTCGCACCATCGTACATATATTCTTCACAGCATTCAACAACTTCCCATCTACTCCATATATTCTTAACACTTTCCACAATCCTTGTCTATCCACCCTGTCATATGCTTTCTCCAAATCCATGAAAGCCGCATACAACTTCTTTCCCTTCTCTAGAAACTCTTCCACTAAAGATCTAAGAATGAATATCTGATCTACACAACCTCTTCCCTTCCTAAAGCCTCCCTGTTCTTCTCCAACTAATTTCTCTGTTCTTTCTCTAACTCTGTCAATAAGTATCCTACCATACACTTTTCCTATTATACTAAGAAGACAAATGCCCCTATGATTACCACACACTTCTTTATCCTCTTTTCCTTTGTACAAGGGAATAATTATACCTGACTTCCAATCCTCCGGGACTCTACCTTCCTCCCAGGCCAATCTGTACATCTTCCACATCCATTCTACTACTATCTCTCCCCCATGCTTCAGCATTTCACCACACACTTCATCAATTCCTGGGGCTTTCCCCGATTTTACTTTCTTCATTGCTTCCACAACTTCTATCCTACTGATTTCTTCCTGTCTTCTCACCTCCCTCCTTCTCCCAGCCATTCCCCAGCCACTTATACTCGCATTACTTCCATCCTCTATGTTCAACAATTCCTTAAAGTGTTCTCTCCATCTGCTCACTTTTTCTCCCTTCTCCACTAGTAATCTACCATTTTTATCTTTCACTCTCCTGCTAAATTCACTTCCATCCTGTCTTACTCTTTTCACCTCTTTCCAGAACATTTTCTTACCGTCCCTCCACTTTACACTCAAATTCCTTCCAAATTCCTCATCCACTCTCTTCTTACTCTCTCTTACTAACTTTTCACCTCTCTGTTTCTTTCTACATATAACTCTCTCTTCCGCCTCTCAACTTCATCCATGCCCCTATTTCTCATCCATTCATTGTATGCTTTCTTCTTTTGTGCCACAGCCTGTCTCACCTCTTCAGTCCACCACGCTGTTCCTTGCACCCCCCTCCGTCTTCTCGTCCTTCCACACACCACATCACATGCTGCACATATTTCTTCTGTAAATATCCTACACACACCTTCCACGTCTCCCATCTGCTCCAATTCATATTTGCCCAATCGTTCCTCCACTTCTCTCTTATACTCTGCCTTTTTCTCATCCTCTTGTAACCTTTCCACTCTCCTTGCAACTACTCCTTCCTCTCGTCTTTCCCTTCTTCTATTCCTCCATCTTACTTGAATCCTAATTCTGGCCACCACCAACTAGTGGCCAGAAAGTCCACTCCCCCAACCTCAGTCACGTCAAAATATTCTTCCTGAGAAACCGTGATGAAAAGGGACCGATACATGCAAAATGCTTGAAGGTAGTGGGCCGTATAGCGTGAACCGTTCCAGTTGATTGTGGTAGAAATTTTTACAGAAGTTACAATCGCTTATGGAACGGTGCGTGATGGATAGCGTGATCAACCTCTAGTCGAGGGTAATCCGGCACTATACTCGGTTCCACAGAGTCTGACGCACTGATTTTGCCAGCCGAGGTCATGTGGATTTGGTAACACTGCGCGATACACTCGGGCGGTGATTAGTGGATTTCCTTTGTGTTTGAACGTGCACCAAATTGACTTTGTATTCCAACCAAGGCCCTTACTGATTTGTGAGATACCGGAATATAAAGATACAAATTAAAGCAATCATATCTCTAATGATAAATATATGCCTTTTAAATTACTAAAGATAAACCTGACCGACAATGGTAACAAAAACTAAGTAAAGTCTCAAGTGGATGCATACGGACAACAGTCAGCGACTGATTTATTTAAATTCATTTCATTATGTTTGATTTCATTCACACTGTACGCGGTTTTATTATAGCAGCAGAGCTCAACTACTATTTTATCATGGGATGTGCTTTTATCTTACTTTCCTTTCTTCCACCATTAACAAAAATTCGGTTCATTCTACAGTGATGTAATCCATTAACTTCCCGGCTCTCAGTCGAGGGGACAGAAACATGCTTAAGGAGAGGGGGCATGGCGACAATGGATAGTATGTTCGTCTGTCTGTCTGTATGTCTTTCATGATACGAAAATGTTAGGGAAAATCAAACACCAAACTTATTCATGTAAGAAATAATTTTACTGAATCTGACTGGGAATACAAACAATGCAGATTTTTAAAGCTACTGTTACCTATGAAGGTAATGAAAATGTGTATGAACACCATACAGTATATATTGAGAATAGTATGTATTGACACCAGTGTGTGTGTGTGCTCACACAAATCATAATTATTAGAAGCTACGCTAAGCATATCTAGAGTAAGGTTGTATATTAGTAGATGAGGTCATGAAGGGCATGGTGTAGACTGTAGACTGACTGTAGTAGCAGGAAAAACATTGGAGCCTTCACAGGACCTCGGAACCACCTTGCTATGAACATCTGAATTCCCGCCACAGTCGCTGACTGTTGTCCGTATGCATCCAGTCGCGATTTTACTTAGTTTTGTTATCTCTGTCGTTCAGGTTTATCTCTAGTATTTAGAAGGCACATACTTATCATTGAAGATAGCATTGCTTTAATTTGTATCTGTATTTTCCGGTATCTTACAAATCAATGAGAGCCTTGGTTGGAATACAAAGTCACTTTGGAGCACATTCAAACACAACGGATATCCACCAATCACCGCCCGAGTACATCGCGCAGAGTTACCAAATCCACCTGTCCTCGGCTGGCAAAACCAGTGTGTCAGACTCCGTGGAACCGAGTATAGTAATATACAACCCACATATATCTCGCTCTTCGCCAGCATCCCACCCACACACGCTGTGAAATCAGTCGAGCCCAGACCTCGGTGCAAAATGGACCTTGAACCCCTAGGGGATGTGTTTACTCATGTACAGGGTCTTATGAGTTTGTACCACATAGCCTAAATCTTATAACGGTAGTCATTATCCATCAAAGGTATTTTTGACACATTTCTTTCCCTGTTTCTTCGTCTTCTTCTTCCTCTCTTTCTTCTTCTATCTTTCCTTCTTTCTTTCCTTCCTTCCTTCCTTCCTTCTTTCTTCTTGTTTCTCTTTTGTTTTCTTTCTTCCTTTCTTCTTCTATCTCTCTTTCTTTTCTTTCTCTCTTCTTGTTCTTTCTCTCTTTTTTCTTCTTCTTTCTCTCTTCCTTCCGCTTCTTTCTCTTTCTTCTTCTCCCGCTTTCTCTCTTCTTCTTCTTTCTCTCTTTCTTCTCCGTCCTCTTCATCTCTTCTTCTTCTTCTT